>NC_139346.1:195764743-196112243 GCF_055883805.1 Amblyomma maculatum | reverse complement strand
GTCACCCGTTTGAAAACAGTTCACTCTGGCAGCACGACCTCTGGCGCCACTATGGCGTCTGCAGCTCCCATGTGTGAGCCTTGCTATTTCGGGGATATCGAATAAATCGAATTTATCAACACCAGCCCTTCAGCAACCAGCACTGTTCATACTACACAATCACTATTGGGACAGTATTCACGTCTATACCAATGGCTCCGTAACCCCCCCCCCCCCCCCCCCCCCCCCATTAGTTCATGCGCCTTCGTCGTTTGTGAAACAAACGAACATTTATCATCTAATTTTGCATAAGACTACCTCTACAGGTGCAGACCTGGCCGCACTTCGTGCTGCTGCAAGGTATATCTTTGAACAAATTCCTCAAAAATGGCCTGTGTTCTGTAATTCCAAACCTGCGTTAAATGTTTTTTTTTAATCGATCTTAAGCCATGACGACCATGAGCAACTTGTAGCGGAGGTTCGACATCTGCACCACCAAGCATTACAAGAGGGTCACGAAATAATCTACCAGTGGATACCAGGCCACAGTGAAATTGTTGGCAACAACTTAGCTGACGATGCTGCTCGATAGGCTGACGATACAACCAACATTGTCGAGATACTAGCCGATTCTGCAAGGCACATTCGACTGGTCGCCCGAAACGTGAATAGACAATCATGGTTTACGCATAGAGGCCGGACGTCCCGTTCGCACCATTTTGACTAGTTACTTGAACTGCATGTTCCATTCGGCCTCCACCGTTGCGATTCTACAATGTTGTGTCGCATGTGGCTACGAGTGGCGTTTACAAACACCTATTCTCATCTCATCGGAATGGCAGACTCTCCATCGTTTGAGCAGTACGGGTGTGTTGAAACGATTGCGCACACATTTAGCGACTGCTCTCAATTTGAGCGTGAGCGTGCATTTCTGCCTGCTACACTCCGCCGCTTGGACTCTCGCCCCTTTTACACAAGCTATGATTCTGGGCCCTTAGGCGATACGTTCTTCACAAAGGAAAGCAGTGAAGGTGTTCCTTAAATTTTGAAAGGACTCGGGGTTGAGTTCACGACTTTGAGTGTATGCTCTCTACTCCCTTTCACAATAGATCTCTGGACAAGTGACAGATTCCTTTCCTTGGCGCTCTTTCTCTCCCTTTCTCCCTTTGTTCCCCTGCCACGTGTAGGGTATCCTACTGGGCATCGCCTAGTTAGCATCCCTGCATTCTAGTCTCTCTACCCTCTTTCACAATACATCTCTGGACAGGTGACAGACTCCTTTCCTTGGCGCTCTTTCTCTCCCTTTTCTCCCTTTGTTCCCCTCCCACGTGTAGGGTATCCTACTGGGAATCGCCTAGTTAGCATCCCTGCATTCTAGTCTACTATCTCTTTCTCTGTATGCGGCACTTCTGGAATGGCTGTACGACGCGCTCGATTTGAGGAGTCATCATGTATTCAGCTTTTTTTGCTATAATCGCTGGGTGTTACGAAGAGCGTGCGAAAAAGAGCTCTGTTCGCGTGACAAGAAGGGCTAGCGTAGAAGTCTTTATGCTATCAGGTGGTTGTTCTAGTGGCTTTAGTCATCATCACCACCATCATCAGCCGGACCATACCGACTGCAGTGCGAAGGCCTCTCCGATATTCCTCCAATTACTCGATCCTGTGTTGTTAGCTGCATCCACTTGACTCCTACGAACTTCTTAACCTTACCCACCCACCTAATTTCTTGCCGCCCCTATTGGAATCTGATTACTCTCATATACCATCGGTTATTCTCTCTTCGCACTACGGGTCCTGCCATGAGAGCGCGCAAATGGACACGGAGCTGGCATGCAAACTGAATGCTGCACTACATCCTATATGGCTGTCGTGTACCGAATCGTCCCGTCTTAACAATATTAAATAAATTTAAGTATACGGGATTAGTCCATGTTCAGAAAAAATAAAAGATAAGGAAATGTAACCGAGCAGTTTGACATTGATATCCTCGAGTGCGTTTGTGTCAGGCCGGAAGAAAAGGTCAGGGAAATCATCAAACAGTACGGAGTCAGCCAGCATGGAGCTGGAGGTCATTTTTTAGGTTTTTAGGAGGTTAAGCATGGAGGTCATTTTCAAGACGCAGCTGCAAGACATATTATGTGTGTCTTCAATAGGTCCTGACACTGAGTGAAAATGTTTTAAACGGCCTGAAAATCGGGCCGTTTAAAACATTTTCACTCAGTGTCAGCGTCAGAAAATGTTTTAAACGGCCTGAGTTTTTGCAATTGGTGCCTACTTAAATGTCATGAAGACCAGGAATTTCTGCACAAAGGGCTTTGTCAAATGTTTATTTGTACAATGCCCATTATTGGGGCGACAAGAAACGATATTGGCTACGTCAGCACAAGCACCAAGTGAGATCGTCAGCAAACGTCTGGTGTGGCACTTAAGATGGCCATATTTTCGGTCTTTATCGCATCGGCGGAATCCTCCTTAGGAAAAAATACACAGACGGCGGATTGTATTGTAAAAAATGTGGGTTTAGCTTGGCGGAGTCCCGACGCATTTTTGTCCCTTCCCTGCAATTGCTGCGCGGCACCTTTCCCACCTAATGGAATAAACCTATTGGGGAACAACATCCTGGCCTTCCGGTCGCCCGATTTCTTCCCCACTGGATACCTTTACCTAAGCCGAGCGACAAAGCAGATAATAGCGCCGGCCACGGTCTAAGCCAAGCGCCGAGGATCCTTATAAAGGAAAATTACCACATACGTTTCGAACTGGGTGCTTCATTTATTAGCACACGTCACTAGTGTGCGTTGCGCTTGCGTAATAATTCCGGCGCTCCTCTTGCACTCAGTTATGGTTGCGTGCAGAAAAAAAGCATCAGATGTCCTCGCCTTGCAGGGCTCTAGAATTGGTGTTTTTCTTTATTTCAAAAACTGATATGAAATCTCATTGCTCTTCACGGCATCAAATGTCCTATTGGGTTTCCGTTCCCATTGGGACAAACCACGCAACTACAATAGATATATGTTTTTAGCCTGTTTTTGTCAAATATATAGAAAATTAAGGGAGTCCTGCAGCACACTGTGCCCGCCGATGCAGAAAAGTTGCTGCGACAAATATATTTTCTCTATATGCAACTCAACATTTATAGGAATTTTTGAAATTGCTCTTTGAAACACACCTACATTTTTAATATTATGCCTGACTATGATATGAAAAGCAAAATGAGATTACTTAATTCCAAAGTATTTCAAAGGGGAATCTGGCGTTAGCTTAATGCCATGTTGTCGTGTATTAAGGAATAATAGGGAATAAACTATTGATGGGCGTTTGCGCAAGAATTTAACTGATACAAAACGCCGTTCATTATAATTGAAAGAACGCTGTGGAACTAACGTGCGCTATCTGAGCGCCAAGGTACACGCTAGATGCGCCATTATAGAACAAGGAAGAGATGCGGCCTGAACAAATAGGCCTGCAGTACAGGTTTCCTCGTTTCATGACATTTTGAAACATTGCAGTGTTCCTTAGCCGTTCATGATCCTCACTGGTGCTAAGTTGGCCGTAGCCGTCGTATCCGCCGACGATGTAGATGCGGCCGTTCATCTCCGTCATCCGGTGGCAGCAGCGAGGGCCTGGCATGCGCTGCACCACCAACCAAGTCTCTGACGATGGAGTGAAGACTTCCACGCTGCTGAGCATTACGCTGCCGTCGTAGCCACCGCTCACGTACAGCTTGCCTGCGCGAATGTTCCGGCAACGACATAAGCATCTGGAGTGCTCGGTCTTATATTTGCTCTTCCCCTAATTTACACTGTCCTCTGTAAGCGGAGAGACACGGGTTCAGCTCTGAAACCTGCCTGTCTGTGCCTGCCCTGAAGCTGTTGGCTTTACTTGAAACTGGGATTAAAAAGAATAGCATTAATTCACAGCGCTGTAATCGAAAAGGCGTCGGCGAAAAAACGAATATGGTAGCAAGGTAACTTCGGAAATTGTGCTAATTGTATTTGTTGCTTTTGATAGCGAACGCGGTGAAGGTAAGAGGGAACAAGTTGTGGCTATGTGCAAGCGACTTCGCGGCCACGCTTTTTTTATGAATGCGTTTTAGGAATTTTGATGTCGAGGGCCACCCATATCAAAAGGTTTTCTAGCTAATGTCAAGTGCGGTGCCTGGGTATCGATTGAATCGGAGGAGGTGCTAGGACTGTAACAAAGTGCAGTGCACGCCACTCCTTTTATCTTTTGCGTTATGCCACAGAAAGTACTATAACCTGTCACCTCGATTCATCGATCCATCACTCTGACAGAATAGAATCCTTTATCCTGAGAATATAGGTTTGATGGAAGCAATGATGAGTTCTGTGCAATGCTTTTCACAGCTTCAAGTTATATATGATACCTTTATTTAGACTCAAAGGAAAGGAAACACCCGCAAGGATTATGTATCAGTAAAGTGCAGAGTTAGTTTACAACCGATTATGTATTCCTTCTCGTGAAGATGTGCGTGAGACATTGAGAAGCGACCGGGGTCTCGCATTCGAACCCACCTCTGAAGGCGCAAGCTGAACAACCGCTACGTGCTCTGTACATCGGAGGCACTGTGGTCCAGCTGTTGGAAGTGGGGTTGAACCGCTCTACGGTGGCAGTGCAACCAAAAGCTGCGTCATGGAGCCCAAAATGCAAACGACCATTAATGCAATCATCTCAGGCAGTCGACCACATGAATATTGAAACGTTTATCGCTTTTGCGACTTCAATGGTAATCAATTCTCTCGTTTACGGTAAGACTGGTCACCATGGCTGTGTTAGTGTAGCACAACAGAGGTGATTGCTAAATGCTTAATGCGCTCGACCAAACTTTCCTCAAAGTAGTTCTATTTACCAAAAAGTAATCAAGAAATACGTTAGCATAGATAGGTGAACATTTCTTCTAATCTGCACTGTTATGTTTTGAGGGCTACTTTGCAGTCACTCCAGGAAAAATTCCCTCGTTCGTTTCAGCTTGAAGAAATGCGATTACCTTCAAACCACGATAAACTGTAGGCGAGAAATTTGATTACCACTGATTTGGCTCAGGATACTTCGCCTTTTATGCTTCAGGCAAAAAGCGCGACAGCAATAGCTCATACCGTTCTCTCCCCCGGCGGCATAGATGTAGTTGCTCAGGAACGCAGCCGCGACGTAGCTGCGCGCCACGTGCATGGCTGAGCAGGGCTCCCATACACAGCGCTCGGTGTCGAAGCGGTCACATGAGCGCAGGTACACGTTTCCCTGCTTGCCGCCCATTACGTAGACGAACTTGCCCGCCAGAACTACGCCGTGGAATGCTCTGCATGGAAACGACACGTGTGTGTCATAATAGCGATATGGCCATGAACGGCATGCCAGGCAACCAATATATCTGGTCACTGTAGATCAGCGTCAAAGCAAGTACGAACAAAAATACTGTTACGCGGTTACATGCAAGAAGAAGACACAACATGGCGACATAATGAAATATGATTTAATGACTGGCCTAGCGCCACTCCTGATCTTCTTCGCAACACTTCCCGGGGCCACCGAGTGATCTTCCCGATTGGTTCGTTGAATTTGGTGGTGACGTGACGGTGAGGATGTTGAAGAAGAGATAAAGAGAATAATTATCTTGCCACCACGACGACGATAATCACGATAACTTTTGTGTGATTCGCCTTTCTTGGAGCTCTTCAGTCATCCGCCACCAAAGGATTTATGAGACCGATGATGGCTCGAAGTCGCGTCGGGCGTCTGGGCGGGGCGAGGGCTGCGTGTCCGTCTCATTCGGCTCTCCAGGTCCGTCCGGTCTTTGCTCTGGTCTCCGGTCAGTTAATATGGGCGCCTTGCTTTCAGATCCGGGCTAGGGTTGGGCGGCGGTAGTCGCGGCTGGTCGGGCCTAGGCAGGAAGGGGTGGGGCGAAGCTGCGTGGCGATATCCCAGGGCTCTTGGTCGATGGTCCCGGCGTATGGATGGTGCGATGCTCAAAGTCGAAGAGTGTGATGACGCACCCCGAACCTCCACCAAAATGTTACGTGTTGACAAGCAAGAAGACGGCACATCATGGCGACAGGATGAACGATGATTTAATGGCTATCCTAGCGCCACTACCAATCTTTTTCGCAAGGGGCGCTAGGGCAGCCATTAAATGATCATTCATCCTGTCGCCATGTTGTTCCCATCTTCTTCTTCGTAAGAATGCAATTGTGAGAAAAGGGGTATTGGATGCTAAATTTTCGCTTGAATTGGGTGAAGTCCAAACCTCCAAAACCCTTGTTCGTTGTGTCTACTCGTGCTTCAATTGACTCGTTTGCGTTTGATTTACCGCTAATGGAATGATATTAGTACTTCGAATTATGCCTTATAGAAATTCGTAAAGACATGTCCAAATTAGTACAATAACTAGGAGAGACAACATACGGTAGATAACAAACAGCAGAAAGCAATAATTTTCAATTTTAGTTCGAAGCACGAGTGGGCATTATGTTACACCATAGCTCACTTTTAACGACCTAGCCCTTAAATGTGGATAATGCATCTTGCCTGGGTGATGTTTTATACATGGTGTGCAGCAGCCAGCACGAGGCTCGTGGATCGTACGCCTCAACAGCACCCCGGAACGCTCTGGAGTCCAAGCCTCCCACCATGAACAACATCTCGTGCGGCACGCGAGGAAGCCAGCGCTCGGGATTAGCGCGGGTGCAGTCCATGCAGGGGAACTGAAGTAGGGCTGCAATGGCTGCGAGTGAATCGTGAAAAGGTGTAATTTCTTCATGTGATCGAACAAATATGGGCAGTTTATTCCAGCGTGTTTTGAGTCTAGTCACCAATGCAGAAAATAAAATACCATGAAAAAAATTACGCTGCTGTTATTTGTGTGAATGCGCTGTGCCGTTAAATGGGAAGATGCAGAGCTTCATTAAGTCCCTAGTTGTAGTGACAGCGCTGGACAGGCCGCCATTGGAAAGTGACCCTGGCAACGTTTAATATGCTAGAACTCTAGCTAGTGAAGCTAGTTTAGCGGTGCTCTTACAGGAACTAGAGGGTATTAAATGGGATGTCATAGGGCTTAGCGAGGTTAGGAGGCCGAATGAGGCATATACTGTACTGAAGGAGGGGCATGTACTGTGTTATCGAGGTTTACCAGAGAGGCGACAACTAGGAGTAGGTTTCCTTGTCAATAAGTATATAGCGGGTAATATAGATGAATTCTATAGTATTAATGAGAAGGTGGCAGGCATCGTAATTAGGCTTAATAAGCGGTATAAACTGAAGGTTGTACAAGCCTATGCACCTACATGTAGTTATGATGACCAGGCAGTTGAAAGCTTCTACGAAGATGTAGAATCGGCAATGCGAAAAGTAAAGACGCAGTATACTGCCACCTAGCGTTGCCAGGTGGCGCATGACTGAGGTGTGAAAGGAGGACGAAGTTGAAGAGGACGACAAAGTGTCGCTTGCACGTTTGCGTCTGTGCTGCTGTGTTCTTGTGTCTGGGCTACCCCCTGCTATCATTGGTATCCTTAGTCACCGTGTACGTGACATTCTGGTGGAGGTGCTGGGAAAAACGATCGCCTATGCAAGAATCTCCATCTACAAGACGTCGCGCCAGCCCTGTACCATTGGACACCCCCGTGCATCGCTCCAGTCGACGGCTCCAGGGACTGTCTCCGGACTAATGTACTAATGGGCGACTTCAATGCCAAGGTAGGGAAAAAGCAGGCAGGAGACAAGGCAGTAGGTGACTATGGCATTTGTACTAGGAATAGCAGGGGGGAGTTACTAGTTGAGTTTGCAGAGCGCAATAACTTAAGAATCACGAATACTTTCTTCAGCAAACGGAAGAACCGGAAATGGACATGAAAAAGTCCGAACGGGGAGACTAAAAATTAAATCGACTTCATAATGTGTTCAACCCCCGCCATTATGCAAGATGGAGAGGTAATCGGGAAAGTGCGATGCAGTGACCACAGGATGGTGAGGTCCCGAATTAGCCTAAATCTGAAGAAGGAACGCAACAGATTAGTAAGAAAGAAACCCATCAACGAATTAGCGGTGAGGGGGAAGGCAGAAGAGTTCAGGATCTCGCTACAGAATAGGTATTCAGCTCTAACCGAGGATGGCGACATTACCCTAGAAGCAAGGAACAATAATTTCAGAGATATCATTACTGAGTGCGCGGTAGAAGTAGGCGGTAGGATAGTGAGAGAGGATACCGGTAAGCTGTCTAAGGAGACGAAAGATTTGATTAAGAAACGCCAGAGTATGAAAGCTTCCAATCCAACAGACCGGATAGAATTGGCCGAGATATGAAAGCTAATCAATAAGCGCAAGATGGCCTATATAAGGAAGTATAACATGTAGAAAATTGAGCATGCTGTAAAGAACGGGGGAAGCCTTAAAGCGGTCAAGAAAAAATTGGGCATAGGCAAAAACCAGATGTATGCGATAAGGGACAAGGCGGGCAACGTCATCACGGATATGGATAAGATAGTCAAAGTAGCCGAGGAGTTCTAACAGATCTCTACAATAGCCAGAGTAGTCAGGACCGTAATGAGATGGGCGGTAGGGAAAAACAGTCAGACGTTCCACCAGTAACGAAGGACGAGATCAAGAAAGCATTAGAAACTATGAAAAGGGGGAAATCAGCTGGAGAAGATCAGATAACTACAGATTTGCTGAAGGATGGGGGGATATCGTGCTAGCAAAACTGGCCACCCTGTATACGCAGTGCCTGGTGTCATCGACGGTACCGGAACCATGGAAGAATGCAAACATTATCCTCATTCATGAGATAGGGGACTCTAAGGATCTTAAAAATTACAGACCAATCAGCTTACTGTCTGTTACGTATACGGTATTTACTAAGGTAATCGCTAATAGAATCAGGACAACCTTAGACTTTAATCAAGCAAAGGATCAAGCAGGGTTTCGGAAACGGTACTCTACTATCGATCATATCCATACCATCAATCAGGTGATAGAAAAATGCTCGGAATATAACCAGCCCTTATACATAGCATTTATTGATTACGAAAAAAGCATTTGACTCAGTTGAAACCTCGGCGGTGATGCAGGCATTGCGAAATCAGGGGGTAGACGAGCCGTACGTGAAAGTGCTGGAAGATATATATAGTCGCTGCACAGCAACCATAGTTCTGCATAAAGAAAGTAACAAAATTCCCATAAAGAAAGGTGTTAGGCAAGGAGAAACAATCTCCCCAGTACTATTCACAGCTTGCTTAGAGGAAGTATTCAGAGACTTGAAATGGGAGCAGTTAGGGATAAGGGTAGATGGAGAATACCTAAGTAATCTGCGAATTGCTGATGACATTGCCTTGCTAAGCAACTCGGGGGATGAACTGCAAATAATGATTGATGACCTAGACAGGAAAAGTAGAAAGGTAGGCTTGAAAATCAATATGCAGAAGACTAAGGTAATGTTCAACAGCCTCGGGAAGGAACAGCAGTTTACATTAGGTAGCGAAGTACTGGAAGTAGTAGGCGAATATGTCTACTTAGGACAGGTAGTAACCGCAGACCCGGGCCATGAAAAGGAAATAACAAGAAGAATAAGATTGGGATGGAGCGCATTTGGAAAGCACTCACAGATTATGACCAGCAGCTTACCGGTATCGCTAAAGAGGAAAGTATATAACAGTTGCATCTTACCTGTACTCACCTATGGGGCTGAAACGTGGAGGCTAACCAAGAGAGTTCTACATAAGTTGAGGACAACTCAGAGGGCTATGGAACGAAAAATGGTAGGGGTAACATTAAGAGATAGGAAGCGTGCAGAGTGGGTCAGAGAAATAACTCAAGTTACCGACATTCTAGTGGAAATAAAGAAGAAGAAATGGGCATGGGCAGGACATGTAGTGCGAAGGGAGGATAACCGATGGTCGCTTAGGGTAACAAACTGGAATCCAAGGGAAGGAAATCGTAGCAGGGGGCGGCAGAAAGTTAGGTGGGCGGATGAGATTAAGAAGTTCGCAGGGGTCAAGTGGATGCAGCTAGCACAGAATCGGGTTAAGTGGAGAAATATGGGAGAGGCCTTCGCCCTGCAGTGGGTATAGTCAGGCTGATGATGATGATGATGATGATGATGTAGTGAAAAAGCCGAGAGGGAATTTTATTAATCATAATCAATAAAAAGCGATAAAAAGCGACAGAGCAATTCATGAAGCGGTCGTTCTTGTAAGCAAAGAAATATCTTAAAAATTACCCGGGCAACAACACGTGCTATAGCGCTAGTCATATGGCGGTCAAAAGGCCGTATGAGTGCCCAAACATGAATGACAAAAAGCAGACGGAAGAATAACCAGAGTAGAGCGGGTCGAGACCTGTACAGTTATAATTTCGTTGTTCTACCCATATTGTAGCGAGAGGCTGCGCGAAGAAGACGTACACATACTGCGCTTTGACACTGGTAAGGGAATCTTGGTTTTGATTTGTATTGAAATATAAGTGCTCAAGTTTTGAAAATTTAAGGACGTCAGATATTGTTTCAAGTGTAGGAACAACAGCGCCATTTCAGTTCTGTTCTGTGACCGTGAAAGGTTGAGAAAATAGACAACACTGGGCTCTCTAAATTGTGTCCTTCACTGATACTATTTAACGATATAGATGACATGATAGAAATGTATATGACGCTGCTCTTAATATCACAATAGATGAAGAAAGGCGTTGGGCGTTCGCACTATATCTGTCAGAAGCCAGATGTTTCACTCAGCTTCCAACATGTTGAGTTCTTTGGCTTGTAGAATCGCAGTATTTGGTACAGGTGCCGTATATAACCAAGCATTTGGTTGGTGTTGGGTATTATATCTCTGAAGGTGTACCCCATAGCGGTAATATTTTACGAATCACGTCATTCTAAATGCCTCTGATTAAAGCTGACTGCCATGATTGACATGCATTTGACTTCTGATCTGAGGAGACTTTTTTTTTTTTACTGGGCCTTGATGTTCAGTTCGTCCCAGGTACCCCAGGTGCAATTCGTGTCTTGAATGATCGTAAGTAAAGCGGTCGCGGCTACGTGGCGACTAAAACATCTGAGGCTACAAAAATGCTCAAAACCACACACAGAAGCGCTAATTTTCAATCGACGCCAACAGCGTTATTGTATACATATAGAAGACAACCGCTTTCTTGCGCTTCTGGCTTACTGCATCTACATTTGTGCTGGCGTTCTTTAGAACCCTTTCAAGTCTGCCGCAATAGATCGTGTACTCCTCATGCTTTCCGCTAGGCAGTATGCGTACAGCTAGCGAGAAAACGGAAAATGCTGCATGGGATGTATTGAGTGGATGATCCATATATTACTCCTCTTACTTGGTTCAACTGGGTCACTCAATATTAGGCAACCGAGAGAAGCGACAAGCTCAGCCAAGAAGATGGAAGACCAGTGAAGGCTTTTTAAGTGGCACTACCAACACAGGAAGATCGATTGCCTTGAAATGCAACACAGACCGTACTGTAGAAGAGTTTCAGTAAATTCAAATTATGCGATCAAGATAGTGAGATGCAGTCGCTGGATGTGCAACTCACCTCTGTTCGGTGTCCAGCGTTCAGTGTTGCTGCTCGGCACAGCATAGCCACTCTCGGAGACCATTGCGCCAAGTGTTATGCACACCTGCAGTTCGAGTTCATCGCTGCACATCAGCAGGAGTATGCTGGCCGAACACTTGCAGGGTCCTCTGCGCAGGTCCCCGCGCACTGCCACGCGGTATGCTCTAGTCTTCGCAAATGTCGGACATAGCTGCCGGAACAAGATGAAAGTCCTGCGCCACACCACCGTGGGACGAATACAGATTCCTTGGACCTGATGATCTAAATCAAGCTTCAAAATCAGTAAAGGCAAATGAACTGACTTTTGAATAGGCCATGTTTACGGTTCGTGGACGACAGGTGACCTATGGTGATACTGACACGAAATGTTGCGAGCGACTGTGAGCTTGCCGGTTTCCCGGCTTTTATTTCAGTCACTTAAGCCATATTCTTAATCAAATCATGAGCCAGGATTTCAGTCACGGGCATCCTGGACAACTCGTACCGGTGTGACAAAAGTAAGTGGAGCACGTAATTTCTTTTTAAAAATTTTTACGCGTTGCATAATTGAAACTAGCAGTCGTGGTATGTGCGAAACGGTTGTAGTATCCTTTAACTCGACCATTATTGTTTACTTATCTCCAGTGCAGAAGACGTGATTTTATTTGAAGGAAAAATCGTGCTCCGATTACTTATGTCCGCATCTCTACGTGCTCATGAATAACTGTTGACAAATCGAGAGAAAATGTACCGCGTCAAGCTTAGTCGAATTCGCCTTCCTGAAGTTAAGCGTTCTTAATAAGTGAAATGGGGCTCGAAACGATGAAAGTGATTGATGAATATTTCTTCTTAGAATAGAGAGTAACAGCAGATTCGGACCATGAATTGTAAATAACTAGAATAATAAAATTGCAGTGGAGCCCATCTGGCGACTACTCGCAGATATTGATTCTAATCAATATCTCGCAAGAGGAAAGTATGTAACAGTTATCTGCAATCTCTTAATGCGGCTCAAACGTGGAGCGTAACGCTTCAACTTAATTTAAGGATGGCGCAATGAGCTATGGAATGGGAAATGGTAGTTCTAGCGTTAAGAGTGCAGAGTAGGACAGAGAAAGAACTAGAGTTAATGACATCCTACACGTAATCAAGAAGAATTCAGGACATGTGTTGCGAAAAACTGATAACCGATGATCGCTAAGGTAACAAATTAGATTCCAAGGAAAGGAAGGCGTAGCAAGTGTTGGAAGAATATAAGGTGGGCGGGTGAGGTTAAGACGTTTGCAGGGCCAAGTGAATGTAGCTAAGCACGAGACCGACATTATTCTAAGAGTGTGAGAAAGCCTTCACCCGGCAGTAGGCATAGTGCGGCTGATTATGATGACGATGATGGCGTTTGACAGTGATGTGCCTTCCTCAAGACCCGTTTCAAGTGGCAGGCAATCAGTGCCTTTTGTCTTCCGCCGATACGAAATGGTCTCTGCAAGCTGGAATAGAATTTGTTGGACTAATTGATTCACAATTCGATGCAAGAAAAGAGCTGTGCTATCGAGACAAGGACAAAGAAGAGGCAAGACGGACACAAATGCGGACTAACAATTTTATTTCGCCAAGACATACAAGACATAAATGATGATCTCCGCTATATATTAATAGTCAAAAGAAAGAAGCTCGTGAAAAAATGGCGTACAAGATATCACAACGAAATAAAACAATTAGGGCAAGGAAGATAGTTTTAAACTTAATTTTGCCGGCCAATTATGAAAGACGCATCCATGAAGTCAATCTCATGAATGAGCTGAGATAGCCATCAAAAAGAGGAATGCTTATTAACACAATTACAGATCAGTAAATAAGGTCATGAGAGATGTTGGGTGTACCCATCTTCTATTAATTTTGCTCCCCGAGACGAACTGTCCGATGATCTGTG
Source organism: Amblyomma maculatum (assembly GCF_055883805.1). Lineage (NCBI taxonomy): Eukaryota > Metazoa > Arthropoda > Arachnida > Ixodida > Ixodidae > Amblyomma > Amblyomma maculatum. The sequence continues at coordinate 196,098,784 of NC_139346.1, read as the reverse complement.
AAGTAGCTTGCAGCGCGCTCAATTTTCTCTATACAGTATTTCGATTTGGTAAAGTCTCCGAACGCAAAGTCTCATTCATAGAATCACTCACCGGTATCAAGTAATTTGATGCCACCGTCTCTCGCACACACTACACATGTGTCCAAACGGATTGTTCACTACGTCTGCTTCAAATGTCCGGGTCGCAGGTGCACTTTCGTGAACTCGAAACGAGTGATCAGCCACACGATGTGCCTTCCAATCCTCTTCTGCTGGTTCCCATTGATTTACTCTTCCATGGGCCCAATCTCGGCGGTTATGCGCCGTCTATAACGCTCGGCAGTCTGACATCACCGTTTGGCAAGCCGTTCATCTTTTTGTTCGGACATCTCCACTGCTCTTTTCGCCTTCTTACGCATATTCTCTCTTTGCTGCTTCTATGCACTGCTTTTTACGCTCTGCCTGCAGCTGCGTTTCGACGGAGGCGTAACGGAGAGGCGCCCGTGTGCTGTGCGATGTCAGTGCATGTTAAAAGATCCCAAGGTGGTAGAAATTGCTTCGTAAGCCCTCCACTACGGCCCCTCTTTCTGTCTTTGCACATTCTGCCTCACCTTCCTCCCTTCCCTTACAGCGTCGTTCAGGTGTTCCCCGAACAAGTGACAGATATTCTGCTCTTTTCCCTTCCTGTTAACAAATTTATTATTATTAATATTGTCACGCCACTGACGACGAGAAAGAACTGTGCTGGTCTGGGAGAAGAAGAGGAGAAAGCGTTGGTGCCTGGAGGCTAGTAGGCTTCACCTCATCCCACTGCCATATCAGTGTAAATAAACACCCCTTTCCTATTTCACCGTAACAACTTGGGGGAGGTGCGGGGTGAGACTAAGAATTCGGCTTGAAAAATTGCACCACCCACAGACACTTACCCAGTGGCCGCAACGCCTCTCCACTCACACCACAAAACGTTGAAGCACGGTCATATTCAAACATCACTTTGCGTTCCAACAAGCGCCTAAACTGATTACTCATCACAGACAGTCGCACCCGTATCTACCAAAGCTAACACACCATCAATGAACGCACGAATTTTGTTTTTGAGCATTGCAGTTGGAGGGATGATGGCACACAGCACATTTACAGCGGCTTCACCCCCATTGGTCGCGCTGGTTAGTTTTCCTGATGGGGCGACATAGAGCGCCGCCGCGGTGATGTAGAACGACGCGCACGGAAGGCGGGTGGAGGAGTAACACTCCGATCAGATGCTGGGGAATGGTCGCGGAGATTCTCGTTCTGGATGTTGCGGTAGTACCCACGGGGAGTATTGGATTACTGGAAAACGGGGCTGTATTGTAGATTGTTGGGTACTGCTGGAGGCGCCGGGCGGTTATAGCGTGGCGGGAACCTACTGCGGCAGTACCTGGCGATGTGACCTTCGACGCCGCAGCGGTAGCATATCGGCGGGGAAGGTAGAAAATGCTGTTGTGGATAAGAGAAAGGAACATCTGGGCGCGTCGTAGGTCTGGCTGAATGCTCATACTGCTCAGGAATCCTAGTAGATCGAATGGAAGATCTATAGGCACTTGGGGCGACGTCATACCTTGGGGCGTCAGGCATCGGCGCATTCCGGTTGGCGAAATGTATAGGAGGATAGTCAATAGAAGCTGAAACTTCAGGAGCTTGTGCAAAAGGCTGCACTGTAATCGCTTGTGGTGGTGAAGCCGGCCGTCTAGATACCCTCTGGACAGAGACCTCAGCAGATTCATGCAGGGGAAGTGGGTTGAGCCGCAGGAGTTCTTCCCGCACGATTTGCCGGATCGTCGACGGAAGATCTAGTTGGGCATGGTCATGAAGGCTGGCCACGGTAGGCACGTTGGCCAGCCGCCCAAATTTTGGCGCAATACGACGGGTTTTGAGAAGCGCGGATCTGTTTATAACATCGGAGACGGTTTCAAGGGTGTCTTTGGCAATTAAAAAGTTGTACACGTCAGCCGCGATGCCCTTCTCTGCATCTTGGAGTATCCCGTTGGCAAGACGTTCGTGTCTGTGTTCGGGCATCTGTGCTGCGGCAGCAGTGGAGTCGGCATGTGGCCGCGGCGGAGGTGATGTGATAACAACTTTAATTTTCCACCAGATAAGGAGGCCCCTAATCCCCGCCCCCGGCAGCGTATTTGGGTTTGCTCGGTACGGTGGCTCCGCAAGGGACAAAACGACAGAAGAGACGAAGAAAAGGGGCTGTTCCGACTAGCATCTACCGCCCCCAGGAGCCAAGCAGCCTAGCGATTAGCGGCGCATGCTTTTTCAGTGGGCGTCTCGTTGGACGCAGCACTAGCTTGAGAGAGCCTATAATACAATTACTACTACTACTACTACTACTACTACTACTACTACTACTACTACTACTACTACTACTACTACTACTACTACTACTACTACTAAATAATAATAATACACTGTATTATTTTCTGCTAATTATTATTATTAATATTATTATTATCATTAGTAGTAGTAGTAGTATAGAGGAAGACTCGTTTCACGAAGTTGGCACTAAATTGTCTAGTTAACGGCCGAATGAACTGGCTAAATATTATCTTCACAGTTTTAATTAATAATAATAATAATGATTGGTTCACAGGAAGGGAAAGGCGCAGTATCTGTCACACGTGTCTGTGAACACCAAGGGATGAAGGTGTCCACAGACACGCGTGTGACAGATACTGCGCCTTTCTCTTCCTGTGAACCAATTAATATTATTATCATTAATAATTAAAACTGGGAAGATATTTAGCCAGTTAATTTGGCCGTTACCTACAGACAATTCAGGGCCAACTTATGAAACGAGTCTTCCTCTATACTACTACTACTACTTCTACTACTACTACTACTACCACTACTACTACTACTACTATTATTATTATTATTATTATTACCACTACTAATAATAATAATAATAATAATAATAATAATAATAATAATAATAATAATAATAATAATAATAATAATAATAATAATAATAATAATAATAATAATAATAATAATAATAATAATAATAATAATAATAAATCAATAAAAAAAAAGAAACAAAAATGAAAAAGCACAAACATGTTTACACACACAGAGAGAACACAAAAAAAAAAAATAAATAATACATGAAATGAAACAGACGAAAAGTATCACGGAAAGTAAGCAAACAATGAGTAGCATCACTTATATACACAGTGAGAGAATTTTTTAGCACACCAGGAAATAAAGAAAAAAAAAAAAGAACGGTAGATAGAAGAGAAAAAAAAAACAACAACAAATAACTGACATTGATTATAGTAATATAGAAATATACATAAAATAAACAACCCTTCAAGGCGCAACAAGTGCATGGTACTTAAAACACAGGCTAGAAATACAGAATAATACAATAAAGAAGTAAAATTGAACAAGGGGCAGTAAGATTCGAATATAAAGTTTAAAGTTGAAATATAAGTAAGAAACGGATAAAAAGTAGTTCACGATACAGACAGCATTGAACAGGAGAAAAAGCAAAAAGCATAATAATAATAATAATAATAATAGTAGTAGTAGTAGTAGTAGTAGTAGTAGTAGTAGTAGTAGTAGTAGTAGTAACAGTAGTAGCAGTAGTATAGGCTTTCTCAAGCTAGTGCCGCGTCCAACATGACGCCCATTGAAAAAGCATGCGCCGCTAATCGCTAGGCTGCTCGGCTCCTGGGGGCGGTAGATGCTAGTCGGAACAGCCCGCTTTCTTCGTCTCTTCTGTCGTTTTGTCCCTTGCGGAGCCACCGTACCGAGCAAACCCAAATACGCCCCCCGGCACGCCGGCCTAAGGGACGGGAGCCAAGACCTCTGCGATCAGAAGCAGGCAAAGAGGTCGCTGCGAGCTTTGACATGATGCGCAGAGCACGTGTTGCTCCTCTTTTTCGCACATTCGCACAAGCGGCCTCTCCCAAACACGGCGAAATGCTCGGCTGGGTACCGGATTGTGGGTTTTAGGCATCGTTTGAACCTACTGATAGAGCGAAAGCTGTGATGCAGTGATATCCTCACCCGCTTCTCGATTCACGGTTTTTCCATAATTTGCATTTAAAGTAGATTTTGAGGAAAATTAGGTTTTCTGTGTGGACACCTACACCTAACCAAGTCAACATAAATTCGTATTTTTTATCTTGTATATTGTACTTTGGTTTATTAGAAAGGAAAGCCGCCGCATTGGTCTTCGACCCTCAGCGTTGTTCAACGTGTTTGCTTGGTTGAAACAGATATTTTCACCGGAAAAGGGCGTCCTCTTCCCCGCTCCCATACATAGGCCGGAAAGACGGGGAGTCGTGCACTTGGATTAGAGGCTGGCAGGTAACCCTTGGCTTGTTGCGGCCTCTTACGCTAGATGGACGGTGCGTCGCTGGATCGCAGGGTTCGCGCTTTGCAGCAGGCTATCCTAGGCTTCTCTACTTGTTATACTCCGAAATTATGTGGTCGATGTGGTTGTGGTGGTTAAATTTTATTATCCAAAAGATACAGGATAGGCGCCAACCAGGCGGATGCCTGGACGGCGACCTGGAGTCCTGGGACCCAGAAGAAAAGAAATACGTAGTGTCTGTCTTTGACTTTCAAGGTTGTTCAAGGTGATATCGCACAACACAGGGCTGCTTCTCCATTAATAACCATTGGTTAATAGGAAAGAAAGGCGCTGTATGGGTCACACTTGTTCTGGGACACCTAAAACACGCCGTATGGGAACGGAGGAAGGTGGGAGTGAAAGCGGAGAGAAAGAGGTGCCGTAGTGGAGGGATACGAGTATTTTCGACCACCCGGAGATCTCAACGTGCGCTGATATCGCACAACACACAAACGCCTCCATCGTAAAGCAGCCCCAGCGGTCGGGATCGAAGCCGGGTACTCCAGTACAGTAGTCGGGCTTGTTACCACTGCACCATCGCTTTTTGTTTCCTTATTGCCAAATTTACAACCAGATTTTACACATAAAGAATATTACTCTACAAACACACAAAATGGATTAAAACCAGCGTTAAAACCAACGTTAAAAAACCAGTGATTTCGGACTGCGTGATCCATTAAAAATCAGGCATGTGCAGCAATACTTCCATTCTCGGAATCCACTCAGGCACTTCGTCTTGTGTCTTGAAAATATCAATAACACTCGCAACGACTTCGCGAAAATACTGCCGTATTTTTATCGCATCAATGTCTGCATGCCTGAAAGCCCTCTGGATCGCCAGATACTGCGCAGGCCCAATAACATGATTATGTCCAGCGGTAGCCCATCATCATCTTCAAATTGTGAAAATTGAATTCCGAATGCATCCACGGGTAGGTCTTTTTATTGCGAAAGCAATAGTGCTCGCAGTTTGAGCTGTCAGCGTGGCCCGGCGATGACGACCATTCACCTTTGACCTTTAGACGACCCCCGTAAACGACCCCAAGCTGGCACGAGCTGCCAACTTGGGTCTCTCGTTTCACATGGGACGGTTATGTCAGAATCAGCCTTCCAGGACCCTGGCATTCATTTTACCCCTATAGGCCACTAAGGCACGTTCATACGGCTTGGTTAAAGATGGGCTTTATATGTGGGTGGCAGGAGCTGCCAACTTGGGTCTCTCGTTTCACATGGGACGCTTATGTTAGAATCAGCCTGCCAGGACTTTGGCATTTCGTTACCCCTCTAGGCCACTAAGGCACGGCTTGGTTATACGGCTTATACGGCTTGGTTAAAGCGGGGCTTTATGTGTGTACTGGGGAAGAAGAATTAGAAGAATGGTTGGTTGGTTGGTTTGTGCGGTTTAACGTCCCAAAGCAACTCAGGCTATGAGAGACGCCGTAAAGGAGGACTCCGGAAATTTCGACCACCTGGGGTTCTTTAACGTGCACTTATTCCGCACAGCACACGGGCGCCTTGCTTTTCGCCTCCATCGAAAAGTGGCCGCCGAGGCCGGGATTCGATCCCGCGTCCTTGGGAACAGTAGTCGAGCGCTGTAACCACTGCGCCACCCCGGCTGGGTGAATTAGAAGAATGCTCGGTCACCCGCAGCTATTGCTTTCGCTCAATATTCGGTTCAGCAGCGTTGAACTCTTCTAATTTTTTTAATAGTTCTTTGTACAATGTCCCAGAAGAAAAAGGCTTCCCAACATTCTAAGGAAACGTCGACCACTACACCACCATGGCGCGGCAATAATCGGTTTTGGGTTTAGTGAAAAGAAGCCACTGTATACATTTTGGTGAACACCACGAAATGATGGACACCACAAACGATTAGATCAAGGTCACTTGTAAGAAAAATTTAGTGTCCCATGAACACCTGCAATACCTAGCGCCCACAAATAATAATAATAATAATAATAATAATAATAATAATAATAATAATAATAATAATAATAATAATAATAATAATAATAATAATAATAATAATAATAATAATAATAATAATAATAATAATAATAATAATAATAATAATAATAATAATATATTATTATTATTATTATTATTATTATTATTATTATTATTATTATTATTATTATTATTATTATTATTATTATTATTATTATTATTATTATTATTATTATTATTATTATTTATTAGCGTAGTGAAGGTTTCGCTTCCATCGTTAATTGGTTTATAAGAAAGGAAAAGCACAGTATCTGTCAAGGTCACTTCAATGTGAAAACCAGCGCTACGCTGAAGGCTCGGACTACTGCAGCAGTGAAGCTTTAGCCTCAAAAGGCGCAGGTCACACCAGCACAAACCGTGCAGCGCAGAACAGCCTCATCAGAAACAATAAATACAGCATTTATTGAAACAATAGATGCATTTTGCTTCAGCAAGCCTTCTCTTTCCTTGTCGGATGAAGAATTTTCGTCATTGGAAGGTGATGTATAGGTTTTGGCTTGGTCCTCTTTCGCAATGTGTCCCGTTCGCATTTGTCTTTATTTGAATGCGCTATTTATGTTTTTGAAAAAGATTGTTTTTCTCTCAGCTCTCTTCTAGGTCCGAATTTCGAGCGGTTAAAATATTTTCGTATGTCCTATCTTCGCGTTCTTGATCCCTTTTTACCTGTTTTATTAGTTTTGTTGTTTTTGTTGTTTTCTAGTTTTATTCTGACTTGGTGCCTTTTTTTCAATGTATATATTGTTTCTGACGAGGTTTTCCTGAGTTGTATGGTTTGCTGTGGTGTGACCTGGCACCTATTTTCATTATTTTCTTTGACGCAGCCTGGAGATGGGGTTTCGTTTTACCTTTGTAATTTCTTCGAGTTTTGAACTGCTTTACTGATATGTAATCGTGCCTGATAGCATTCCCATTTTTGAATTCGTAAAATTGAATGACCTTATGAATTTGTCGTTACCTAATGGGCGGTGCAAGTCAGAACTATTTTCCTTGCCATGAAATCGTTTTATTTCTTGTTGGTATTTTGTACGCCTCTTGTGCACGTGCTGGTTTCTTTTGACGATTAGTTCGTAGCTTAGATCACATATATATGCCTTGAATTTATTTATCGAAATAAAATTGTAACTGTGTGTTTTTGTGCCTCTTGCCTCTTCTTTGTCCTTGTCTCAATAGCGCAGCTCTTTTCTTGCAAGCTGGAGATTTCGACTTATTATTCAAACCATTCTAAATTCATAGATTTTGGGCTAAGGTTTACAGCCAGTGACATCAGTGTGGGCAGCAATCTTCCTTTGCATACAGAAATAAATGTATCCGATCAAATGTTCTAAATGTCACGGAAGAGGAGTTTTTTTTTTTTTTTATGAGGTTTTTCGCAATACAGTTAAGGCTACGAGACACGGCATAGTCGAGAACATGGGCGCATAGCGTTCCTCCGCCGTCAAAAAGGAGCCGCCGCAATCGGTATCGAATTCGGGTGCTCCCGTCAGTATAGGCGAGCTCCTTAACCATTGATACATATCAGAGTGACACAGTGCTGTAGTAAGGCCTAGTTGTGCTCGTGGGTCCGCTTCAGTGCTGCAATGCAAACCGCAGTGGAGTAGACGCTATCTGAACAGCGCAAAGTCACGTTTACTTCCAATGGCGTCTATCGCTCTTAAGTTCTCATTCGCATACGGAATGCGTCACTCACGTTTCGGAGCAGAGGCCTATGCGCGCACACTGCAGAAACAAAGGCAGGCTAGCCTCCCGATCTGCTGCGGACGCCCGGCTTCGTGTGAACCAGCGGCGGATGGCGTACAGCAAGTCGACTTCGTTGCGCACGTTGAGTTCGCTCGAGGAAAATAGCTCGACGAGCAGCGAAGTTGGAGCCTCTAAGAACTCGCTGCTGCTGCGCCACACCTGCACATAGCGCACAAAATACAGGAGCCGTTGTAATAATTACAAAGATGCTAGAAATTTATACTGCCGATAACCTAGCCATCTGGGTCAGCAACAATTAAATGCGTAAACTCAAGAGCAAATTTAATTCAGTTTTATAGAAATAACAGTAAGGAATCTAAAGGAGGGGTGGGTTCAAAGAACGATATTATTTCAGATATAGATGGTTTTCGAGGACAGAATAAAAGTGAATCTGATTGACGACGTTCGCTGCTTCACATGGAAGGCCATCTACGTCTTTCGCTTTCAAACTAACGGACGGAAGCTTAGACCATGTCGCAATGAAGAAAGCGGTAATACATTCGTTGAATATGCCGTCGGTTAAACCGAACGCAAATATTGAGCAAAGCAGAGCCTCTAATCCTTGTTAATACAGTTGACCCATGATGGCTAGCGAGGGTTATGTTCAGTAATCTTTGTGATTTTAAAGCTAGTCTCTCAAACGCTCTCTTGTTTCTGGCGAAAGAAAAAATGTTCACGCTGGCTTTAGTAAACACTCTTCTACACCCTCCCTGCGAAAAATATTAGCGATAATGTTTTGTAGAAACCTGCAATACTTCGTACAAAGTGTCACACTTGATGTATATTGTAAATAGCATTATCATAATTTCTTAACTTATCATGTAAGGCCGGAAGGAGAGAGGAAAGGAGTGACATTTCGAAAGTAGATGTTGCACTTTAAACATGAGAAACAAATTCTCCAGTCAGTCTTTTAGGACAGCTTATATGCCAGAATTCGAAGGCGCTACATTATTTCGTGAAGTGCTTTATTACGCGACATCGCGCAATGATTATTAGTAAATATGCATGACTACGCGCAATGTTTTTCTAAACACTACACCTTAATGTACGATGTACGCATGCTTGGTGTGATATGAGTCATGATTATAACAATAAAATTTATTGCTATAGGTATTTTTTCTACAGGCTTACCTTACAAAACTGCGCTTTGTAAGCGCTGAGGGATGACCCGTCGCAATATATGAGCCATGATATGACTTAGTTATGCCTTAAAATGTCACAAGAGGTCTCCTTTAATTATTCACGACTACATGTACATGCGCTATCGGATTGTATGCCGGCGTAGTGACGTTATCAATATTTTGTACCATAGACGGTGAACGCTAACTTTTGATCATGATTCCTTCGTAGTGAGATAACCTTTCTACTGTTGACGTAATATATCTATGTAAATATGGCTGACAATGTATTACTCTGGTCTCTGTTGTGCAAAATACACTGAATTACTTTCGATGTATGGCATTAACATTCCCCTTATTTCCGACGTGAACAATGCGAAATTCAGGTGAAACAAACATGTAACGACAAGGTTGAGCATAACCCAGGAAAATGCTGCGAGTTCGCTTTGTACATTATTCAGTACAGCAGGCGTCAAAGCTTTAATTTTGGCAGCGAAGTTCATGAGCTGACGAACAATTCGTTGCATGCATTTAGTAAATATATCTCATACTTCGGAAAGGTACACCTTCGCAATCGCATCACAGACTAAATGTATAAAATGTTGCTAAGCCATGTACAATGACATGGTGAGGTTGACGTTTTAGAATATTTTTTTGCAGCCTTTTGAGGTACACAAGACTCGCACATTGAAAGATAGGAATCAAGGGTTCACCTCTTTTCATCCAGACTAGTTCTGTGTTTTCGTTGCGACGCTGGAGAAAGCACAAATTTATAATGCAATGGCAAGCCTTCACAGCGCGTCCGGGTATCTAAGTGAGAATAACCTGCCCCAGCAGATCTTTAGGAGATGGATGCACTCGCTTCCTAACCCGTACCGTTTTGACGCCACTTTCAGCACTAAAACAACGGTGAATGGTCATGGTGCCCTGAAGTGCTGAATTTCTAGTTGTAAGTTTGAAATGCATAGCTTCTAGAATGCCATTGCTTTTGTCAACTAAATGCAGAGCTCTATGTGAATATCCTCCCCAGCGTTGTGCACCTTCAATGAGTACATACAGCGAATAGTTCTGAAGTAATCTTAATGGTAGTATCGACTTAATTACGGTCCACCATTTTCCACACCTCAACCTATCACAGACCGAAAAAACAAGTCTTCGCTTACCGCGTCAAAGTGCTCTCGTACGAAGGAGAACACGTTGTCGTGGAACCTCGGCCAATGGTGACCCTGCGCCAGTTGCGCCATGCCGAGGCAGTTGTCGATGTCGATGTTCTTCCACAGGTAGTCCAGGCACAGGTCGCGCGCCTCATCCATGAGCAGCATGTCGGCCACCGCCAGCACCTCGGTCACATTGTTGTTGTCAATGCGCAGCTTCAGCGATAATAAATATAGACTTCGTTGTACTGTCCGTAAAAAAACATTACCGACAATTGCGCCACTTCCTAACGCGAAATTGCAGCACCGCTCATCATCCGTTTCAGCTTTATCAGTAGATCGAAGCAAAGAGTCAATAAAGATAATGTTTTATTTTTCAGACATGTTCCTTCTTCAAGCAACTTTCCACTAAAAGCTCTTGATTGTCATGAAGGAAGCTTTGTGGTCTGAGAAATAGATGAACATATGCACGACTTCCTGCACCAATGCCTGGTTCTCAAAGACTATGTCTATGCAAGTATTTCGCGAGGCTGCCACAGCCGTGGAGGTGTTACGAGCGGGTGAAACGGGATGTTCTCCCGCATAAATAGTAAGCAATTCCAGTTTGTCTTTATGTCTACACGGAAGTCCCCACTAATAACATTTGTGTGAATCGATGGTGGCTAATGCAACTTCGCGAGCAGTTCTTAATCACTGGAGCTGGCACGAAAGGCCATTCAGGGGAGAGGACAAGTAGGTGGTGGCGGTAGAAACATTTATTGCCGCATGTGCAAGTAACGGGGGCAAAGCCTCCTACGTGGCGATTGGGTGGTTCCTTACAACACAGGATACACCCTTACAAGGCAAAAGAAAGTCCTTGGAGCGCAATCCTCCCCATAACACTGGAGATGATCCTGTGCTGTTCTTGATTTGAAGTGTTGGTCATAAGAGACTCCCAGTAAGGCTCTGCGACCTTAGGTGGTGGGGGATGAGGAAAGCTGGGACATGTAAGATGGATGTGTAGAAAGTCTCCTGGTTTGCCGCAAAGTCTACATGATGAAGAGAATTGGTCTGGGTATTGAGCATGTTTAAGGGTTGGAGTAGTCCAAGCCTGCAAGCTTCGCCAGTGGGCGGCCTGCACTATGGTGAGGGATTGGTTCTGGGGTGCATGTTCGCTTCGTTTGTCCTGCAGTAGGAGAGAATCTCACAGAAGGAGAGCAGGCGCTCCTCGGCGTGTAGAGGGGGCTCGATTACTCTAGGCCGGAACGTAAGACCTCGGGCTAGGGAATTAACCTCCTTGTTGGCGGAGAGACCAGCACGTGCTCGCGTCTAGATGAGGCTTATGGGGCACCGGGGCTGCCAGCGGTGTAATAAGTGAGCAGCGGTGTGGGATATATAGCTGCTGGCATAATTTAGAATGGTAGATTTGGAATCTGAGATAGTTACTGTGGGAGATGTATAGACGAAAGCAAGCGCGATGGCTGCCTCTTCTGCCTCTGTGGTGGAATTGGTGATTATCGAGCTGGAAGTAAGCAGCTTTGCTTGATTGTCGGCTGGCTACAGCCAGGACCATACGGGAGCCTGAAGTATATTCTGATGCATTCGCGAGCGTTCGTCGAGTGCAGTACCGCTCGCAAGGAAGGGTTGCTTTGTAGTCTCCCCAGCCGGTGCTGTGCGACTGCAGTTGCACCTAGCTTGTAGTCCTCGCCCCTGGGCCGATATGCTGTAAATAACGCCCTGTATATACCGTATTAAGACATCTTCGCTCATCTCGTCGACGCTGACTCGGTTTCATCGCTACCGCCAAGCGAGCAGGCAGCTCTCGATCCAAAATGGGTGAGTTGAGCTACGGGTCATACTCCTACGGTACAATGCCCCTACTCTCCAGGCTGGGACAAAATATAGCCAGTAGAGAGAACAAGGAGACGCTACTGCAAATTGCGGATCCTGAGCTCCAGCGGAACATCGTCCATCTGGCGAAGGAGGCTGCTATAGGTCAAAGCCAGCCTGCCACCTTTTAACGCGGCGGCAACGTCTCCCAGGCCTGCTTGCCGCGGGCTGGTGTGGTCGGTTTTGTCTGGAGGTCATGACGTCACGGCCGAGCACGTGAACACCGCATGTCGACTTATTCCTAGGCGCGCCCAAAGTTGATCACTTGACGAGATTTTGGCTGAATTTGAAGTGACCTTGAAATTATTTTGAGGTTCTGAGCTGGACATTGAAAAGACCTTCACTTTTCACTTTGACCTTGATTCTTCACCTATGATTTGGCTCTGGGTACTGCCTATCCAGCGGTTATCCATGCTTATAACTTTAAGTTTGACCTAGGCTGAACCCTGCAGGTCATCGGCAGCGCACATCGAAAAAAGCCCGAGACCTCCAACAGTACAGCTACTGCCCCAACGCTTCAAAATTCTCCTCCACTGGGAATCAAGCTCTTACCCCTCTGATCACCAGCCGAGCATGTTAACCGCCTATGCCATGCTTGGCACGTGAGAACTATATCTTAGTTCTTGTCTAGCGTTTCGCTGTTTGCATGGCAACGCAGAGGCACTACGACGACGACGTCACCTCGGTCTCCAGAAGGCAGCGTATTGCATGTCAGCTGCCGCCAGCTATGAAGACTAAGTGGGGCAAGAGAGTGCACCATCGCCGCCTAGTGGAACTACTCCGAATCTGGCAGGGAAGACGCTGCTGCCCCGCCCTGTATGAACAGCGGAGTTCTGTGAAAATAGTACTACAGTAGCCCCAGCTCCAAAGGCTTTCGCCTTATCGCTCTTAAGGGGCCTTAAGTGCCTAAAGAATTTTATATATTTTTAGGTCAATGTCTCTGAAAAGGAAGCCGAAGTATATCTCTTTTTGGTAGGCACTTACTCTTATTTAGACCATGGTCAAACCGCGCACGCCGCCGGCTCCGCACATAACACCTGGAGGGCCAGGTGCGGTGTGTCACTTGGCATGACGTCACGGACATACTTCCGCTGAAGCGCTTGAAGATGAAACGTTCTACGCCAGGTTTTCTTGGGGTTGGCACGGAGGGAGTGCAGCTTCTGCCCTAAGGGCGCATTGCTTCATCAATACCATAGCCCTTGGTATGCCTTCGGGAGAACACTTATGCTTATAGAGGCAGGACTCCCTTTCTTCTTTACCAAGCCCGATGAGTGAATAACAACTTTATTCCATAGGAGAAAAGGGCAGTGGAGAGGGATGTTCAACGCTGAGTTGGAGTCGGTCTTGAAGACTAGCGAATTAGGCTGCGCAGGGCAGGGCTGCTCCTTTGAATGAATATTTAGTGGTTTTGGTGGGGGATTGCAAACGCAGCCCCACATGATGTGGTCAAGGCTGGCTCTGACAGGGAAGAAATGACTAGCTGAGGAGGGAGGGATAGCTGTATAATTGAGGTGGCAAGGAAATTTGTGAGTCTGAATCTGGCGCTTAGTCAAATACAGTCTGAAAGTATTGACATGAATTGTGAGAACGCAGCATTTTAGTATTGTTATTGTTACATTTCACACAGGAGTGATGGAATGCCCAATAATTCCACGCCCTCTAGTTTTATACGGTAGCCGTTGGGGAAACCTAACGGCTCAACCTCGGCTCTGGTTTCACCCAGATTCTACTCTCTTGTTCCCGGCGCGTAGACTTACCTCGCCCATGTAGTAATATTCAAGGATTACGCCGAGCTCAGCTGCCGAGACACCCTTGAGCAGGAGCCACTTGCTGGAATCGTATTCCGGGCCAAGCGCTGCCCGAAAGAAAGGACTTGCCCCGCACAGGAATGATCGGTGCGTGTTGAACTCGGAGCCGTCGACCGTGCGGATCAAGAAGTCCCAGGGCGCGTCACCGCCGGGACCAAGCAGTCTCGAGAAGACAGACATGGCTCCCGAGCGAGGTGAAGGCGCGTACTGAGAAAGCTATGCCCTGTCTTCTTCTTTCCTCAAAGTCCACGAGCTTCGCGTGCTACATTTAACGTCTTCTTCATCTGGGCTCCAAACTGTTGTATTCCGTCCGAGGATAACTTCGCCAGTGAAGCCATGTACTGATAACCGAGGGAGCAAAAATACTGCATTATGACTGCGCAAGGTTAGGGCTAGGTCATAATTATTACCTGATGAACAGGAAGTGGCCTTGGGCTATTCCAAAATAGTGACACAGTATTTGTGTACACGTTCCGCTAGTTTGGGATCGCATGGTGGCACGACGATTTTTCTGCTTTCTGAGCAAACCTCTACTTCTCGAAATTAGAAACTGCAGTTTAGCAGAAACACAGATATCGTATGAAAAGTGTAAAGTTTTGAAGTAGCCCATGTGACGATTTCTTCATCAAGCGACTTGTTGATGTGGGACATAAACTTGACTCAAATCGTCTCGCGTACCCATCATTCACCGTATTAGGTGCGAGGTACTGGCATTATATTGAGTGCGCAGAAACGTGGAGTGCTTCCAGGCCAGGCACATATTTTGTTCAGTCCCGTAGTTGACACCATAGTCCAGGTTGGTTTGTGGGGTTTAACGTCCCAAAGCAACTCAGGCTATGAGAGACGCCGTAGTGGAGGACTCCGGAAATTTCGACCACCTGGGGTTCTTTAACGTGCGCTGACATCGCACAGCACACGGGCGCTTTTTGCTTTTCGCCTCCATCGAAAAGCGGCCGCCGAGGCCGGGATTCGATCCCGCATCCTTGGGAACAGTATTGACACCATAGTCCAAAAAGAGTACAATTGCTACCAACAAGCATTCTTAAGAAAAGGTGCAGAATCGAAAAACAATCGTCCTGAAAGACGCCATTAAGACCGAGCGATGGAGATAATGTAGAAAGCCATAAACACTGATAAGTCCGGTAAAGCCAGCGACAAGAAAATTGAATATCGCACCTGGGGACAGAGCCACCACACAGGAAGAAAAAGCGGAGAGATAAAAGCTGTAGGTAGTACAGGGAGCACAAGGCTTAGCACAACATTACAAGCAAGTAGATTGGATTGGTACTCAGGCTTCCCTTTTCTACCAGGTGGACCAGAAAGGTCCTAGCCAAGTCAATTTTCTACTGTGACGGAGTCTGTTCCGCCATGGCGCAACGCCAGCAACACTATTTATCTAGTATGCCTTACCCAGTTCTCAAGGCGTCGTTTGGTTGCCTCCAGAGCCACAGCCCTCTCATCCCGCTGTGTCGCATCACTGTCCACCGCAGGGTCTCCTTGCGCCTGTCCAGACGTGAACCCCAGCACCTGCGGCAAAGTTGACCCGCTAGGCTGACATGGCATCAGCACTTGGCAAGTCAACACAATATGTTCGATCGTCTCTGTCTCCCGCCCGCACACCGCACACAAGACATCCGCGTTGTCCTTGCCCTCGATCTGCGCGTGCCATTTCTTCGTGCGCAGCACTACCGCACGGGCCTCAAAAAGCAGGGCGGTCCCCAGGGAGTTGTCATAGAACCGCTCCTGAGTGATGTTCCTCTTGTGCGTGGAGTACACACCAAGAGCCGGCTTGGCCGCTGCACCAGTTCGCCACCGCCCGGTCTCCGCCGCTGCCACGTGTTCACGCACCTTCGAAGTAGTCCAGCAGGTGTTTGTCACGGTTGGCAGTGGTACCTTATACCTTGCACTCCGTTCACGTACCCTCCTCTTCCAGCGTGTGCATACTCCGCAGTACAAAAGGCAGCGTTGTACTCGATGAACCCAGCGGTCCGCCTCCAGAGTCCACGAAAGCATTTCAAAACTAATCTTGGCCACTGCCTCCCGGGCATCGAAGGAGGACCACCCAACTTCACCCTGCACCGCCCTCGTTGGGGGATGAACGATGGGCTCCCAGTGTTCATCTTCCCACCTCTCTCTGTCTTCGCTCCATAAATTCCCGCGTCGAGGACGTGGTACACAACACTGCATTTGCATATGTCAGACCTGGCAACATCACCGCCTTCCATGTGGTGCGTAGGACCTCCATTCGTTTAAACGACCACAACGACTTGGCTCTGAGGACATTCTGGCTGCGCACCGCTTTCGCACGGAGGCTGCTCTCGTAGTCTACCAGGTAGGCACGCTGTGTCATGAGGTCTATCCCGAGGTACCTGTAGGTTGAATCCCACGGGATTTCGCGCCCTTGTAGCAGTAGTCTCGGTTCCACAGCCATCCTGACATTAGACCAGCACTGTACTGCCCTCTTCCTCATGCTGAACTGTAGACCCAACTGCTCCGCATGCGCTGTGCAGATATCTATCAACTTTTGCAGTCCTGCCTCCGAGCCCGCCATTTCATGGCATGGCTGGAAATAACAGGTAACGACAAAGAAGTGCCAGATTGAGAACGCAGGATGATTGAATGGAATGAGTAAGGTTTTCTCTGTGGAAACGAAATAGGACACACAATAACTGGAAAGTGACGTGGGTAGTTTTTTCTGCATAGTGAGCAGTTCATACTGCAAACCAAAGGTAAATGCAAGCATTACGATGGCAACACAGAGAACGTAGTATGCAGAGATCGAGCTCATTTATAACGTGCAGGGATACTCTGCGAGCGAAGAGCATTAGGGAAATTTTGACGCCGATGCAGGGGGGGGGGGGGGGGGGGGCGTACGAGCTAGTTCCGGTACGCATTTTTCCGCGTTCACCGCGGAAGCAGTCGAAGTTATTGTGGCGAGACCCTTTCTAGACCTATGATGAGAAACTCGCGCTCACGAGATTTCGCGAAATTCTTTCGCGCCATGCGTTCGTGACACTCCGTGATATTGCGCGAGATGAGTCTGTTAGACATCACAATAGGTTCTGCTGTCAAAATAATTTTCCCGACCAAGACGTCGCATTAGGTGCTGACGTCGACATAATTTCCTGGTTCAGAAAAGCACAAGACTACGTTAACCTTCATTTGAAACGCATCGGAGCACGGTGAATGGGCTTTATAACGAACGAGATGTGTCGATAAAGAGAACACCCTAGGAAAAAATACGACCTGTCTAACTGAAAAAGTGCACAGCGTATCTACGATACACGTATCTGAGGAAGTGGTTCTGTGGTCTTATTTGTCGCATGGTTTTTATTGATTCCCCATTCAACTTCATTCCAGCCAGGCGGCTGCTTATCCAACGCTCACTTTTATGAATATGGAACCAACATTGCGCTAAAGATTGTCAGGAAGACGGCAACGAGTATTTTGCGGTTTAGTTGTGCTTGTAAATTTATGCTGTTAACAAACGAAAACCCGGCTTTTCAGGTCACGTCCAGCCAGAGAAAATTCGCGCTCATTTATAACTTTGTGCAGGGAGCAGGGTGCGTGCCATTTGAGAGAAATTGTTTTCTTGAACACATGCACCATGAAAGTTCCTTTTAAGAGAGGAGAGAGTGAAATTTGTTATCCAGAATCCCACAGAAAATATTTCTTTTCTTGAAGATACGTACAAACGCGTGTGCCAGGAAACAAACACGGAGACTCCAAAGCATAACACCAGAAACTCCGGTGTCTACGTAACACAGCGCACCGCCTCGATTGACTTTGCTCCGCCCGCAAATTCGAGACCATTTGTTTTCTCATTTTCACGCGAAATATGAGCGTACCTTGTGTGTATTCCGAACCACGCACCAAAAAATACCTCCAAACGCGGCGTGATCTACAAGCTTTGTTTCAAGCATCAGGTGCGTTGTCCTAGATGGGCCAAAGGCACCAAACAGCCTTCAATCTTAAATAGCACGGATGTTGGTTGATGAATTTTAAATCATTGGCATGCACGTGGTTTAAATACAGAGGGACACAAAATCAAGACACTGGGAAGCATGGGCGGTCGTTGTTGCAAGTGCTGATAATGTTGATCTTGTGAACATTTAAAGATTTTTGCGGCTATCGTCGAGTACATTAGGGCGTATTATTTTTCTCAAGTCGATTTATTGTTGCCTCCACCTGTTGCTGTTGCGGCCTCACGTCATAGTGTGAGTAGTTTTAACACCGAGAGCACTAGCTACAAGGTATATTTTTTTTACGAGGAAGAGACAAAGCAGGAAAGATTTAGCTCATTGTTTTCTTTGTTTAGTTTGTTTGTTTTCCGTCTCTTAAAGCTCGTGCCAGAGATAATTTGCTTTCGGAGAGGACGAACGTTCCAGGAGTTGGTTTCTGCGGGCAAAAAATGACAGCTAAATTTAGGACATTAGGAGCCTGCTCTGTCACATTTCTTCAAGATTACTTTTATTAAGCACTCAGAAGATTGAAGAAAAAATATAGGCGGCGATTTTATTGCTATCTTTCCGCTTTTGCGTGCTGCAGCCGAAAAAGGGGCCGAAGTTTCTGCCTAGTACGTACGTTGTCCCCAATCAGAAGCCTTGGTTAGCAGTCGGCCCTGAGTTTAATTAACACGACCCAAGTGGCGGCACAGTTGGCCACGGGTAAAACAGCCAAACTGCAGAAGAAACGAAACCTGCAGAAGCGGTAGCCGCAAAACCACTTATCTTAATGAGATCTCGTGCCCTTCTGAAGAAGCCACTTGAGCAGAGTTTGAGAGGGAATTGAGCGAACAATGCCGCTACCGATAGCATTCCCAAGGCGATACTTTGCACATCAACTATTTTGGGCCAGTATTAGGAGTTGTTAAGCAAGCGGGGCGATAGATTCAAGTTGCTTTCAGCCGCCTCCATTTTCTAACGTCGGTATCGCCCCATCCACAGAAAATAGGAGCACTTTCTGTACGTAATGGCATAGTATGGTTCGGTACGTTACAGAACAGGGCAGCATGGTATAGTATGCTATACCCGGCCGTAACTATCATGTGACCGTTATGGTATGGTATGATATGGCATAATATTGCGCGGTCCCATTTTTATGGTTAGCCACAATAGCAGCTTGGGCTGTTACCTCAAGATTTGTATGTATCCGCACGTCAGAAGGTTGGCTGTATTTCCGAGCAATACTTTAGTATGCATCACCATACCCTACGTACCGTACGTTCCGGTACGGCACGGTATGATGATGCTTACGAATGTATTACCGAGAAATACAGCCGACCATCTGGGATTCTTTAGCCTTCACTGATGTTGTAACGTGCGGTGCCATGGAAATGTGACCGTAGTAGCTTGTGTTCGGCCGCGTCTCTTCCTATTTGGAAGGAGCATGCCTCAATAAGCGATTCCTGAAGCGCAAACCATTAGTGTGAGTATTTCTAATCTATGGAATAAAATGCCGCCATGAGCACCTATGATTTTTTTGGCGTGTAAAATACGAGGGCGGTAAAGGTAAAGTATATTGATTAAAGCTTAAAGGCAATCGAGCAAAATAATAGCATTTAGGAGGAAAAAACGTTAACGTAAATCTTCCAATTGCGACGTGTCAATATCAGCTGTGAAGATGAGAAGCAGAGGTTGAAGACGAGAAGTTGCACACGCGGGCATTGTCCCGTGCGCAAGCACGGAAAAAATCAGCTTCAATCTTCATTTAATGAATGAGATACTGGAAACAATTGTCACAACAGCATTTCATTGAAGTATGAGTCACTCCCTGCATATGGTACTCACGGAAAAAAGCGGTGAATCACTTTTAACTAATCCTGTATCTTTCTTGTGGAGCCTGAACGAGCCAATCAAGGGTCTATTACAAGTGATTCGCATCCAATGGGCAATTTTTCAGAAAGTTTATGGTCCTTCGTTTGTCGGGGATGACAGCGTTGTCTCTAAAGAGGTATCAGAAATAAGGTACCCTGACAAATTTACTAGAATAGAATGACGGGCATGAAACAAAGGCGAAGTAACAAAAATATGAGTACTGCTAATTCTGTGCGCTCTATAGGCATTTCTAAAGTACAATTCCCCATTGGAAAGATATAGTTTGAGATTCAAATACATTCAGGCAAAGACCACCCACGGCTACTGTCGGTGCTAATCAAAGCCGGACTACGGATCGGCATTTCATCGTTTCCAGCAGTTCTTGCAATCATCGCTCTCCATGTGCTGCTCGAAGCGATATAAAATTTATCGCCTGTGAAATAACCGAATTTGTCGCGGTTGGTGTTGTGACGGTGGTTTGCTTTCGCCCGTAAGGGTTTGTTCAGCGTCAGTAAACTTATTCTGATTAATATCTGTATGCCCTTTTTTTTTTTAAACAAATTAGATCCTACGCCGCACTTTGCTTGTTACAACCGAATTCACCTCGGATTATGGCCATGCTATTTCAGTGTACTCTTTCAGTAAGAACAAAGTATCTTATTCTTAGAGATGCTCCACCTTCAGCTTCTTATGCGCTGCTTTCCTATCCAACGAGGTATAATGAACTTTGGTCTGTGTTAGGAACAGCGTGATTAAATAACTGCGGTTAGTGTGTTGAAATGGCCGCTACAAGATCGACTATTGTCACCTGGAACTAGACTTGTTGCTTTTGGCTTTTTTCTGAGGAGATGATACTGGTAGCAGGTTACTTCGGTCATTTGTCTGCGACATCACTCTAGGCGACCAGAGGAGAGGGGAAGGACGAGATTTGGAGTGGATGGAAAAGTTACTGGCCTGGATCAAGAGGATAGCCTGGAATGAACCGACAGGGTGGAGGCGCTCAGACATAATTCAGTGGTATGTGAAGACCATTGATTGGTCGTGGGTGTCGTCGCAAGAACGTCACTATGGCGGCTCCGATGTAGGGCACGCTGTGGCGGGCAGGAGGCCGATCGACAGTAGTCCGAGAGCTGTGACGGCTCGGGAGGCCAGACAGAGCATGTTAGTATACGCTACAGCAGATTGCAACGAGGACTGCTGGAAGCTTGAGAGTTTCACCAGGAAGCTGCCGCGGATATTGACAGCACGTGGAAGCTGAGGGACCACTGGAGACTGCTGTGGTGCAGCGGCGAGTCCGTTTCTGCTGGATAATGCTTTTCATGTGGCGGGCAGGTCCTATTCATCAAGAAGAACACGGTTAGAACAGCGGGCATCTTTAATGGAAAGGCACTAGAAATAAAGCTTTACCACATCACCGCGCATAGAGCATTAAACACGGTGCCATTGGTGACCGCATGTGCGTCGCTATCCCTCAGTTTATCTTCTGTGCGGCAAATCGACTGTGCGCTTAGAGGTTTGCGTCTTTACCATAGAGGAGAAAAACAGCGGGTTCCTCCAAAAGCCCTGCGCGCGCGCACACTATAGCCTTATCTTTTTGTTCTGGAGCGGGCAAGGGTAACTCTTTTGTGTTTAACCTAATTCCATTTAAAGAAACACACTATTTTCTTCAATATCAACTGAATAAAGGCAAAAGTGATGAAAGTTATGCTCGGGTAAGAAATCATGGCCTAAGAATGTGTAAGCAAGGGGGATCTTTCATATGGCAGTGAAGTCATAAGCGCGATGTTTGCTAAAATTTTAGTTTAGTCATGCTTACTAAATTTGAATAAATCGGCTAGAATGAGGTAGAAAGTGACTCAACGTAGAAGGCCCCATGAAAAGAACATAATTATTATTACACAGTCTAACTTCCAGCGATAGATAAATGGCTCTCCTTCAGAGAAGCGCGTTTCAGAGGGTAGAAAAAGCATTCTCCGAGTTCTCCAGAGAGCTATGGGGTGCTCAACTTTGATTAGGGTTGATTGTAGTGTTAAGGCTGGCTTCATAGTGAACTTTCATATGCGTACTTGGGAATACAGTCAGGTTCACTGAAGGTGGAATGGCTTGGTGGCTGTCGTCTCATTGGAAACGAAAAGAGTGAGCCGCTTTTCGTCCTTTTCCTTACTGCGCCGGAGACGGAGCGTGATGGGAGATGCTCGAACCGTCGGCGCTAGCCTTTCTTTTTCTTTCATCTCTCCTGATCGTCACATGACCGCCACTGACAATTAATTATTCGGCAGTAATGCAGCATCCCTGTGCTTGTACGAGAACAAGCAGAAACAAGAACACGCTTTTTATGTTTATCATTCCGTCGTAGTTACATACGTGAAGACGTGGACGAATGCATCTAGATTTACGACAGGATTTAAGCGATGTTAAATGTAACCGCGTACACACGCCTGTGAATATACGGTATTTTGCATGCCCTACTTTCCAGTGCAACCTATTGCATATTCTACCAAAGAGAACGCGCATTCATGTGTAATATATGAACGCATCTCTACGCCACATCCCTCCAAAACAGATCAAGTGACCGCAGTCCCGAATGGTATGTCGATCGAGGTAACTGCCGCAAGTTCCAACACAGAGGACACAAGGAATATTCGGTATCGCTCGCGTGGTTGAGTGCCGCTTTGTCGTCTGCTATCTTCGCGGCTTTAATACATGCATCCTCATATTTTCCTTTCCTCCCTCACGCCGTCAGCCTCATTTTTGTCTATGTTGTATTACGAAATACTTAGCATGATTTCTCGATACGATTTGTCATGCCTAGTACTTATCAGCTCTTATTATTTTATATCATTCACATATTTTTATTTCCCCGTTTTATCTCCGTTTGTGGTTTTATAGAGTTCACTTTCTCGTTTCCCATCCGTCCACATATTACGTATAGGGGTTGTGGCATGTTTCTGACACACTCAGCGTCTACGCGCACTGGTCTTCTCCACTCGCCCATACGTAAAATCATCTTGCAGAGACAGGTATTCCACTCACGCATCGATCTCGTTTGGGTTCCTTGCTATAACTCTCCTTTCCATATTTTTTAGTTGTGCCTGCTTTTGCTCAGAAATGCTTCCTCTTTTCCTTGTGCGTGCTGCTATTATCTCATTTTTTTTCACGAACCTGCATAAACCTTATTTTCTTCCATCAGTAGCGCCCCTTTATGTATCTCGGCGATCAATTCTGTTTGCCCAACCATACCAAAGAGCGCGCCCGACGTACGCCGTACCTCTTTTGAATCCTGGAAACGCGAGATTGTCTTCCGCAAACGTTTCTCCAACATATTCTGAATCGCTCGAGGCGCGTTTTTATCTCCATCCTCTAAGCGAAACTCTCTGTCTCTCATTCTCTAACCTTTCTTTTTCTTCGTGAAGCCACGACACCCGTAATTCTTCATCGCTTGTCGCCGCCTCCTGTTTCGTATGCGCTTTAAGCTTTCTTTCGTTTTTCCAGTTTTGAAATAATGCTCAGAATCTCTGGAGAAGCGATATTATTATTCAAATATAAATTTTATAAAGGTATAGTATTTTTTTAAATGTCCTAAGATTGCAACACAGTGATCACTATATCCCCAGATCCCTCATCCGAAGGTTTTGTAATTGCGTCGTCTATATTATAAAAGAAGCGCACTATTTATTTTCTGTGGCGGTTGTGACTGTGAGTTGTGAGCGAAAAACACACGCTACAAGCGAAATCTTCATACGCATTATTATGATCAGTCCGTTCATGCCAATATGTTCCTGATAGCATTTTTCAATATTCAACAGTCGCCTCAAAATAGCCATGTACCAGAAAGGAGCAATTTTCACGGCAACGCATTTCTTTTACATCTTTTCGAGAACGGTATTAACTTTCTGATTCTTCTGCTGATGCAATTGTTGGTGCCATACGCATTCTTAAAGAACCCCTTTGGTCATCTATATAATTGCTTGTTTTCTTTCATCAAGAGGTGCGAAGAAAAAGACCACGATCGTCATCTTTTCTCGATTCAGTGCACATTTTGGAAGCGCAGAACTCCTCAAGTGAGCTGTCCAACTGAGCCGCACTACTTCCTTCACTACAGCTGTGCATTAAATTCGGTTCCGCGGCCTGTGATAACAGCAGCTGGAGCGCCACTGCGAAACGCAATGTTAACGACAAAAAAGCCTGAGCCATTTCGTCAGCAGTTCCACTCTAGACAGCTTTTGTTTCCATGTAACATGATAGATTATCGGTGGCTACAACAATCCACTTGTATTCCCGAAATGACGCAGGAAACGCCCCAATAAGTCGATACCGACTTGATGAAACGGAGGTTTCGGTGAAGGAACAAGTTGGAACAAACCGACAAGCCTCAGAGCGCTGACAGTTGCGAAATGATTTCACATACTGTCACTTGTGGCAGCAAGTTTGAGCCAGTATAGTACTACCGACGCATTCATGCAAATGTGCGATTGAAGCCAAGATGCCCAGACGATGGTTCATTGTGAGAGGCGCACAGAAATTCGGCCTGAAGAGCAACAGCAACGACTAATATGTGCATGGACCGAGAGGCTACAAACGTGCATTTGGACAAGACTTAGTTGCGTATAGAAAACGAGGCCAGCGCACGCGAGAAACGGCAATGTTGTAATGGCGTGCGACCTTCAAGGTAATAATAAGCGGAAAAAAGTCAGGGTCTTCACTTTGCACTTGAGCAAGGGTCGACGTAGTGACTGCTCCTAGCAAGGCGTTGGGACCCTAGACTGAGGGTACCACTCCTCGTCTCTCATTATGTAATCGCCATATCAGAAATAAACGTTTTTCACTCACTCACTCGTCATCCAAATCAGCGTCAGCCATGTCGAGAGGTAGTGGTGCGCGCGAGAGACAGTCTGCGTCGGTGTGCTTTTGGCCACAATTATATACCACACTAACGTCAAACTCTTGGAGCCGCGAACTCCACCGGGCAAGGCGTCCAGAAAAGGCCTTGAGGTTCGCCAACTAGCTCAAGTAATGATGGTCACTGATGACCCAGAACGGTCGTCCATAAAGGTACCACCGCGAGACATTTTTTTTTTCTGTTTTCAAACAGTTCTTTTCACGAAGAGAGTGTGCAGCTGGCGTAGGTGATTAGGCGCTCATTGCCGTCCTACCACTGCAATAGTACGGCGCCAAGTCCAAAGTTGCTCGCGTCTGTGTGGACTTCAATGGGGGCGTTCTCGTCGAAGTGGGCTAATATCGGTGACGACTGGAGACGTCTTTGAATGTCGCGATATGCATCGTGTTGTTCTTTGCCCCAGGCAAAAGGAACTACATCCTTGGTGAGGCGGGTTAAGGGTTCTGCTAGTTTAGAGAAAGTGGGGACAAAACGCCGGTAGTATGAACAAAGGCCCGAAAATTGGCGCACGGAGCGCTTGTCGGCTGGTGTCGGTAACGCCGACATCGCGGCTGTCGGCGTTTCGAGACAACCGGAACCATGTTGCAAGAAAAGTAAGCTTTCTAATGTCAAGGTTCATGTTTCCATTA
Organism: Amblyomma maculatum; assembly: GCF_055883805.1. Taxonomy (NCBI): domain Eukaryota; kingdom Metazoa; phylum Arthropoda; class Arachnida; order Ixodida; family Ixodidae; genus Amblyomma; species Amblyomma maculatum. The sequence continues at coordinate 196,073,368 of NC_139346.1, read as the reverse complement.
TTTGTTACTGATTGCCTCAAATAACCAAACGAAATAACTCATAGACGAAACCTAGAAAAAGGAATTAAGATTGCGCGTACGCAATAAATTACAAAATATGCCAGAAAACAAACAGGTTGCGAAAGTACAAAGAAAAAGAAACTGGCTTCCGCCACTTGTCCAAGAAATAGCTGAAAGGATATTGAAAGCTTGAATTACAGGATGCGCGGCAAAATACGAAAGCGGCAATCGCACCGTCATTTATCAGCAGCTTAGGAAACGGTGTCCGAGCGGTAAACCTTCACCAGTTTAGGGGCCTACACTCATGTCCTACGGTAAGGTTAAACAGTTTAACCTATCGAATTGGGATATGTTTCCTCGATGGTGAAAACAGAGGCAGCAGCCCGGACAGTGTATGCGATCCATATAATTGTTTCAGTTACAGCGTTGCATGCTAGTATAAAAATATAATATCAATAATAGAAATCAAGGCGTACAATCTTTATGAGAAGTTTAGAAGCCAGGTTGTATACTTCTAAGCAGTGTAGGGGCGCTCATTTAGCCTTCATGGAAATGATTCCCGTTGAGGAGGTCAAAACGCAAATATTCTTTACTTAAGGAAATTTGAAACACTGGGAATGCATTACGAGCCATACGATATGGCTCGGAAGTAAACCCCTTGTCTTACAGTCGAGAGTTGTAATTTATACAAACTCATTAGCGAAAAAAAAAAAAAACGGGCGCACAGGGGTGCAGAGACAGCACTTTCGAGTTTATATTTGCTTTTATGCTTAAAAGCATGTCTTTAGGTTTTGTTCTGTTCTATTCATCTTCAGTATACTTCAGAGAGAAGAGCTTGTGTGAAATATTACTTTTTTTTTTTTTTTGTCTCCGCGATACCTCTGTTGATTCCACCGTTATAGTTTTAACCTACCTTTCGAGGAAAAATAAAAAAAAGAAAGATAGTTTTAGAATGGTCAGATTTGTGCTGGTAATATATGAAGTTAGCAGAAACACGCCTTACTCCACTGAGCTCCACATCACAGAAATAAATAACTATTTCAACATCTGCTTTTTCTCCCCCATTCCGCGCCATTGCGAGTTTTTATAGCCGTTTTTTTTTATACGCTTGAAGGCGAGCAGCCTGGCGGTTTCACTCAGGATTTCGCTTTTAGGCTTTTGGAGAGGAAAATGCCTTGACGTCTAACCCTATGAAAATGCGAAAAGTTTATGACGAGGTTTACGTTTCTCGCTGAGTAAACGCGCCAAACTTTCCCACATGGCTCATATCCCAGAGACGGCTCGTTCCCAGAGTTCGTGCTTGCCTGTTTATAGTTTGCGAAAGTCGGTGCCAACGTAGCTGACGAGACCTCAGCCTGGTCGGAATATTGTATGCACGTTTGATGGACCGCCAGCGTCACCGGCAAGAATTTAATACCGGCGCCCAATACTCGATGCTGGTTGGATACGAAAGCATTTCGATGGAAATTTCATGCTTTCATATTCTTGGAAATTTATTCCTTAAAAGTTGTTTAGGCTAAAATTTGTTTATTTAAGAATGCTGTGTTGTTGATGTGGGGACGCTTTAGTTAAGTGTTTGTGTGTAGTCTAAACATTAGGTTTCCTCTTATGGTCGCTTGGCTCTGACATATATTTGACGATGAGTTTGACGCTGGAGATTTTCACTTTGAAAAGGAGAGCGGAACGTTATGAGGCTCACTGGGCATTTTTGCACTGTTCTTATTTTTTTCCTTTATGTTCAGAGATTTTCAAAGTGTGCAGATTCGTGTGAAACTCTATTTATTTTCGCTTTTCGCGCTTACGCACTTTGAGTGTGTAGTGTGTAGGAATTACATGAGACAGTCATCATCATCATCATCATCATCAGCCTGATTATACCCACTGCAGGGCGAAGGCCTCTCCCATATCTCTCCACTTAACCCGGTTCTGTGCTAGCTGCATCCACTTGACCCCTGCGAACTGCGAACATGAGACAGTATACAGTAGCAAACTTAAATAAGGAGCCGATAAATACTCTCCACATATTATCTTCTAGTATTGCATGTATTCCTAATACGTTCCGTAATTTTTAGAGTAGTTGCGTAAATGAAAACTTGTTACCTTACCAATCGCTTTTTTGTTCCACTAAGAAGTGTTAGCGGAGACGATGACATCGTAACTTCAGACAACCCACTCTCCCTTTATTGTTAGAATTCAGCAGCAGAATAAAAACGTGGAGAAGACAATGCACCCCAAAACCAGAGGTACCACGAATTTGAAAAAAATCTGTGTCCTTTCTTGGCAGTATATTTATGGGTGGTAATTTGTGTCGCCCAGAGCGACGGGATGCAAACACAGAGCGTAATTTTAGCCGTCGTTCTGTCTTCGTTGTGACATTCTTTTGCGGGTGTTTTGCTCAGAATTGATTATGCCATAGTATTGTTTCATTGCAACGTCAAACGTCTTTACCTGTTACTTTCTGTTACCTTTTTTGCTTTCGCGACGTTTTGGTTTTGACTTCACCCGATTCGGTTGCAGGCTGGGACATGCAGGATAAACGAAACGTCCCGAATGCACGAGGAGAGTGGTTCATCTTATTAATTGCCCTGAGTGGCGGTAACCTCGAGCAGCCATGACATTATGCAAATATTATACGACCGCCAGAACATGAATCAATTCTTTTCACCTATTCAAGGGCAGCATGTTTCTGCGTCGCGTCCGTCAACGTTTGAGCACGCTGGAGGCTTCTGGTATCGCTTAAGTAAGTACACCTTGATACTAATACCCACGGGTGATATGTCAATAATGATGCTTTCAGGATCGGTACCTTTTCAGGCAATCCACGTACACCGGTAGTGGGAACCACTAGCACATACGTTAGCATGTTTTCTGTACAATTTACACGCCTGTGTAATTGCCGTTTACCTCTGGCGGCCTAAGCATTTACTGGCCTGCTGAAAGCGAGCAAAAAACTAAAAAGAAAAAAAAGTCACTTCCCGCTGATTCATCAGCGCTGACTTAAAGGGGTTATGACAGCCGATGTTCGAGCATAAACGGATTATTGCATTTCACTCCACACACGTTAAGTTATAAATCCTCGAAGTTTGAGATCATTCGGGGCAGTAGATAATTTTAAGATGAATTTTTATTATTAATATCGAAAACATCTTCTTGGTCTAGCAACCATTGGCCGCTAACGTCGCAACTGATTATCATCGCCATGTCCTCTGTTATTCGCAGTGTCGGCTGCACACTTGCATGCACGCCTTGGACGGTGGTCACTGTGGGATTTGTTTTCTTCTTCAGCAAATATATTTTATACACATATGCTTTTTTCTTTGATAAGCCTTCACTACAATATGCGACCTTAGTGATCCTAGCTGGAACTTGCCCTGGGCTTCGTATTGAGATTGTCGCGGAGGCCGAAACCGATAGGCTCACGCCGTAATGTTTAAGCATAAAATCACAAGCATATTATACTTACGTTATGAGAGTTAGCTTGTTTAACTACAAGCGCTCCCGCATATAATGAGGCGTATGTCCAACGTTTTCTTCCGAAGTGCGTGCGGAGAAAGACGGGAGGGGGGGGGGGGAGTTAATGTTGTGCTCCTGATTGCTGATCTATTGCCCGTCGCTTTTTCGGTCCTCAACTGGAAATCGCAAACAAGCATACGTTGACGCGATAGAATAACTTGCGATTAGAGGAGCAGACACAACTTTTTAACGAAGCGGCACCTCCTGACTTTCTGTTATATGCGCGTGTTAGTCAAACGCTCCCTTCTTCCTCCATGCTAGGCACGCACCTGCGAAGTATTCTCTGCTCTCCGAACGCCAGCAATCATGGAGTCCTCTCTGGCGTCATTCTACCCAACTACGTAGTAGGAGAAAACCAGTTTGAATTCGATCGGTGGAAACAGAAAACAAAAAACCTCAACTTCTTATCGCTTTATCTCAGCAATAATTCGATTTTTTTTCTGCCGGATATGCGGCGACAATGTCACGAAATACCGTTTATTAGATTTTGATAGCATATTTGGGTGTCTTTAGTGTGCCTTTAAATGATTATGCAGTGTTTCTCAGCTCTACAGCCGGATATTCGTTATTTTTGAATGGAGCTTTAAAACGAAGCACGAAAAAAAAAATGGTTGAAATACTCAGTAGGCAGTCCCTTTAAGCGTTTGATGCAACAGCCTTGATAGCGCCTGTCTGCAGATCTCCTTAAGGATGCTTATTCGCGCACATTAACTTTGGCAATCGATTAATCATTAATTATTGATTTGATCATCTCTATCTCACACATACTCCATGGTATACAGGTGCAAGCTGTCACATTTTGTTTAAAGCCTGCCGTTGTCAATATGAAGGCTTTGTTCAATCATAACTTACGAAGGTGATTATATGGCCCTGAACTAGCATGACTGAATTGGGATACAAGGGATCTGGAGAATTGGATACCCACTTCACTCTCCCATCTCAAAATAGCTGCGTAGCTATACGAAAATTGGCAGCTCCGGCCAGTTTGTCCTGGATGCGGTGTCGTGACGTCATAAATTCTCTGACCAGTTAGCGCCCAAGCTATGTCTCCTGCGAACTACAACTTACCAGGGGTTTGCTTGTGAGTTTTTTTTTAACATCACGTGTAACGCGGACACGAGATTTTCTAGGGACCGGATCTTTAACGCAATCTTGTTAAAACGGCGGCGTTTTGTTTTACTGTTTAGGAGAAAATTCCTCCTGGTATATATATGCTTGGCCACCGAGCGAAGCTTCGGGCACCTGCAGTAAGGCAAGGGCAACAACCGTCCATCGACGAAAGATGCTAAATAAAATCTACATTTGTGGAGGGGGACAAGCAGCGAAACACTAAATCTCAACGGTAAGTGCAATTTAAGAAGGTGCGGTAGCTAAACCGAGCGTGTGTCATCGGTTGATGTGCGCAGCGCTCCATGTAAAGCGAAAAATATATGATGCAACAAATAGAAAGTCAAGATAACGAAGTCAAAATGAAGCAAAGAAAAATACAGCAGTTTTAAAGTATAATAATATTGGCGCGATACATTGATTGACGCTCCGCTTAGTAAAATGAATGCAGAACAGAAAAAGCATCAAATTGGAAAGCGTCACCCCGAAAGCGAATTCCGCTTTTGAGTTTTTGTTTCATACAAGCAACTATGGAAATTACTGTAGTTTTGTTCGCTACATTTTACTCGTTCTGCTACATTAAAATAGATAAAAATGAAGTGGTGTGTAATGGAAAACTAAGAGAAGTCCATCTTACAGCATGTTCATTTCCCAGGAATCTAGGGAAACGAAGTCAAAACAAGTTCAAAGCAAAATGCGACATTTTTGACTCCAGCTTGCTTGATCTCTGAACGCTCTTGGTGCTATTGAAACACCAACTGGTAAGCTTGAGTTAAGAAATAAATTTGGGCAGGCGAATTGTAATTCACTTTTGGATACATTGCGCCAGTGCTAAGGGTGGATGCATTTACCATATTTTATCCTTGCCAATCACTTATCACTCGTTTCCAAGCTGGCTGGTTTCTGAAAAAAAAAAAAAAAATGACTGTGAACAACGGATGTCTTACCCAAAAATCATTGCACACAGATACTCCAGCATTTACTATTGGTATTCGCCAGATCGAAAAAGCGATCATATTTACCGATTACAGCGTGCTGAAGCGGATGAGAGCAGTGACGTAGGCGTACGAAGTCAGACTTGCTGCTCTGCGGCCACTTGCGGATCTGTGAGCGAAGGGTGGGATGACAGGTAGGCGCTATCACCTCGACATCTGTTTCCCGAAGCGAACAATATAAGCCAAGAACTTGGATAAGAAAGGAAATACAAAAGCAGTGCGAAGTGCACAACGCATCGTGAATGTGCGAATGGCCCATGCTTGGATGAGCAACTCGAGGTGAAGTGCGAATACGATGATAAAAGTCCTGCTAATATTAGTAAAAGCAAAAAGAAATAAAAATGGTCGAAGGTCAATTAAATACAGAAAAAGTGATTCTCTCTACGGGGAAAACATCTAGGATAGAAAAGAGGACACCAAAAAATTTGCGGTTAGGTGCCAAGAAAAGCACGAACATGACAGCTTGCAATTGCAGCGCCACCTGCGTTCATAATTTTTAGAACTACCGTCGCCAGGTTAGTTCATTTCGCCCACCGTATGCCTTTGGAGCCGTACACAGTTGCTGAGATGGCAGGAGATTTGCCACATGGCTGGGAACGCGAAGTGAGCCGGTCTACAGGTCAGCCTTACTACGTCAACCTTGTGACAAATGAAACGCAGTGGGAAGTTCCAACCGAAGCCGCACAGGATGCACCTTTGGAACGGCAGCCTCAGGAAACGGTGCAGTGCTCCCACCTGCTCGTCAAGCACCGTGACTCGCGTCGGCCTTCTTCCTGGCGCGAATCTGTGATCACCCGGACCAGAGAGGAAGCACTCACCCTGGCCAAAATCTACCGAAAGTACGTTGTAGCCGGCAAGGCGACCTTCGACGAGCTGGCCAGATACTACAGCGACTGCAGCTCGGCGAAAAAGAGGGGTGACCTTGGTATATTCGGCCGCGGTGCAACGCAGAAACCTTTCGAAGACGCTGCCTTCGCACTTCAAGTAGGTGAACTGTCCGAGCCTGTTTTCACCGAATCGGGCGTCCACATCATACTGAGAACTGCCTGAATAATTCTTGCTGCCGGGTGTGTGGCCTTGGCGGGAACCTTTCTACTGGTTTCATGGTGGACACTGGTTCCCTGGGCCAATTAGTTCTGGTACTCCTTTCTACATGAAAATTTTGCAGCCGACAGTATAAGATTATCTCGTTCGCTTCTACGTGTCTTGCAGTTATTCCAACCTTGTTCCAAACTGGACACTGTCGTTAAATAAAGCTACAATAATTCGGTTCGAGCTTGCATCTTGCGTTTTCGGTTAATCTTCTTTAGCTACACCCTTATTTTTTTTTTGTTGAGACATGAAGAGGTCAGAAAATGGGAATAAAATTACCTGAAACAAGTGCAGTAAATTTACAAGCACCACACCGTGGTGTCGGTATCTTTTATATTTTAACTTCCATAAGTTACGCACGACTGCGAATCACTTTTGACCAGCGAAAAAATCTTGGCCGTTTTATGATGCGATTTACCTTAGTGAAACTGCATTTTCTAAACGGTAATGGTTCTGCTTCACTGCGCAATAAAAGACTTTGCACAGGCAGCCGCTTGCGAAGTGAAACAAAATCAAGACCGCATTTTAAACATTTTTGAGATGCCTGCCTATCTGAATGCTTTTGTGATAATGACGCGCTTAGAAGGCCTATTGAACCATCACACGCTGCGTATGACTGCCAAACAGCAGATAATCATGACTCGAGCTATATTAACACTGTTAAGAAGTGAAAGTGCTCTACGTCGAGCATGGCCGCTGGCGTTGTTATCTACGCTTCTTCTATGGCTGATTACATGCTGCGTCAAGGCACTGCGATCGCTTGGGGAAGTTCAGCCTAGACCCATGACAGATAGTGGGTATTTTGAAAACGTCCATTGAATTACACGTGTTTTTGACATTTCCCCCAAATTGCAATCTCTTCATTTACTGCACATGTTGCACTGAATAAAGGAGCGTATTTCGAATTCTGCACCAGCCTGTCTTCCTGCACATTTCTTTGTTTGCTTCTTCTCACTGGCTAGTTACGATGTGAAGGTAAGGCTTTGGTAGCCTTCCCGCTGAATGTTTTCTAGTTCCTGGCTTTGTAAATCTGAAGGTACTTTTGTTCATTCATTTGGGAATAGCATAAAACCCAGTTAGCACAAAATTACATATTCCGCTCACCATTATAGGGCCATGCGGGTCCTCAATTGTCAATGTTTATGGGTTTGACATAATTCCTTTAACATCACCACAATCGCGTCAAATATGCGTAGCACACATCAGCCCATTTCTCAACGGGGATGCTTTGGTTGTAGAAGAAACCGTGTTTATGGGAAAAATTAAATGCCGACTTGTTCTGTAGTGTTTTCTGAGCACACGCCAGATGGCGGGAGATGTCTGTAAGGATGTTAGTGTTGTGAAAAACGCAGTTTCGTACCCGCCATATCAGTCCCTGCATGGTGGTCTGCTACAGTGACCACCATGCATGAATGGCGTTATAAAGGTAGGAGACTATATTTTATCATCCAAATTCAACATGAATGTAAATTTCACCTTCAAACCTGCCTTTCAGATGTTGAATATGAGGATATTTCATTTCCAGGATATTCAGAGATAAACAGAGTGATGGTGTGCCATAAAGAGACTCTTCCAGCATATGGTGGTCAGCACCACTGACCACCTCATATGTTCTAAAGAGCAATACATATTTTTTTTCTACTTTCTGCAATATTGTTTTTGTGATCATTTGGTGCCATTTGTGCAATAAAATCACAAATTTATTGAAAAATAAACTTCTGTGCTTGAAAGCAAATCACTTGCAAAGAGAAATACTTACACCCGTTAAACAATTCGCAACGGGCAACGAGCCAGTCACAAAAGGTTCATCACAGCCATTATCAAAACCACGAGCAAGCCTCTGGCAGGCACGGCTAGCACTGATTGGTTGGCTGGTTATTTGACGTCACCAGACAATATGACGTTGTTGTGTAGGCAGCATTTGTCGATAAGTTAGAACCGAAGCCAATGTTTTAGATCCATCCTGCCGGGGTGGCGCAGTGGTTAGGGCGCTTGTCTACAGTATGATTGTATGAGGGCACAAATTAAGGGATTAATAATTAACTGAGTAGCAACTTGCATAGTGGCGAACCAAAATATGAAAACGGAGCAGCAGGCGGGAGCCATTAGCGCTGTCTTCTAACATAAAAGGCGACGCTTAAGCGCTCTGCAAATTTTTCAGCTCTGCAGCAATTAGTGATTATGTCTGGCGCGTGAGACGCAGGACGGCACCTGCTATATTATACAGATCAGGACGCCAAATGATAATTTGACCAGTGCCTTAAGCGATCTCACGATGACAGTGTCAGCGTTAGCGAAGTGGAAAGGAGAAACACAAACATGTATTCGCAAATTAGTAAAAATACGAATAAACAGGGCTAGCCAAACAACCATACTGGCAACAAAATTGCAACGCATTGAGGGCTGGGAAAAATAAACGAAAAAATAGGCAGAGGAAATGAAATACGCGAAAATCTACTTCGAAGGCAAGTCTGCCATCTTTTCACCCTTGGCGACGAAATCTCGCTTAAGGCTCCCTGGCGAGAGAGTGAATAAGCAAGAAAATGAAAGAAAGAAAATCAAAGCAAGAGAAAAGAAAGAAAACGGATCCAAGGCAGGGCTGCAGGGTGTCTTATCGCCTTCTTCCTTCTTCAGAAGTCGATATCCACGCTTCGTGTAATCCCTTTCATCCCAATAGAAGGCATTACAGTGTGACTCACGTACGCCTCCAGAAGTTCGACATGTGAGCATTATCCGTCGAAGAAATCATAATTTGATCTCACTTGCTTCTTTTGTCTCTTTTATCAACACGCTTTCGGCCAGTATTCATTTTAACGGGGATTTCTCGCAGGCCTTTATTCGCGAGAAATAAGAAAAAAATGAAGCGATATGTAAAATTATTCTAGCAAAAAAAAAAAAAAAAAGAGCCTCGGCAGGGGCGCTTGTGATTCAGTCGCCTGGGAACAAGCAAAAACCATACCGTCTTTCATACTGCACGCTAGAAGCGACGTTTGCCAGCGCATTATTGATGCGTCCAGCGAAGATGTCTTCATCTGAGGCCCTGCGTGTCATTTTAGCTAAAACATTCGGTCGTCTTGCACTGTCAAAACGCTTTTAATTAAATTTATGTAAGATTGGTTAGTATAGCAAATGCAACATAGAAGACTGCCTGTGCTCGATATCCAAACTGATAAATTATATGGTACCTCTTATATATTATATAAATTATACATATAACCCATGTGAGTGATGTTGACCGAGAAAAACTAGGGTGCCGTCAAAATGCGGCACAACTTAGAAACGTTAGCGTAGAGCGGGAAGACAAACTGACCGAGCAAAAGAAGAGGGTGATGCCAAAAGTGCACATTTTCTAATACGCGCCCACATATGTGAGAAGCGTACAGTTCTTACTTAATCATAATGTTATCTGTAGATTTGCGCATACGATGGAACCAGCAAAAAAATAACAGGGCAAGACAAAGGTTGCCCACATGCAACATCGCCTCCTCTCTCTTGCACTACGTCTGTTCCAGCTCGCTCCACTTTTGTGTATCATGAACAGACTATCCCAGCAATTTAAGTTGTTGATCTGCAGATTTGTTGGTACTGTACATGTACAGAGCGCAGGGGCTCTGCTAAGCATTTATGTACGACAATTTCTTTTTATTGGACACCCCTGCAAACCTGGACACCGTGCTTTGGGCAGCCGTAGTTTCAGCAATAGAAGTACTACAATAAAACAAATGTTCGAAAACAGTCTTCGTTGGCATAAACTGAGATGAAAAACAAGGTAGTACAAAAACATTCAGCAGATAGATTTTGGCGCTTACATCTATGAAAGGGGAAGCTCTCTAGCCCGATGCGCAGTCGCAATTCCCGATTTCCATGCTTCTCCCATTTTGGTGCGCCACCGATACCCATATGCCTCCTGGACTTCACCTACTGCTCTGACGGCGCCCTGCCTACTTATCTCTCTTCCCTGCCAAAGCCCGCTTAGCTACAGCCCGCTACAAAAAAAGTTTTATTTTTTCTTCTAACAAATTACTATCGCGTCGTCTAGTTTTCATGTCCGCAGTGACACTGAACACCCAGGTGAAATAATGATAAAGACAAAATAGATAGTTTTCTTTTGCTTAGCAGCGCGACTACAATTCAAAATGTGAATTGCGGCTGGCATATTCAATTTTTTTGTTACAATATATATATCAATCTCCTTTCGTTTGAGGAATTTTTACAGAGTTCCAATTTCATTTCACCTCAGATGACAACGGCGACGAAAAATATCAACGAACTGTTTGCTTTCAGGGTTTTATATAACGCTCCCAGGTCGGCCAGGGTCACTGCAGCAAGAAACTACCCTTTCTCTTCGCCAGTAAAAAAGAACAAAGCATTACAAAAAGTTTCTAGACACGATAACGACATCAATGGATCGAAGAAATGGTGCCAAGTAATTTATACTCAGATGAAGCCATGTACACGACAAAAAGTGCCGAGATACAAACCATTTCAGGCAACATTTAACCGGTTTCATTAAGCATTAGAATGCATGTATTCTCATTGCAGAATAAAATTGGAAAGAAACGCGAAGCGTCTGCACAGTGAGCATCTGGGGCTTACAGCAAAGACAACAATACATAGATTGCGCGGCCTACTTTTCGAAAGACGCCAGAAGAAATCTTTTCCTTGAACTGTGTACGTTTTGGTGCGCAAACACAACACGGAGCTTTGTATTGTCTTTATAACGCTTTCCGACAGCGTCGTTCGGATTATTTACAGTGTTTGTTTCCTAGAAAAAATTAAGGGTTGCTCAGCCTAATCGCTTCCATTAGAATTGAGGGATAACTTTGTCGCCGTATACGAATTCGATTTCCAGTGCATTTCCACGCTACAATCCATGCCTTGTGCTTTGCTGAGAATTGATATTGAGCACGCACGTACACGCGCGCGCGCGCACGCACGCACACACACACACACACACACACACACACACACACACACACACACACACACACACACACACACACACACACACACACACACACACACACACACACACACACACACACACACACACACACACACACACACACACACACACACACACACACACACACACACACACACACACACACACACACACACACACACACACACACACACACACACACACACACACACACACACACACACACACACACACACACACACACACACACACACACACACACACACACACACACACACACACACACACACACACACACACACACACACACACACACACACACACACACACACACACACACACACACACACACACACACACACACACACACACACACACACACACACACACACACACACACACACACACACACACACACACACACACACACACACACACACACACACACACACACACACACACACACACACACACACACACACACACACACACACACACACACACACACACACACACACACACACACACACACACACACACACACACACACACACACACACACACACACACACACACACACACACACACACACACACACACACACACACACACACACACACACACACACACACACACACACACACACACACACACACACACACACACACACACACACACACACACACACACACACACACACACACACACACACACACACACACACACACACACACACACACACACACACACACACACACACACACACACACACACACACACACACACACACACACACACACACACACACACACACACACACACACACACACACACACACACACACACACACACACACACACACACACACACACACACACACACACACACACACACACACACACACACACACACACACACACACACACACACACACACACACACACACACACACACACACACACACACACACACACACACACACACACACACACACACACACACACACACACACACACACACACACACACACACACACACACACACACACACACACACACACACACACACACACACACACACACACACACACACACACACACACACACACACACACACACACACACACTGTCTTAGTTGCAAGTGGAACCACAGGGAGTAGATTATTTGGGTGCCGTTGTGGGCTTTGGGAGCAACTTAGGCGAAGAGTTTGCCATGCTCAGCAGCATGTTCTCCTTAACATTAATCGTTTACGATTCAACATTCCGGCTGATGTCACACGATTTATCATTGCACATAGCATACATATGCTTATCAAATGGAAGGCTAGCTAGAGACACGGATTCGAACTTAAATTTCTACCTGCAATTGCAGGCATTCAATGCGAGTTTTCAGTGATTGCTGCTCTCAGATATTTCGTGACGCATGACAGACTATGTGGAATATTTAAACACACTCACCGAATGCTACACTAGCGGAAAGAACTAAAAATACATGTCGAAAATCTCTTCTCAAACACATTTTACTAGCTTGGCTATAGTTGTCCCATTTATAGACATTAGCAATCTTAGACATCTCTGTCCAAATTTTATTTTCACGCTGATCTTTCCAATATTCCTACTAGGAAGATAACCTACTGAGCCCTCCACTACCGTCCCGCAATAGTCTGCGTCGATTTGGTGCGTACAAACCATACCATAAGCTAAAACACTAACCAGTACAATACACTACCTTTGTAACCTAAGATTTAGCCTATCGCATATCCCGGGCTGAAATGGTTGTGGCACTCACAAAAAGAAAACAAAATGCTGATTGTTTAGCTCCTGTTAAACCCAGTGTGTACGCAATAGCTTCATTCGCGTTCATCGTCCTCATGTTCCACGCTGCCGCAACAGCCCGGCACGACGCTCAGTATCACAATGTGACGTCAATTATCGTGTGACAATGAACCATATGCACACGTCACAATTCATGGCTTTGAACTCTGACCTTTGACCTTGACCTTTGTTGACATAGGGTAGGCACCATATCAACACCACAAGTGTTTCGTGGGTTGACCTCTGGCTAGCTTGAAGGTGATATTCCTGCGCACGGAGACCTTGACTTTATATCGCGAGTGAAGCTATAGCTTCAGAACTGTCGGATACAGGTAGAGGATGGATGCCCGGTAAAAAGCGATTTTTTTTTTGGTTCTCATGTTAGAGGCTGTAAAAGGGACGAGGAGCTGGTTGTACTAGGTGTGGTAGCGTCGGTTATGGCTGTTGCTGGTAGTGTGCGGCTGCGAAGCTCCAGGCCGGACGGAAATCCTCACCTCCACCAAGTGAAAGGGGTTTTACTGAGGGTTAAACAGGGAATATAACCTTCTGTAAGCTGCACGGCAAACAGCACAAATACACAGTCCGTCAAGGCAAACAACCAGAGAGCTCGAGCAGTGCAGCGGCCCTTCCTCGTCCTCTTCCTCGTCTTCGTGAATCCGCTCTTTGTTCACTACAGCTGCAAATTTATAGCCTACCGTTCACTGGTTAACATGTTTTAGAGAAAACCGAAGGAAGAAAATAAGACTGAAATTTGGCAATATTCAGCAAAACATATGTCCGGCCTGCGTAATAGGTCGACAACTTTTGTACACAATCGGTGGTAGAAGGTCGCTGCAAGAGATATAGGCAATCCGCCGGAACGATGCTGGCAGAACATGGAGCGAAATAAGTGCAGGTTGGGTTCTTGGGTCGGGGAAGCGACGCAAAAAGAGGCAAAGAATATACAATAAAGCCATGGCACGTCCGCTTTGCGCAGAAGGCTATTTTGACTTTTTCTCTCTTATTTATCTCATTGCTGTTATGTCGGAAGCCGGTGTTTTCGAGGTCGCTCCCGTTAGCTTTGAGAGTGGGTCATGAACCATGAAATACTAGCTCTACGCGCGTGTGTGACTGCCTGCTTTCAACGATGGCCTGCCGCCACGTTGTTGGCTGAAGGCTGCGAAGCTCCAAATGGATCGTCATAACAGTGCTTTGCCTTTCTGCTCAGGAGTTTTCCCCAGCCGTACTTCTGCCTGCATTCAGTCTCCAGAGAGTCAAGAGGCCGCGGCGTGGCTGAAAAATGTAACACTGCTGCCTGGTGGGGCCGAGAGACGGTGATGTGTGAGCGAATCAGTAGAGTATACAAGTGCGCGCGGCAGCCGTGCTGGCTATTTCTCATGCTTTTACTTTTTCTTTAGGAGATGAGAGAGACTTTTTTTTTTTGTTTGGCGCTATTTAAGGCTACTGTTCGAAATTTTCTTTTTTTGCTCTCCACTGTTTTGACGCTGGTATTTGTTTACCTGAACGTGCATGTTTGCAGTTTTATGGTGCTGTTGCTTTGAGTACTATGGAAAGCCGAATGAAGGGGAACATTGGGAATGCGAAAATAACCCGTCCTAAAGGGCCCTCCTGCCAGCTCCCTCTGCGGAAAGCTGGCACCAACTCCTTACCAAGCCAGACAAGAACACACAACTTGCACTTATTTCGTGGGCCCAGGATGTCGCTCGCACCTGGGGGTCACACAAGGCCCACCTGGTCTAATTCACGACATATAGCCAATGAGCCAATGGTACAGATGTGCCTGTTTGGCCAACCGTTTGCTATATATGCTATAGGTGTGGTGAGGGGGGCCAAGCACTCATAAGCTCTAGTGAAATATTTTTGTTTCGTCATTTTAATCTATACCACTTCCTAACTTTTCCCCGACGTCACATTGGCGTCTTCCTTTCATGCTTTCTGTGCTGCCTCAGATAGTACCAGAGGATAAAATATCTTTTGTGTATATTTCGTCCTGCAATGGTTTCTTCCTGCTAATGTGCGAAGAGGCATCAAAGTTAGGTTACACCTGCGCCATAACCATTGCACCACCACGGCGGAGCAGCTTTACCATTGGACCACGCAGGCAGGCTTGTACTGCTTGGTTAGAGCGAGACTTTATTCCCGGTGGTCTCTCGCATAATGTGGCAGCTAACGACTGTATACTAATGAGCATGTCAAATTAATAGAGGCAGAAATTAAGAGATTAGTGATTAAGCCAGTAGTAAAATGCTGTTGTTTGCAAACAGCCGTAGGAGTGTAGTGATTATCGAATATACACGTGTTTTTCTGCCTTCAGGTTTTTTCATAAACTCATGGTGACTTAAATGCATTTTTGTAAATTTAGCGAAGGTGTTTGAAAATAGCTTTTAAAAAATTATTATGCTCCTTACAAATAGAGCGGATGCATAATGAGTGGTCATAAATCTATATGGGTGCTTTAATTGATAAATCGTTTTCATGTTCACGTTCAAAATATAAAGTCGAAAAAAGAAGAAGGACGTCTAGCACCCTCCGCGCTTTAATGACTCCGTATATCATCATCATTGCGCTATCTGTTTTTCGTTGGTGGGCCTGTGGTCTCGAGAGGAATATATTCTCATAAATTTGCTGGAGAGGGCAGACAGAATATGACCCACTACGGTATTTACGAATTTAATGTCACCCCCTTTTGATTGTGCAATCTTACAACGACATTCGAACGATTTACGTATGCTGTCCTGCGTATAACCTCAGGTGACGGCTATGCATGTGCTACCTGGATGACATGATCATTTCTTAGACGACGCTTTGCGGTCATAAAGGATATCTTGGTTCGGTTCTCGGCTCCATTTAACAGGCCGTTTTAATTTTAAATTTTAAACCGAGCCGTTTTGGTGTGCGGAAAACAATGTTCTTCGCAGATCTCGCCGACCATGCTGGCATTTGACTCTATTTGCAAAAAAAGAAAAAAAAAAAGACTGACGCAATTTGCGACGTCTCAAAGCCCATGATGCTGAAGCATTTAAGAAGTTTTTAAGGTCTGTGAATTGTTATTTTTGCAGTTTCATTCAAGGATTCACTCAAATTGATCATCCGTTGCATTGCCTCCCGCTGCGTAAAGGCTTATCGTTTATTTGGTTGTCCGAATTTGTCTTATCAGTTCACTATCTGAGCTACTTGAGAATCTCTGGCCCTATTTTTCTCACTTTCAATTCTGCTTCTCCCATCGAGTACCATTTCGATGACAGAGGAGCGGGCATAAACGTAGTGCTCGTCCAGTTTCATGATAACGTTGAGGATGTTATCGCATGCACCAACCCCACGCTAACTAAAGCCGAACACAAGTGCAAAGTGAGAGAAATGGACTGTCTCACCGTCGTA
Source organism: Amblyomma maculatum (assembly GCF_055883805.1). NCBI lineage: Eukaryota > Metazoa > Arthropoda > Arachnida > Ixodida > Ixodidae > Amblyomma > Amblyomma maculatum. The sequence goes on along the minus strand of NC_139346.1, from coordinate 196,056,524 downwards.
ATCGCTGTGAACAATTTTAAGCCCGACTCTTTTCCACTTCTAGAGTAGCACGGCATTGTAAAATAATTTGAAGACGTTCTTAAGAATGGTGTATGCTAAGGTAATTATTTTATACGCCGCAGCGGATCAGAATAATATGCGCCGCACAAGGTTCATTCTGGAGAAATAGTGTTGTTTTTGCTGAAAGGCTGAAAAATGCTGAGCGAATCGACTAAAGCGAAATTCCGCCTCAGTACGCATATAATTCACGAACCTAATAACGTTCAAATTATATTACTTTAATTGTCTGCGTTCTAATCCTAATGAACTTGCGGCCGGAGAAACTGTCGTATTGTCACAATCATGAAAGAATGGACACCATCGTCTGCGCGACCCGTACTGCCATGTGCGGCGAGCCTGCAACCTTAGACCATATAAAAGATCGGCCTCTGGCATATCTAGTACAATATCCCTCGCTAGAACAATGGGAAGCTGTTCTCGCCAGCCAGGACCCGGACGTCCAGTCCCGGCCCTCGACAAGAGCGCAAGAGGTCGCCGACAGATTTAAACTGCCACAAGCAGCTTGAGCAACTTGTGCAACCCAAGACCGCGACCATATGAATCACTGACAAATAAAGTTTTGTTTATCTCTCTCTCGTCAAACGACTGTTTATGTACCCCCTTTGCGCTCCTACAAATTTATGAAAAGAAAAATGCGATGAAGAAAACAGAATCCTAGCAGATAAAGTAAACATGCGGTGCTTTTGTCTGCCACCCTGCCTCTCAGTATTCCTTCTGACAAACATATACACACAAACGCCCCCAATGCGGTACAGCGTAAAAGAGGCTCACAGGATTGGCGTTTGGTCTGATATTCACGCTCCTTCCGTATTTACACCTACATGCAAAGAGTTCGAGCGTGAAAAGTAAATTTTACGGTAGATTTCCATCAGTGACGCCTTGAACAAAGCTTTTGCTCAAGTGAAGGGGACGTGAAATGGAAATATAAACGCAAAAAAAAAAAAAAAAAAGGGGCGAGAGTTCTCCGCTCTAAAAGCGGGCCAGTAAAAAGGCTTTCTCGGGTAGACTGAGCTTAAAGAACGAGAGATATCAGCCGACAGAACCGCCACTTGGAGTTACGTTCCATTGTCATTTTGTTTTCTATTCGCGGTGTTCCTTCTCGTGAACGTCTAAGTGCAGCAAGACAGTGGAAACGCTTCGAATATATATATGGCTCTGTCCTTGTTCGTTTGAGTGAGGTTTGCTGCTGTTTCATTTTGTTGTTGTTGTTGTTGTTGTTGTTATGCGATACATTTAGCTGCGCTATTTCAGAGGAAGAATTGGCGTACCACACGCGCACATATTTTGTTGTTTCAGTGGTTATTTTGTTATATATGCAAAAGGAAGAAAAAGCTGTTTGCCAGCCCCGGTATCTTTCTTTCCCTTTGTATATATGTATTTGTATATATTTTGCATATATAATAAAATATAATAGAATATATTTCTTTCTCTTTGTATATATGTATTTGTATATATTTTGTATATGTAATAAAATATATATAATAAATAATAAATTTGTATATATAATAAAATACCCACTACAACAACAACACATGTGCGCGTGTGGCACGCCACTTCTTCCTCTGAAATAGCTGTGCATCTTCTTCAGCGGAGAGAGAGAGAGAGAGAGAGAGAGAGAGAGAGAGAGAGAGAGAGAGAGAGAGAAGAGAGAGAGAGAGAGAGAGAGAGAGAGAGAGAGAGAGAGAGAGAGAGAGAGAGAGAGAGAGAGAGAGAGAGAGAGAGAGAGAGAGAGAGAGAGAGAAAAACTTTTAATGAGCATAATAATCGGTAAGAATTCGCAGGAGCTGGGCGGTCGGTGCCCCTAGTCCAGGGCTCCACTGGCAGCAGCTGACTTGCGGGCTAGCTGGATAATCCAGGCTTGCTGGTCCAGGTTGTCGCTGGTCAGGGCCGCCTCCCACTGCTCGTGTGTCGGGCATGGCACTAGTAACGTTGGGTCAGGTTCGTCCTGGCATTCCCAAGAGATGTGATAGAGTGTGGGGCTTGCACCGCACCAAGGACAGTAACTCGTGTATTTTTTTTTTTTTTTTTCAGCGGAGAAAAGTGCAAGGCGTTTAGCGCCTCGTATTCAGCCAACTCTTTGTTTCTTCGGGAGCGTCTGTGGACACTTGGAAACATAAAATAACGGTTTGATCAGAGTTTGTAGTTTGATTTCTTTTGTGGCAGAAAAAAAAAAAAACGCCTCGAATTGGCAGATTTGGCTTGAATTGGGAACAGCTGTAGAGTTAGCAAATCTTTACATGCGATATACATTTGTATTGTTTAATTGAATAGCTTTCGGAAGATTCCGCGAACACTGTAAATTTCAAATTGAAGAAAAGTTAGCTGCACTGAAAGGAATACGTCAGTGAGAGTCTATCTTTGTGATTTAAGGTTGGAATTGTGGTTATATAATACCATATAATACACACGAATTGCAAGCCGCATTCTGCTGATGATGATGATGCTGATGCTGATGCGGCCATTCCCCTTTCTATCGGGGGATCACAAAGTTCTGGATCAGGCCAGGAGAGAAATTTAAGTCTTCTCTGTTGCGCCACCAGTCCTCGAGGCGGCGCTTTGTCGTCTCCACTGCCCTCATGATTACCCTAGTCTCTTCGGGTAGTGACGTCGACTGTAGACCGAGTGCTGTCAAAAGCGCCTCCGTTGGTGTTGTCGCTGTTGTAGTGGGGGCGGGTCGCAGTTCCTGTCACGGTGTCGATTGTGATTTGTCTAAAGAACTCGACTATCAAGCTGTGGCGAATAGTTCGCAGAGACTGCCTATGTGATTGCTAAGTTTGGTGGACTGACTTCAGCACCTACAGTCCAGTGCTCTAGACTAGAGTCTCAGGTACAGAATAGGGGAACTGGGGCTTCTGCGGCTCAGATACCATCTTCACTGGGATGAGGGGTAGCTTCTCATGATCTGTGCGAGATCGGCGGTCACGTGGATCGTCGGCGGACGGGCTTTCTGCGACAATTGTCTCCGAGCGCCCTCTATATCTAGTGCGCTTGTACATGGTGAATTCACTGTTGCCATCTCGAATGCAAACTGTCTGCGCCTCTGAGCTGGTACTGCACGTGCTGTGGCCAAGTATGCTCACGTATGGTAGCGTTCACTTGCTGCCACATCATCTGCGCCGAGCCACTGCCCCCGAGCTACTATTGCACGAACGTATGTACAGCGACCGAGTGTGCTCACACAAGGTGATGCTCCCCTGCTGCCCCATCGTTTATGCCAGCTGCTACGGCCAGTGCACAAAAAGAAGCTGTGCATACCTGTTGGAGGTGCACTACTCCCGCCACATTGACGTTGCCATAATGGTCTACTCTAGCGACGGCTTGTCTGCACAACACGTAAGCGGAGATAACCGAACGCTTGTAAGTTTCCAAGGTGAACATTTCATCCACTCTAATAACAACCTAAATGTTACCTTTGCACATCCTCTAAGGGAGAGCTGACAAACTGTTGAACGAAAGCTGAGGCAAAGACTATACATGGCAAATATTTGGTCACTTTTAAGTTCTTAGTTAAGCGCACTCATTATGACCATTTACATTACGCATAGAATTACGTCGACTTCAGTGAGCTGTGCTGAGTGCCGCGGGCGTTCCATGCCAATATATCGTTTCGGCGTTCCTTCCGTGTGCGCTCACATTCATAAATCCTAGCTGATAACGATCAAGAACGTTCCTTTATCGGGGATCTGGCGCAACTATATCTACCGTATATTCGCTCATTGCCACTTTAGCTGGTGATGTCAACGATCAGACTACCGGCGTCATGCATTCTTGTGTGCGGCGTACGAACCCTGCGTTCGGCTTGGATGGAAATACAATGAATCTACGCATGGTATGTCATTATCGCAGTGAGCCGTTGCTACGTTTGAATAGTGATGCCCGTCCACGGTACTCATGCCGTTGATATTTTTACGCAATAGAGGTAACATGCGAAACGCAGCCCGACCGCAGCGGCTGCGTTTCGATCGAGGCGAAACGAAGAGGCGTCCGGGTGCTGTGCGATGTCAGTGCACGTTGAAGATCCCCAGGTGGTCGAAATTTCAGGAGTCCTCCACTACGGCGTCTCTCATAGCCTGAGTCGCTTTGGGACGTTAAACCCCACAAACCAAACCAAACTTCAGTTTGTGGAACAGAGTAGGGTAGGACTGGGGAAAACTTCTTAATCTGCATTGACATCGCGCAGTGAACCCGGAGGACCTTGCTTTTCGCCTTCCTCGAAAAGCGACCAGAGCAGCCGGGATCGTAGCTTCATTAAAAAAACATTGCGGATGATTCCAAGTTTCGTGTATATAAGTATGTTGAGGTGAAACCTGCCTTAAATCTGTGGCGTGCAGGTAATGGACTCATATAGCAGTGATTTTTTTCTCATCTTTTTCTGACTGTGCAAGTGCAGTTTTAACGCCCAAATAAAATATTTATTGCCCCTTCGTTTCTTGTTGCCGAGATGCTTAGACTATGATTAAAACTAGAAATTTGGCATCCCAACTGACTTCGTGCTTTGTGCCCTGGTATTTGGCGCACTTAGCGGGGCTAATGGCGGCAACTGCTATATGCGCAATCCCTTTGCCTATCCATCCCGGCCGCTGCGGTAGCTTTCCGATAAAGACGAACAGCAAGGCATTCGTGCTGTGAGAGAATCCCGGATGGTTGAAATTTCCGGACCCTGCATTACGCCATGTCTTATGGCATGAGTCCCCTTCGGACCTGACACACACACCAGAAACCAAACCAACTACTTAGGCTTTCCTTTACTCGGCTAAAAAATGTTTTCTGGTACAATGGGCTTAACCAAGAAAGTTGTGAAGATTAGATATGCATGCGCATTCCTGTGAAGTGCTAGTCCAGAAGTAGTGCTCTTACAAGACAGGCACACAATAAAGGCATTTTGAGGTGCTCTATAGAACATTCTAGCCTATAGCTATTGCATTCTAACGTAACTGGGTGCCAGGAATGAAGACTATTGCTGTACAAGCTAGCTTATAATACTTGGTTGAGCGAGGAATTGCGCGGCATATACTGAACGCCTGCGTGAGAGCAGCCTCCGCAGTTGCAGCTGTTTCGTATAATAGCAGTCGCATCGTGTAAATTCCGTGCATGCAGTCGAGGCCGGGACTGGTACTGTGAACGGTAAGCGGAGGAGGCCAATAAGGCTCTAACCCAATCACCTCTCTGTAACCAGTTAATGGTTCTTAAATCTGTTAACCACCACCATACAGTACGTGCGCAGGAGGCCACAGGAAAATATTCTAGGGGCACTTTGGACCATTAAAGCGCAATGAGGTACACCTTTGTTTTAAACGCCGCTTATTCCTGCTTTACTGTGTCTACTTTTTTATGCTGTGTGGGGCGGCGTTCGAGGAGGCAGCAAATGAAAGGCGCAGCGTGGACGCCTGGATCGGCCGTCTGGTGGGGCCAGCTTCGTATACGCGTGAACCGCCTGGTGATGAAGCCATTAGTCCTGGTCAGACGGGACGTCATCAGTTATACATAAAACCGGAACTGGCGTCATCCTGACGTCACATTCGGCCAGGACGGATGGCTTACCCATATGACGACGTAACAATGTCGCGGTATCCTGTGGAATCTCTCGAAGTTTGACACTTCTCTTTCAGACACTCATGAGCCCAATAATAATAATTGGTTCACAGGAAGGGAAAGGCGCAGTAACTGTCACACTTGCTCTGTGGACACCCGAACCGCGCCGTAAGGGAAGGGAGGAAGGTGGGAATGAAAGTGGAAAGAGAAAAAGGAGCCGTAGTGGAGGGCTACGGAATAATTTTGACCACCCGGGGATCTTTAACGTGCGCTGACATCGCACAGCACACGGACGCCACTTCGTTTTCGCCTCCATCGAAACGCAGCCGCCGCGGTCGGGTTCGAACCCGGGAACTCCGGCACAGTAGTCGGGCGTCTTACCACTGCACCACCCCGCCCATATGTAAAGGTTCTCACCTTAAGAACTGCCGTGGTTCGGAGCAAGAACACTGTTTTCAAACGCGCTATGCCATATGATGCTAAGGTTCATGTAAATTAGACCCTGCTCAAGCTATAAAGCTTAGGATATAGACCAGCAAATGAGCACACTTGACAAGATCGCATGCGTGGCATCAGTACTCAGTGCAGATACAATCCTTAAGTGAAAAAAAAAAATTAGCAGTGTTTCAACTAAGTTTAAACCCAGTTAGACGTGCGAAAGAACTGTTTAATGTGCTTTAGCTGTTGGTTGATATTTGTTTCTTTTACTTGCTTTTCTTGCCCTAAATTTCGATTTGGTTTGGTTTGGTTTGTGGGGTTTAACGTCCCAAAGCGACTCAGGCTATGAGAGACGCCGTAGTGGAGGACTCCGGAAATTTCGACCACCTGGGGTTCTTTAACGTGCACTGACGTCGCGCGATTCGGTTAGGTTCTATAATGTGCACATATCAGGCAAAATGTTCACGTGTACGGCGTCTTCTGTTCCGATCCAACTCAGCCGCCGGACATGACGTGCTTCTTCGGCCGAGACAGTAGAAGGACCCGGCTCACTCGCCATTCTGGTGTTGTGGTCTGACGTGTGCCGTAGCAATTGCGCTATGCGTCTATGCAAGCAACCACGGCTCTCAGCAAGGTGGCAGTCGCATCGCGTCGGGGCTCAGTGACTGTCGGTGCCATACGAGCGAGATAATCCTCTTGTCAGGTTCATCCGATAATGACCCCTGCCCCGAGGTGTGACGGGGGGAAGGGCTGGAGAGGGCTTTTGTCAGCGCCCGTGGACACGCCTATTGAAGAAGCCGGCTGACATTTTTGTAATTTTTATTGTTACCATTTTGGCATTTCTGTTTTCATTACCCTTTTTTCTCTACCTCAAATTTATTTTTCTTGTTATTTTTATTTTTTATTTCAGTCTTGTATCTCATTATAATTATGGAATATTTATTTTAGTAGTATTTGTTATGTATTGCCGTAAATACAATTATTTTTACATTCCCTATTAATGCTTTCATTAGTAACTGATTTAAAGAAAGGGAAGGCTCAGTATCTGTCGTGCACATCCTTGAAAGCCCGGTTACACCTCGTGAAACAGTGCATTCGCACTGAAAACACAAGGTGAAGCATCTGGTGCGTCTCATTCGCACCTGCGGGGGAATCACCTTAATTGTGCCTTTTCAGGTGAAAGCCTTTCTAGTATCATGGAATCAAATCCCGTGTGCGAGAGTCGTGCGCGAGATGTGCACGAGACCTGTGCGTCGGATCTGTGCGCTGATGTGTCACTTCCCAGTCATCCTTATGACGCCATCAGAAAAACAAAATTTTTTCAAGATAACTGCAAAATTTGCACTGGGAAAATACCTAAGCCTGAGCGTTGCTGTGTTGTCCACGAGGTGTGTCAGCGGAATCACGCGAGTGACAGATATGGCGCCTTCCGTTTCCTACTGTGCCGGAGTACCCGGGTTGGACCCCGACCGCGGCGGCTGCGTTTCGATGGGGGCGAAACGAAGAGGAGGTGTCCGTGTGCTGTGCGATGTCAGCGCACGTTAAAGATCCCCAGGTGGTCGAAACTACCCCGCAGCCCTCCACTACGGCTCCTCTTTCTCTCTTTCCGCTTTCACTCCCACCATCCTCCCCTCCCTTACGGTGCGGTTCAGATGTCCACAGAAACAAGTGTGACAGATACCGCGCCTTCCCTTTCCAGTGAACCAATTATTATTATTATTATTATTCGTTTTCTGTAAACGTTATTATTCGTTTTCTGTAATGCGCTCAACGGAACGCTGGCTGTATTCGACAAGGGTAGCACGATGTATCACTATGTGCAGCAGCAGTGCTCAGACTTCCGCATTGCTGCACTGCAGATTCTGCAGAGCTCGGAAAATTTTTTTGCAAATTGCCTAACCATTTTTCCCCAGATACATCGTAAAACAAAGTCAAGACAGCACTAGAGCTTCTGTGGGCCTTCTGACTCCTCATCTGTATGATATAGAGAGCTGAAGTGCTAGTCGCCACTTGCGCCAGCCATTCCTCGGGAGTAGAGCCGCAAATCAACAGTGGGTACACACCGTGGGCGTCTGTGAAGCAGTTATGTCATCTCATTGTCACAGTCTGGAACTGAGTGCTCCCTTTGGGGGTCCTGATTCCTACTGCCTAAGGATTAAATGCAGCATACTTTGTAAATCACTGATAAGTTCTCCTATTTTTTCATTACAGGTATGTTGCTGGAACACAGAGAGCTGCAGGCAAGATCTCGGGTTCATTATTCCAGACCTTGCAAGGTTACCAGAAGCGCTGGCTGAAGAACATCAACAGAAAATTCTGTATCAGTCAAGGTCTCGCTCCCAGAATGGTCGGGGCTAAGCCAGTAACCTGCATAAGGATGTATATTTCGCTCAAGCGCTTGCGCGGTCGAATCATCACCAGGGTGCAATTATAAGGGCGAGGTTTATTCCGTCCTGCTTTTCCTGTGACCGCCTAATGGCATGAAATGCTATTTGTACGTACTTGATCATGTGTAATAAACACACCATTGCGTTTGAAAAGTGGAGACTTAATTATTGCAAGAACGACTTGATCATGCCTTCAAAGTTAAACGCGCAAAATGTCTTTCATCGTCGTATGCAAATTCATTCCTTCCTCGCACTATGATTAAATGGAATAACTTGCCCCCGCACATCACTACAGAAACTGACATAAACAATTAATTACTTCTCTGTGACGGAAATGTGTAGAATATTTTGCTGTTGTTTTTCTTTCTTTTGATATCATGCTTAATATTTAATGTTTCTTGTTGTACTTGATCATTGTATGATGTTTAATACAATTGTATCACCCTTATGTAATACTTGGAGGGCCTTAATGGTAACCTGAATAAATAAATGAATAAATGGAGCAAACATGAAGGTACAGCTTATGCCTAGAAATCATTCGAGTTTTGAATCCAAAGCAGCCGTGCCAGGCGGGCATGTTTATTTGCTGTCAAAAGTTTTGTACTAATAAGTGAGTTGGTAAGAAAGTAACTGGTTAGTTTTCAGAGTGCTCACAGGTACAAGGTTGTCAGCTTAAAGAGTGTTAGTAAATCTATGCTTGCTTTCTATGGTACTCTAAGTGACGGACGGACAGACAGGAAAAATTTTATTTTCCGACTGATACAGGCGAGTAGCGTACAGGTCACCTTGCCTAGACAACGGCTGTTGGCCCAATTGAAAAAACTTTGCAATGGCTTAGCTCAGCTATGCCAGGATGTACGTAGCGAGAGGTAGAGGTTAACTTGGTTGCACCATGTCGTTTAGCTTAGGTTTCTCCCCCCCCGGTTACGGCTAATTGGTCACTTAGGCTTCTCTCCCCCATTGTCTAATTGTGGTTACATTAAGACGAGACATTTTGTTATGGAGCAAAGTGCGAAGCATATATTATTTACTAACTGGCATAGTCTCTTTGCCACAGCCTTTCACAAACGTCACACGCAATGCCAAAGGGATTGTTCGTAAAGTCCGCTTCGAAAGTCCAAGTCGCACTCGAACTTTCACTCAGTCTAATCACTTGATCTTTTACACGTCGGCCTTTCACGTCATCCTCCATCGCCGCATCGTCTTCCTGCGAGGCCAGGGCACGCCGCTCCGCGTCCCGACGCCGTCTCGTGGTTAGGAGCTCCTCTCTGCTCCGGCGTCTCCGCCTCTCGCTTGGCCTTGAACCGTTCGTTCTTCCTGTCTTCAGCGGCCAGCCGCCAGGCCGCAACCTCGGGGGCGGACGAGTTGAGATTCTCCATTCTACAGCGTCACTCGGCAGCGGCCCGACTGCGCGTCTCTATCACCCTTCATTTGCAAGGCGACGCAACCTCCTTGTGCATGCCAGGTAGCGCGCACCGTGCATTCGCACAGCTGGCGATGCGGCGGCGGCACGCGTTGTGACTATGGTGTAGTGACGTCACTCGGCTCCTCGTCCATGCGCAAAGCTGGGGAAGCGAAGCTGTAGGACCGGCGGCGAGGCTTGCGCCAAGTGCGTGCGCGCTGTGACGTCATTCGGCTCACGCATGCGCAGAACTGCACCTGTTGGAAGTATACAAAACGGCGAAACTGTGGACAATGTAGCTCTCGCTACAAAACAAAGCATTACATAAATGCGTCGAGTGAAAATTGACGATAGACTATCTGGTATTTGGTATTGGGGTTTAACATCCCAATCCGACTCGGGCTATGAGAGACGCAGTGTAGTGTAGGGATCTGGAAATTTCGACCACCTGGGGTTCTTCAATGTGAACTGGCATTGCACAGTACACGGCCGCCTTGCGTTGCGCCTCGACCTACAGCGCGTTGCACAATTAGAGGTGCGCTGTAGAATGCTTCTCCCAGCTAGACCGCGGAATCCTCGCATTTCAAATTTCGCACAGAAATGGAATTTTGTCGTTAGGATTTTTTAACACGAAATTTGTTAGGGGTACCTGCATGATTCAATCAAAAGAATTCGGATGCTCTTACCGTATGCGGCGGCGACGAAGCGAAAGAAAGCATCGCCCCCACGTGAACACCAGAGGCGACATCTCCTCCCGTCAACCATGCTCCCAGTCGGCCCACCAGTTGTGCCTCTTCGGCTATGACGACGATGTGACAACCATTTTCCCAGACGCGTACTCTGCGGAGCGGGTACGGCAGATTATCAGCAGCTACTGCACTGTTAGCGGGGCGCGCCTAAACAAACGCAAATCCTCTGCTATGCACCTGAACAGCGGCACTTTCGCAGTCGCAGGCATAACAGTAGTACGAGAAACCAGAATGCTTGGGTTCTTTGACCAGAAAGGGCCCTCCACAACGAACTGGAAAGCAACCGAAGACAAACTCGTCAGTAAGGCCATGGACTTGAGTTTACTACGTTGCCCTCTCACAGGATATATGCAACCATCATTTGTTACCTCCGTATCCGCACAATTAGTGTCACTGCCAGCATCCCGCAGTACAAAAAGAGGCTGCTCAGCGCCATTTTTCGATTTCTGTGGTAGGGCGCCCAAGACAATTTTAGGCGTCCTGTCGTCCCCCAGTGAAGACAGAGGAGGCCTCGGCATCCCAGACCTCATGGTCCTGACTGGAGCATTGCACGTCAGATGGACAGCGAGAGCAGTAAAGTGCGACATACCACGGACAAGGACGTTCACCACCTACTTACTGTCAACCAGGCTCACGGCCTTTTACCAGGTAAACTCTGTCGCATAACTCTCCTCGTGCTGGGACGCCGCTCTCTTTTTATTGTATGGCTGCGGAGGAATTGCTACTGCTGAAAACGAAGCCAGAGGAAGATTTATTTTGAATTTATAGGAAGGGAAAGGCGCGGTAACTGCCTCACTTGTTTTCTGTGGACACCTCAACCGCGCCGTAAGGAAAGAGAGAAAGGTGGGAGTGAAAGTGGAAAGAGGAGGCGTAGTGGAGGGCTACGGAGTAATTTCGACAACCTGGGGATATTTAAGGTGCGATGACATCGCACAGCACACGGACGCCTCTTCGTTTCGCCTCCATCGAAACGCAGCCGCCGAGGTCGGGTTCGAACCCGGGTACTCCGGCACAGTAGTCGGGTGTCTTACCACTGTACCACCCCGGCGGGGCGCGGACAGAAGAGAAAATAGAGAAGAAAGAAAAAGAAGAGGGAGAGAAAGACGCGCGCACCGCAACAACAGCCGTCGTCCACCACCTAAGCGGTGGCGGGTGCAATGACGGCCTACAACATGTAACAATTTGGTGGCTGGCCAGCCCCCGCCGCAAGCGGCGCGGACCAACCGTCCTAGCCCCGCAGGGCCAGGAACAGCCACCCTTCACCACCCTCCGGCTCATACTGTAAAGCCAAAAGCTGTCAGCGCAAGCGGCGGCCCCGCCGGGGTGGTGCAGTGGTAAGACGCCCAACTACTGTGCCGGAGTACCCGGGTTCGAACCCGAACTTGGCGGCTGCGTTTCGACGGAGGCGAAACGAAGAGGCGTCCGTGTGCTGTGCGATGTCAGCGCACGTTAAAGATCCCCAGGTGGTCGAAATTACTCCGTAGTCCTCCACTACGGCTCCTATTTCTCTCGTTCCACTTTCACTCCCACCTTTCTCCCTTCCTTTACTGCGCGGTTAAGGTGTCCACAGAAAACAAGTGAGACTGTTACCGCGTCTTCCCTTCCTATAAATGTGGCTCAGCTACAGAGCCAGTAGCAGGCCCGTGTATTTTCTTTTCCTTCTTCCTACAGCCACAATAACAACACCGCGCACATTTTTCTTTAGTGTATTCTCCCTACCTCACTCCTGGATCACCGGAAAAAACTGTCTGAGCTAGCAGGAATACCACACCCCATCGTACGCTATCTTAACTGGCCACACAGGGCTCACTTGGAGACATTGAGGCCAGCCTGCAGCAGGCGGAGACTATAGTAGACCGCTATGCTAGCCGCTGCGGCCTTCAATGCTCCCCACAGAAATCGGAATTTGTGCACATCCACCCCTCTCCCAAATGCACTACTAAAACACAAGAAGTCCGAGTACTGGGACTCTCCATTCACCAACACCGCAAGCCAGACACCACACTGGCTAAACTCCGTAAGGTGGGGGACCAGGTGGGCCGCATGGTCCGCCGGGTTTCCAATAAACTCGGGTGGTTACGAAGCAAGGATGCTTTACGGCTGGCAAACGCCTTCGTAACCAGTTGAATCCTGTATTCGACTCCATATCTCCACCTGCGGAAGCAAGATGAGGATGCCCTCGAGGTCATTCTCCGCAAAATCATTAAGGGGGCCCTCGATAATCCGGTGAATACCTCAAACCAGGGCCTCATGGCGCTGGGAATGGTGAACACCTTCAGGGAATTGAGGGAAGCGCACCTCAAAAATCAATATACGCGTTTGTCGAACGCAGTCGGGCCGCCGCTTTCTTGCCCGGCTCCACATCAAACATACGACACTTATGGAAGAACGGGCACGCATTCCAGCGCCGTGGAGATGCGCCCTCCGCGCACGCCCTCTTCCCGCCAAAATGGCACGTGAAGACCATGATGGCAGACGCCTGGCGCGGGCGGAAGCCCTGGCACGCCATTATGGTTCTAAACCCGGCGTTTTTTATGTGGACGCCTCTGGCCCGCACCAAGGGGGGTGGTACACGGCCGCAGTCGTCCACGAGGCGAAAACAGTCAACGGTCTGTGCTTCAGGGCCCGCAACATAACTCATGCTGAGAAGGTCGCCATAGCATTGGCTGCTTCCCACTCTGACTCCAAAGATATAATTTCCGACTTGCGAGGGGCCTGTCGGAACGTCGAACAGGGCTGGACCCCTTATCTAGCCTACCGAATACTTCAACATAGCTCCTACATTGGGGACCCCGCTACCCGATATATTATTTGGGCTCCTGCTCATCAGGGGCTGGCTGGAAACGAGGCTGCCGACGCCGCCGCCCGCGCGCTCTCTCTCCGGGAAGTTTCCTCCTCCTCCCCCTCCGACCAGGACGCTGATCCTAATCAGGCTTATACATTCAAAGATATTGTAAATTACTACCAATCTAGCCGCAGCCTTTACCCCCGCCCATGTAAAGGCCTTTCAAAGGCGGATGAGCGGCTCTTACTCCGCCTCTATACCAACACACTGCTGTGCCCAGCAGCTGTAAAACTCTTCGACCCTGCTTTCTCTGGCAGCTGCCTGCACTGTGGGGTGGTGTCTTCGGACATCTACCACATGGTGTGGGCTTGCCCCTCAAATCCGGCTATCCCTCCTCACCCCAACCCGACCCGGGAGGACTGGGAGGCGACCCTGCTCGGTTGCTCCGACCTGAAGGCCCAACGGGCCTTAGTCGCGCGAGCCCCAGCGGCGGCAGACGCCACTGGGGTCCCGAACTAGGGACCTCCACCTAGTGTTTGTGAGGGTTGGCCCCTTCAGGGTCAGCTCATGCATAATCTCCTGTATTTGTATCCTATATAAATGTTTTCTACCACCAACGAAGCACGAAAGCGACTCGTCCTGACTCTCGTTGAAATACATTATCAAATCTGGATCGCGAAATGCGGAGTAGTCTACAGCGCGCAAACACACTTACTACTCGATGTGAAGAAGAAAATTAGGAAGGAGCTGTGGTTTCATCTTGAATGCGAAAGACGCCCCGTCGGCAAGAAAAAAGTCTGCGTAGAATGGGGACATCACTTGACAATTTTCAAGGAATAAATTGGAAACATCGAAGTCAGATATTTGAAGGTATACTCGCGTCTGGCTTTGACCCGCCGGGGTGGTGGTGGTGGTGGTAAAAATATTATTTCGTGAAGGCCAAAAAATAAAACTATGTTGCCGCCATTCCGTGGGTGGTCTTCCGGCTGCTGGTCGTGGCCTCCAGGTCACGCCTGGCGGCGACGTCCGCTGCCCAGGTCGTAAGCCGCTGTTGAATATGCGGCTCCGAGCTGGCCAAAGCAGACTCACACAGCTGCGGGCTGTTTGCCAGGAGACGGGGGGAAAGTGCGCCTGACAAGAGTACAAAATGTGAGCATAGTCTGCTCGGGGAGAGCTGCAAAGCGTGCATTTGGGCGATAAGGCACCGGGGTGAATGAGGGCAAGGCATGCAGGGGGGAGGAAAGTGTGGTCCTGTAAATGGCTCCACGTATTCTGCTCGATTTTAGATAGAGACTTGTGAGGGGGAAGGAGGGATAAGCGGACCCGCCGGGGTAGTGCGGACGTGGTGCACTAGGAATGCGACGCCGCCACGTAGGGGATAAGCCTGATTGTAGAGCTCCTTGGCTAGGAAAAGCCCACTCACCGAAACAACCCCCTCCTTCCTTTACCCTCACAGCAGGGCTCACCTGGTGCAGTCTTCTTCCCATGTGACAAGGCAAGCAGAATGAGTGGCATTTGAAATTGGTTTACATGACTGAAAACGCGCAGTCTCAGTAACAATTGTCCGGATCGACACGAGCCGTGTCTTAATGGAAGGGAGGACGGTGGGAGGGAAAATGACTGAATTACCGTAGTGGAGGGCTTTGGAATCGCACTTTAGTGGTCCAAACTGCCCCTAGAATTTTTACCGGGGTGGTGATGGGTGGCTGTTCCTAGCCCTACGGGGCTGGGACGGTAGGTCAACGCCACTTGCGGCGGGGGCTAGCCAGCCACCGAATGTTTATCTGTTGTAGACCGTCACTGCACCCGCCACTGCTCAGGTGGTGGACGACGGCAGTTGTTGCGGAGCGCGTCTTTCTCTCCCTCTTCTTTTTCCTTTCTTTGCTTTATCTCTTGTGTCCGCACGAGGCAGCCGAGGTGGCCCCGCCGGGGTGGTGCAGTGGTAAGACGCCCGACTACTGCACGAGGAGGCGTCCGTGTGCTGTGCGATGTCAGCGCACGTTAAAAATCTTCAGGTGGTCGAAATTACACCGTAGCCCTCCACTACGGCTCCTCTTTCTGTCTTTCCACTTTCACTCCCACCTTCCTCCCTTCCCTTACGGCGCGATTGAGGTGTCCACAAAAAACAAGCGAGACAGTTACCGCGCCTTTCCCTTCCTATAAATCAGTCAATCAGGTGGATCAGCTACAGAGCCAGTAGCAGGCCCGTGTATTTTCTTTTACTTCTTCCTACAGCCACTACAACAACAATTTTTGCCATAAATCGTTTATATTTCGCTAAAGGGCTTTGTGAAACGTTCATTCATTCATTCATAAACCTTTATTCATGAGGATGACCTGAGGCCTAGAGGGGAAGGGGGTGGGTTAGGTGAGGTTGAGGGCGCCAGACTCCGACATGAAGTCTAGCAGGGCACTAAGCTTGCGCTGGGCGTTGGTATTGGGGGCTGTCCAGTCTTCGTAGCTCTGAATGTGGTGAGCAGATGTGTAGCGTGCGCGGAGGCCAGCCGTGCCAGGACAGGTCCAGACCAAGTGCTGCAGGTCAACGGAGTCAGCAGGGCAGTTGGGGCAGCTGATCTTGGTTCGGCGCCATTGACTCAGGATGTCCGGTGTGTACGCTGCACCGGCTAGCGCCTTGTGAGTTAGAACTTGGGCTGGACGAGAGAGGCCGGAAGGGATCGGAGGATTAATACCGGGGACAAGGTCCCGCAACAAACCCCTCCGCTCATGTTTAAGCCGCGTGATGACAGAGTCCGGTATTATGAAGGAGACGGGAGAACAGTAAGGGTGGTCCGAGTTGGGACGGGCCCACATCAAGGCTATGCCGGCGGTCTTCCTCTAGCTGCGCGCCAGCGGCATCGTGGGCCATTCTGTTCCCAGTCCCTTGTGCGTGATGTCCAGGTGTCCAATGTATTCGTACCGAGACTTGTGAGGTCTCTCGCAGGTATCGGCAGCGCTCTTTGATGCTGTGTTGTACCGAGGTCTTGTAAGAACGGGCTTTCAGGGTTTTTATAGCCTCTTGACTGTCGGTGTAGATGTGGATGAAACGATCTGTTCCTTTGGTGCAGTGTTGAAGGGCCTCGTCGATGGCTGTTAATTCGAGTTCAGTTGCGGACCAGTACCTGCGACCACTGTGGCTCGTGGCGTGCAGCTGTGAACCCTCTTGGTAGTAAGCAGTGGTTGCAAACGTGATGCCGGTGTCATCGTCATGATATAGGGCGGCGTCGGTATAAATGCGGAGACCGATGTGCTGGTCTTGTGTATCAATTATGTGGCGTTGTCGGTGATCTCTTTCCGGTCCTTTGGTGTTGGTTGGAATGGGTTTTGGATCTGTTACCAATGTTTCTGTCCATGGTGCTGTAAGGTGGTCCAATATGGGCAGGTGTAGGTTAGCTTCGTCAAAGATTCGAGTGAGGAGGCGATGCCCGTTGGGTGTGTGACGCAGGCGAGTTTCATGATTGGCTCGGTGCGTAGCAATAAGTGCATCCACTGGTGGGAGCTGAGCGAATCTGTGGAGCTCCGTGATGCGCGTGTGTACGGGTAGACCAGTTATAACCCTCAAGGCAGAGTTATAAAGTAAGCCAAGTGTCTTGTAATTGGCTGCGGTCAAGTCAAAGTAAGGGGCACCGTAGCGGAGCTTAGCGAGCAGAATAGCGACGGTGAGGCGACGCGCTACCTCCGTCCCTGCGCCCCCACTCTTGCTGCTGAGCCGTTTGATTAAGTGGAGCGTTGGCCTCCATGGAGATTTTAGCTGAAGGATCCAATCCTTAGCAGTACCATGCTGATTAATGGGAACGCCAAGTATCCGGAGATAACCTTCGGGGGGTTGTGCGATGTTTTGACCGCCGAAGTGAAGGTTGACGTCCACGCCGCCAGGCGGTGGATGTATGAACAGAAATTTAGTTTTTTCTGGGGATGGACGCATGCCTGTAGAATGAAGTTCAATCTCGATTGTATCTAGTGCTAGATGCAGCGTCTCCGTTTGTTCTCGAGCCGTATTACGGTACGTGGTCCAGAGCGTGATGTCGTCCGCATATATTGTGAACCATAGGCCATCGATTTTGTCTAGTTGCCATGCGATTTTCGCCATGACGATGTTAAATAAGGTGGGGGAAATGACTGAGCCCTGAGGCACACCCGTGCGGTTTGTAAAATGTTGTGCCGTGTGATTGGTATCGATTTGAATTTCATAGGTTCTATTACTCAGGAAGGATTTCACAAAGTTGATGACGCGGGCTCCAACTCCAGTGTGGATTAGCGCGTCGACAATGGCTTGATGGCTGATGGTATCGAACGCCTTGTGTAAATCGACAGCTACGAGTATGTCAGGACGGCCTTTGCACCATCGGCGTGCTCTGTTCAGGTTGGTGTTTAGAAGATAAAGGCTGTCCTGTGTTCCTAGCTGAGGGCGGAAGCCAGTCTGGAACGGGTGAAAGTAATTTGAGGTCTGAAGGTAATGTGTAAGTCGATTGGTGACCATGCGTTCCATTAGCTTACAGACGGTTGATGTTAGAGAGATCGGTCGCAAGTTGGCAAGTTGCGTGGGGTGTTTTCCAGGCTTGGGAATGGGGACGACTACCGAGTGTTTCCAATGTGGTGGTAGGCAGCCCGTATCCCAGTGCTGGTTGATGAGGTCAAGCAATTTTTCCTTAGTAGGTGTGCTGGAGTTCCGGAGCATGCTCCAAGTGATGCCATCTTTGCCGGGAGCGCTGTTCTTTTTAACTTGTGAAAGAGCATATTCGAATTCAAATGTGTTAAAGGGGGCGTTAATGCCAGTAGAGTCTGTGGATGGAACAGGTGCATAGGTGTCAGGTGGGGGTGGTGAGGCGGGTTGCGGAAAGAAAGTGCGGGCTGCCTCCTGTTCAAGCTCGGTAGCAGTCTGACTAGTGCGGAGGAGAAGGGTTTCTCTGGTATTTGCGGATTTGCTCTTCCCGTTCATGGCCCGGAATACTCTCCACAGCTTGCTGGTGTTGGTCCTATAGGATAAAGTGCTACAAAAGTCAAGCCATCGACTTCTGCTAAGGCGTTTGCTATAGCGGCGTGCCTCAGCAGTGAGGCGACGAAGTTTTAGAAGCTTTTTGTATTCTCTTCCAGATTGGAGATAATCGAGTTCGGCTTGTTTTCTGCTTTCCCATAGATTAAGCAGGTGAGGGTCGGGCACAGGAACGTCTTCTGTTACTTGTGTGATTGCAGTGGCTGAATCACGGGCGCGTTGAAGGAGTGTTTCGACTGGCAGTTCGGCGAGATGATCGTCTAAAGCCTGTCGGAAGTTTTTCCAATTGATGGTACGAGTATTTCGTTTGCGGCGGCGCAGATTGGACTGGAGCTGTATCCATATAGGGTAATGATCACTGCCCATTGTTACAGGGCCACATCGCCAATCTTGGATAATGTTGTTGGAGTGCCAGGTCAGATCCGGAGACGTATCATGTTGACCAGGATGCATGCCTCGTCGTGTCGGATAATCGGTGTCATTGCCAAGGTATAGTCCCGCTACCTCTGTGGATGTGATGTGCAGACGCGTTCCGAGAAGACTGGAGCGTCTGTAACCCCATGTTTGATGCTGCGCGTTGAAGTCCCCGCCAATGAGCATCTCGTCTTTAGGATGAGCGTCGCGAAGTTTCCGTATCCAGTCAAAACTGACTTCGTGAGGCTTTGCGTGGGGTCTGACGTATGCGCTGACAACTACAAGATGTTTGCGGTTGTATCGCACTCGCGCTGCTACGATTTCTTGGTGCGGTGAGCAGAACGCGGATGTGTCAAGTTGGGCATGGGGAGTATTTTTATGAATAAATATAGCAGCTTGAGCGCGGATTACAGGGGCGTTTTGGCAACGAGGCGTATGCATAATACTTGGAGAATAAAGTGCCTTGTAGTGACGGATTCCAGGGGATGTTCCGTTTGTTTCTTGAAGAAGGAGAATTGGGGGGCAGCCTTTGCGCTCAAACAAGAGATTGAGTTCGTGCGCACAGGTTGCTAGGCTTCGGCAGTTCCAGTGAAGGACATCAGGTACGGTTTCGATTGAGGCGGTAGCCATGTTAATCGGTGGGGCGAGGCGGATGTTTATCGACCGCAGCTATGTTGGGACGCTTTGGAGCGGGAGGGCCGTTTTCTAGAGCGTCTAGGCGTTGTGCGAGGTGAGCCTGGTCATTCCGTATAAGCTGTTGTTCGGCTGTGAGTTGCGTTTGGGCATTATTCAGTTGCTTAAGTTGGCTGCTAATAGTGTC
Organism: Amblyomma maculatum; assembly: GCF_055883805.1. Lineage (NCBI taxonomy): Eukaryota > Metazoa > Arthropoda > Arachnida > Ixodida > Ixodidae > Amblyomma > Amblyomma maculatum. The sequence continues at coordinate 196,036,947 of NC_139346.1, read as the reverse complement.
GAGGACGGTAAGCTGCGTCATGACAGTTGCAAGTTGTGCTAAAATCTTTTCTTGTGCGACTTGCTGTGCTTCGTAAGCGTCAACTCGTTTCGTGAGAGCGGCCAGTGCTGCAGATACTGTGTCGACTGATGTGGTGGTGGGCGAATCACAATTGATCTGCGTTGCGGAAAGAGGGTTTTGCGGTGCGCTAGGAGGCGCTGTCTGATTTCGCGGGGCGTCTGGCACTGGAGAGGCTGTTGAAGAAAACTTAGAAGGTGGGGATGTGCCAGTCAAAGGGGCAGATTTTTTAAACCATACTGAGGCTTGACGAAGTTTCGCCTCATTGTCTTTGACCTGTTTGGCCTCGAGGAGCTGTTGGAACGCTAACTGCTTGTCCAGCATGAGGGAACGCGCGCGTTCGAGATCAGCTTGTGCTTTGGCGAGTGCCTTGTCTAGATCAGACGCGACCTGTAGATCCAATGGTTGTAATTTCTGTTGCGAGTTGCTTGAGGCGGATTCTTCGCTGTTTTTTTTTTTTACTGTTATGTGACTCTTTGAGAGTTTTTTAGGGTGAGTTGTAGTTGTGATGTAGAACAGGTAATCTCAGATGAGCCGGTGTCATTGCCGAGGTTATTGCTGTGTGACCGGGCCTGCGTCGGCGGCGGGACTGACGATTTCTTAGAGGGGCATGTTGTGCTGGTAGCAAGATGACCCTGTACTTTACACCTAACACAGTATGGCAAGGTGCAGGCCGCGTCTCCAATATGTGCAGTTCCACAACGGCCGCATACAGCGGCGTTCGGACAGAACGCTTGCATGTGTCCTGCTTCGTGACAATGAAGGCACACAACAGGTCGATGTTCGAACGGGTATGCCTTTACAGGACAGTTGTAATAATAAACACGTTTCGGTATGCTCGGGGCTTCCATTGTAATTAGGGCAGTGTTCGATTTCCCAAGCATGCGTGCGGCAAGTATGGTTCCATGCGGCGAAAAAATATTGGCAATCAAATCTTTGCTGGAGCTGCCTGGCTCGATGGAATGCAACACAAAGCGTACAGTGTTTTTAGGCGGTGCCATGTAGCTGGTAACTCCAACTGAGCCCCATGTGGGGTCGCAAAGCGTCCGAAGATGGCGGGTTATGTTTACAGCATGCTCCGATTCTTTCACGATTGCCGTTATTGTATTGCTGCGACTGTCAGGTCGGTACACTGCAAGTTTGGCAAGGCTGGGGTCTATGGCGTGCTGGTTGAGTAATGTTGCTAGTCGGGCACGTGGGAATGATGAGATGTCTCGGCGTTCCGTGGGTTTAATAACTACCACATGGTAAGGCATGTCTCTCAACATTTAAAAATTGGCTTGCTTACGTTGCTGCAGAAGACGTTTCTTGCCGGGCACAGTCTGCCACTGGTGCGGGTTGTTGGCCTGTGTGTCGTCATCCACGTAGGAACTCCATTTCGCCTGTAGATCGGTGCGGTAGGTGGTAACTGTTTGCAGGTTCTCGGGCGTCAAGTAGCTGGCGTTCGTACTGGCACAGGGGGGTTGCTGGGCGTCAGTGTCCATCGGGTCAGTGAACTCGGCATCAGCCGAGACATCCGGCATAGCGTTGTAGCGAGGGCTGCTAGGCCTAACAGGCCTAGCGTCGTCTTTTTCGAGCGTGTGGCTGTATATGTAAAAAGCCGTCTAAAACATACCCGGGATTGCTGCCGATGTCAGTTGAGCACAAGAACTCTGTTATAAGTTCCGGGTTTAGAATTAGAGATAGCGGGCGGCTAAAGAAGCATCCGTCAGCTATGAGGGCCAAGCGGGCCAAGTGAAACGTTTTGCACGCTGATCGACATCGGCCAGTGCCACCAAGGTGGCGCTCCATCAGCTCACGCCAGCGCTTATTTCCAGCATGCGCGCATGCTTATTCAGAAGCGTAATCAACGTTCAACCATTGGCCGCGCGTTCTTCGCGCTTTGGGATACTCGAGCATTAGGCGGTGTCTACTACCTATTGTGAGGGCGGTCGCTAAGCTGGTGGGCTGTTTACTGTATCAGCATTTTGGTGCTTTGAGGCGGCAGAGAAAACATTGTTTGGGGAAGCTCAGATATGGCATCGGTGGCAGGAAGAGCTGTAGACCTTAGGCCTAATGCTTTCTATGGGATCGCCAATGATGTGGACTATTATCGGACGCGCTTTTTAAGGCCACAGTCTTCAAGAGTCTACTGCGATCAATTGTGCTGGCACATAGGGATGCTCCACTGCTGTCACGTCATCTGCGCCGAGTACCTGTCGCAGAGCCAGTACCGCACCTATTGCGGCGTTTTGTCTTCCGACTTGTTGATGATGCCTTCATGCCTCACCATCTGCGTCGAGGCCTTACCTCGGAGCGACTACTGCACCCATTACGGCGTTTTGTGCTCGGACATGGTGACGCTCTCCCGCTGCCACGTCATCTGCGCCGAGCCCCTGCCTCCGAACCACTACTGCATTTATTGCAGCCAAGTGGTCTTGCACAGGCCAATGTTTCCGGCTACGCCCACTGTACCGAGCGGAACTGCGCTTGCGTTTTGACAGCCATGACTCCAACCAGGATCAGGCCGCACGGCACGTAAGTGAGCGCCGATTCTTCTTTTAATACGGACACATCGCTTAATGAAGCAATTAATCAGAGTGGTAATTACGACACTTGTGAGCAGCTGCTTTAAAAGGAGAACGTGATTAAGTATCCCACAAAGGATGAGACAAAAGATGCACGGGGAATGTGTTAACGCCCATGTTATGGCCTCCTTATTTTCTGTCTGTATCATTGTGCAGTTCGTGCTCCGTATATGAAATAATATAACGACTTCGATGTAGTAACACCTAAGCGTGCACAACGGGTGTTTTATTTCGTTACGCCGTAACCGCCACCTATATTCACACCGCCACAGTCAGAATAAATACAGACGTTCTTACCTCCAGATGTGCCACAACTAAATCTAATCGGCCGTACTCAGAACCATTTCAGCCGCCAGAAACTGCGATCAACGGATCAGCTTCATTGCTGTGCGTGGGGAACAAAGCCTGCGTCCGGGGACAGTGAGACGCGGGACCGCAGCTCATTGTAGTGGTGGTCGGGCCAGTATGCATAGGGTGAAAGTCTGCGGCCTCATTAAGCGCAGTGGGCAGACCAGCAAAGCAAAGTCATCTGTGTTACTGGGGCCGAATTACTCTATAGTGACATTACAATATATTAGAGGGGCTTTAGCGACTAAAGTAGTGAAAGGCGAAAGCCTGATAAGTCTCCTCTTGTCTAGCGTTCCTGCCATCTGCAATCCCACACTTGAACGCGCACCAAGGAACGCCACGTGACAGGAGCGATGGCGCACCATCCAAACGTAGACTTGTCAGAGAGTGTGTGACAGATACTGCGCCTTTGCTCGAAAAGTCTCATCTTGTCTAGCGTTCCTGCTATCTGCAATCCCACATTTGAACGCATGCCAAGGAACGCCACGCGACAGCCGCCGCAAAAGCGGGAGGCACTTTGTCCACGACAGTATGAGCCATTGAAGGCTTTCGCCTTAAAAACTATCACAAATGTGTCACAAACTAGCGGTTAGCCCCGCTTTTATTCGTAGATTTGACCGGTGGGCATGTCGACCACCGGGTGGCGCAGTGGTTACGGCGCTCGACTACTGTTCCGAAGGACGCGGGATCGATTCCCGGCTTCGGCGGCCGCTTTTCGATGGAGGCAAAAAGCAAGGCGTCCGTGTGCTGTGCGATGTCAGTGCACGTTAAAGAACCCCAGTTGGTCTAAATTTCCGGAGTCTTCCACTACGGCGTCTCTCATAGCCTGAGTCGCTTTGGGACGTTAAACCCCACAAACCAAACCAACCATTTGGAGCGGAGGCATATTGACCGGTTTGTGAGATTTTGAGATGTAGCTTTGTTTGGCGACTATTTTGCAAGACCGCAAGGAACTACGGAAAATTCAATGAAACGTTACACGACTACTGTGGTGGGCCATTGCCACAGTTGTATGGTCATGCGCGTTTAAGGTGCCCACTCTCTGACGATAGCTCAGCAGAACGTGTCAACCAACTTTCAATGCGTATCAGTGTCTTCAGATGTAACTTGCGTTTTCAAACTGCTACAAGTTGTATGAGTGGGAAAAACGGTTTTAGTCGTTGTATTCTTCATTGTCATCGTCAGACGCATCAATTGAGTAATACATAGACAAGAAAAAAAAGTGACACGACGTTGACACTTCACAGGCGCCAGCGTAAACTTACGGCTGCAGTGAGCAGGGGGAAGACGTCATGAACACGGGGGCGCATGCTATAAGTACCTATTTTAACGTGATAGCGCTAAAACTCCCTTGCAACGCAGGACTAGCAATCGCAGTTGGCGTTCCGGGGAAATCCGATTTGAGCGCTATGATTATCACATCAGCTGCGGAATTAAACGAAAAAAAAAAAAAAAACTTCTCTACCGCATTGTAACGCATAGGCAGAACATCAGTGCACCTCAGATCTTTTACTTGGTATCAACTTGGTGGTTTGACATTAGGCAATTGCAAGGTGACGAATCTGCGGCTTTTGCGCGTCTGTGGTAAGCGACCGAACAATAAATTTACATTGTTTTGAGGAAAGGAAAGGCACTCTATATGTAGGTGGGAGTGAAAGAACACATGTGCGGTGGTTAAGGGGTGCAGAACCATCTTGGGAGATATCCTCTTGGGAGATATCCTCTTGTATTTGTAAGGACCGGATCTTTGAAGATCCGGTCCTTACAAATACTAGGGGCGAGACGCAGAGCCATCGGCCTGCTGGGTGACATTGGTGCATGTTCAATATCCCCAGGTCCTCTTAACTATCCTGGAGCCTTATACTACGGTACTGTTTTTATTTAATCCTTGCAATTTCACTTTCCTCCCTTCCCGTATACAGTGTCGTTCAGCTGCTCAGCGGGGATTTCGACATATATTGCAGTTTTAATCTAAACCAGTTAGCGCGTCGCTTAAACGTTTGCACACTTTACACCAGAAACAATCAACGCCGTCGCCACTTTAACGCTGCTTTTGCTTTTTCGTCTAAGCGGCAAATAGCAATACTAATTCATCTGCAGCAGTCGCTTAGTAACATCTGCAGTAGGCCTCAAAGGGAAGCATAATGAAATAAACCTGATTGATAGCCATGCATTAACGTGATAACGTTAAATGCCCAGCCCTGCTTGTGAACGATGTAGCGTTGACGAAACGATTGAGCACCTCCTTTGTGAATGCCCTGTTTTTGCATCTGAAAGACATACTTGGCGTACTGCATTGGATCGCCTGGACGCTCACCCTTAACGGAAGCGAAGATCTTGGGAACCTGGCCACAAAAGTCATCTGCGTTCAAAGCCTACAAGACACTTCGCTTTTTAGGAGAGGCTAGGCTGATTGACAGACTGTGACTTTCTCACCTTTTCTCCTCTTCTACTCTCCCCTTTAATCCCTTCATTCCCTTTCCCCAGTGCAGGGTAGCCAACCGGAATTATTTCCGATTAACATCCCTGCCTTTCACCCTCCTTTTCTCCTCCTCCTCCAGGAAATGTGGCTTCAGCGTTCGTGTTTTTTATTTTTTTCTGGTGAAAAAGTATGCACATGGCTCTGGTAGGGGGTAGTTATCGGCTGGCATTGCCGGGCAATCGTGAATTTGCACGTGTCAAGTGGTCACGTGATACAATCAGTTTTTAAGGACAGGGAAATTTACATTTGGTCGGATAGAATCCGCATTTAGGAACATTTGCATTCCAAGTCAGACACATTGCCCGTACAGGTCACGCAAGCGCATTAGTAGGATTGGTTAGCGCGGTTTCCATATTTAAGGCATCCACTTCACCTTGGTCTGACATGGCGTTTTTGCTGAGTGCTCACTCGCATTGCTGGCTGCGTCCCTCATGCACGCACCGTCGGTACCCGTGATGACACTGGCTCACACTCTGACGCTTACATATTATAAAACCCCAGGCGTTCGAAGTTTCCGGAACCATCCACTACGGCGTCCCTCATAGCCTGAGTCAATTTTGTAGGTAAAAACTCACAAACCAAAACAAACGAGATTGAAAATTTATCATGTGCGAAACTTCTTTTGAACTGAAAACTTCACTACGCTAGGTAAAGCCAAGATCACAGTGGCCGCAAGTTTGTTCTTCAAATATGTTTAAATTGTGACGTTGACGCAGTTATGTGTGTGTGTTCACAATTCCGCTGTGTCCACCCAAAAGTGTAATGCGCTTTCCTTTCCGCAGAACCTAACTTCATATATGAGCCCTCCGCGGTGGCCCACAGGTTAAGATGCCTGACTACTGTTCCGGAGTAGCTGGTTTGGAACCAGACCACCGGAAGCTGCGTTTTGACGGAGGCGAAACGGCCCGGGAGGCATACGTCTGCTGTGCGCTGTTACTGCACGCTAGAGATCCCTGGATGTTCAAAATTACTCTGTAGCCCTCCACTACGGCCCCTCTTTCTCTCTTTCTGTTGTCACTTCACCTTGCTCCCTTCAATCCCAGCTCGGTTCATGTGTTCTCGAAAAGTGTGATACTACAGCACCTTTCATTTTCTATTAACCAATTTTCGATTTCTGATACCTCCCGTGGAGACCAACATATTCTGCTATCACAGAGCACACGGACATCTTTTGCATTTCCCTCCTATCGAAACGCGGCCCGGTTTAGAATCGGGCACTCCGAACAGCAGCCGATGAGTAACCATATGGCCTGGCTGTCCCTGCTGCATGACTGTGTCAGTGGTTAGCTAGCACGTGCGACTATGCTGCTTTTCAAAAGCTGTTTGCAGTACTGCTAAAGGTGTAAGAGCAATCTTAGTAGTGCGCGCAACTAATTAAGGCTGCGCGCACTACATGATTGTGCTATTGTGCTCCGCTTCTCTTGTGCCACTGTCACTGACAGAAGCGTGGAAGCGCAGTCATGTAGTGTGCGTCACCCTGATTGGTCCAGATCGCACTTACCTCTAGTAGTGAAGCAAATGACTTGTGAAAAGGAGTGCTTCGATGACGGCGAAGCATGCTGTATTATAATTTTCATTCCTGTCTGCTACCTGCTTTCTTCTCATTTCGCCGTCAAGCTGACGTCCGGACAAATTGAATGAGAACTAGATAATTCCTCCTCATAGAACCCGGCCCCAAGAAGTTCATGGCAACACTCGTGCACGTTGCGCTCACGCGTGACTCTCGTTTAATACATTGGTGCTAGTCGAACGAAAGGTGCAGTAACTGCCATACTCGGTTGATCACACAACCGAGAAAACGATACCGCATAGCTCCGGGCTTTGGATTAATTCCAACCAACTTTTACTCAGTCGCACGAGGTTGCGAAGAAAGGGATAGACGCGATCAGCATATCGCGAATCTAACTTGCTCGTTTAATAATTTATTCTGAGGAAAATTAGATTTTGAGGACTTACATTGTAAGATTTGGCACAGTAGATATGCGTTTTCATCTACTAATTTCATGATTTATGAGGGCTCCATGAAACCTGAAATGTCATTCTACAGAAAGCACGCACAAGATACAATTTTCGGTTGACATTATAAAATAAAAGGTTAGAGACACATTCGTTAGGCCATTGCTGATAAGTGCTCCGTAGGATTGAGCGGAACCGAGCGCCAGAAATGTGGGTTATGATGACGTATTCAGCACCCCACGACTGATAATAAATTCCCCGTCATAGTGACTAGATGGCGAGGCATCATGCGGGCCTGTGCGGTACGAGCCGCTGCAGTTTTTATACAAAGCTGCCGGTGGTTCTGTGAACTGCCAGTCGCGCGGGAAATATTCATGAATGCAGTTGAGGCGCGCATGCGGGAGCGCGCAACCCTAAGCGTGCGCCGAGTTAGGGTAATTTTCTATCTTCGTGGTGAGTGTACGAATGCAACCTTACTGCCTTACGATATGATGCTCATGTCTCTGGCAAAACGTTTCTCGTAATCTGCCGCGGTGGGTCAGTGGTTAGGCCCCTAGGCTAACGATCCGGAGGGCGCGGGCTGGAACACAATCACGGCGGCCGCGTTTCGATATCTAAACCAAAAGGCCCCCGTGTGCTGTGCGATGTCAGTGTATAGTAAAGATACTGAAGTGGTCGAAAGTATTGCACTGCCCACCGCTGCGCCGCTTCTTGCCCGAGCCACCTTAGAACGTCAAAATAATAAAAGAAATTATACCAAAGTTTTCTCACAATATAAAGCGCTCGTTGTAGCTCAGCAAAGGCACAGTCATCGTCACGCATTCATTCGTGGTAGCATCAGTGCAAAGGCAGCAATTTGAAAAGGAGGCAACACGTGATCAGCACTGGCTGTTTCTATAAACGGCACAGCATTAAAGCCCCCGTTCTGCAGAAAATATGGCGTTGGGGTTGTCGACGTCGCGAGCGAAAAATCACGGAAATGAATGGCTTTGGCATGTGGTAGTTGGGAGGTGATACGGTCGAGCACTGATCCATCAGAGGGTTGTGTGACGTAACAACTTCACGCAGTCTCAAAGTTCGGCGGAGCTACCAATACAGGTTGCTCATTTGAGACTCATTTGTAGATAGGAATCACTTCCCAGGGCTCTTGGATGCAGTGTCGGGAACCCTAGGCCATGCAGGCGCACACTATAGTATAGAGCGCCGTAATGGTAGTCGCTTACGCCCCGTAGCTGGATAACATAGAAGTTTCGGAATCTATGCTTATAGAAATACCTGAGATATCAGAGGCACAAGTAGATGATTGGTAATCAAGTGAGCTGAGAATATTGCACTTGAATGATGAACCGAAAGAAAAGCCGCAGATAGTACCCACAAACACAGGTCTCTCACGTATTTACAATACCGAGTTTTAGTGTCCCCTATAACCTTTCCACGGATCCAGTCGCCACTGACAAGGCTTGTGTGCTCAGTTTTTAGCTCTCACTTTCCATGTTCTCAAAGCTGGTTGCAGGTTAATTATGTCATAAATTCTCATGTGACCTCCGAGCCACATATGTGCTTTAACTTCTCAAATGACACAAGAATTTCTTTTACTTCGGGGAGACCCATTTAACAATAAAGGATACCAGATTACCAAATACCGTATCTCAAGGCTCAATATAATGAAATAAATGCAAACAAATTATTCGCAGCGCGTGGAAAGGCTTGCTTTTCCACTGGATGCGTCATTCTCTGTAAAGTAAACCACATGTTTTCCTCTCTTTTGCTGTTGCAGATAAAGAGGTGGAATGCCGGGAGAGGCTGCAATGTCCAGGTGCCGTCGTTCGAGATCGTGGAGCACGCTCCACGATCTCCTCCACGATCGCTGCCCTTAGGGAAGTCAGCTGGTTCTCCCGCTGCATCCACGAGGACTGGCATGACTGGATCACCACTCATGCTGTGTTGAGCTGCAGTCTGTACAGATCCTTGGAGCTCTTGTTGGATCTCCTGGAGTATGGAGTGTCATCTTCAGCGAGCGGAGATGATACCGCTCTGCTCTTCTTCGGCCGTCTATTGACGGCATTATTTTATCGCTGCTAATGTCGATTTTATTAAACTGATTATCTCCGGGGAAAAAGGGGAGCATTTATACATTATTGGCGATGGTGGTGGTGGTGAAAACGCTTAATAAAATATAGAGTTACGTGAAGGTTGCTCTGGCGTCAGGCTTAGTGCCCTTCCCCTCACAAACACTAGGTGGAGTTCCTAGTACAGGACCCCAGTGGCTTCCGCTGCCTCCATTGCTCGTTTGACCAAGGCCTTTTGGGCTTTCAGGTCGGAGCAGGCGAGTAGGGTCGCCTCCCAGTCCTCCCGGGTGGTGTTTGCGTTAGCTGCGAAGGCAGGGTTGGAGGGGCACGCCCACACCATGTGGAAAAGGTCCGAGGACATTTCCCCGCAGTGCGGGCACTCCCCGGAGAAGGCACTGTCAAAGTGTTTAAGTTACGCCGGGCGCATCATGATATTCGTAAGGAGGCGAAAAAATACGCGTTCCTCCGCTCTACTCATAGCCGCAAAGGAGAATTTATTTTAGATGGTCCTATAAAGCGGTCAGGCAGATTTGCCTAATAACGGCTACTAACTACAAGTGCTGGTTCACCGCACTAACACCTAGAATGACAAAAACACACACAGAGCGCGAACTTACAACTGGTCTTTAATTAAAGAAACGGAAGTCATTTTAACACAGAAACGTGATCGTCCTCAGAGCAACATAGACACAAGGAAACGTGAGGAAATCAATTATCGTAGGCATTAAAGGCATACTGCTGGATACACATCGCGAGAGCCTATGCAGGTCTTCTTTCACAGATGACAGCGGTACATGCACATATCGGCACCGGCGGATTTGATTTTAAACGCTTGTGAAATTTGTTTTGTTAGAATGCGAGATTATTGCGGTTTTTTCGAACTGAGGCTGGCATTTGCAGTGCTGACAATGCGTCACTAGCCTTTTTGGATGCGTGATGGAGTGAAGGTTTTGGCGTGCTCACTTAGCCTTTTGTTTACCCAATGGCCCGTTTGGCCGACATACTTCATTCCGCATGAGAGGGGAATGGAATACACCACGTCGGTATCGCAGGAACACTCTGTTGAAGGCTGCCACTTGCATGCCACAGAAAGAGCAGCCTCACGGCTGATGATGGTAAACAACAAATATTATGGGTGATCCCAAACTGAATTTCTTTAAAGAAATTTTAAGAACTATTAAGAGCTAAAGAAGAATATTTTGCGCTGCCAAAGCGTCCACTTGATTTTTAGGCTTAAAAGCAAGCGGAGGTTGAAAACAAAGCTGCAAGGAGCAAACTAAGGCGTGTGGTTTTCAATTTCACTTCTGGGAAAATACCCCCTTTGAAAAAACAACAAAAAAAAACGGACTGGTTTTTAGGAGCTCCATTCGCGCTTAAGTGTGGCCCTTGTAAACAACGGTAACTAGGCTCGATGTCGTCTTCAGTGTTTGAAAACGGACGAGGACAATGCATGAAATGCAGCATCTTGAACCCTGGGAGAATTCCTTCTTCTCGCTTAGTGCAAAAATCAACGAAGATTCAAATACCAGATATAAGGTTTGTTCTTCAACTGTAACCTCACAGCTATTTTTGGCAAGACTTATGCAACACCTCGGCAGCGTAAAAAAAAAAAAAATATTTCTAAAATAAAAAAATTGCACGTTATTTCATGCGCCACGCTTTTCAACGAGAGGCTGCAGAAGCTGACAAGGAGAGGGCGCTGTCAAGTCGAGACAACCGTTTATGCATCTCTAGGCCTCATTTCTGCAAAAAACAGCTTGGGATAAAATCAGCAACGCAAAAAAACATCTTGGGATACGATTAGGCACCGAACCCTATATAGGCGTTGACGCGATTGTGCGCATGTCTATCCGAGAAGGTTACACTTCTCGGTGGAGACCTGTTACACTTCTCGGTGGAGACTTACAATTACCAGCCTACAGTTGGATGCACACATGTTGCGAGTTCGAATTCGTATGACAGAACTAGCCTCCAACTATTACAAAATGGATGCCAAATGAAAACGAAATGGTATGAAGCCACCCTGAACTCTGCACAAAGAACACGTGCGCCACAATTGGGGTAAGAAATCACGTTCACATTTTTCCGAGACGTTTTTCTCAATTGCAGCTTATGACTAAGCCGACTGCGGTGCCTTTTCGACCGATGGAGTTTTATAAGCTATCACGTAAAAAAGACCATTTCATTTACTCTATTCATTTGGCTCTCCAGTTCATCACGCCAGTCCGTGAACCTCGTATGTGGGTAATTTTAGCGACTCAGTCCGCAGTGAAATTTCTTGTCAGCGCTAGTTGCATACCATGGAAGGCTAGACTGCGGTAAGAGGTTCTGAAAAAATTGTTCCAAGGCTTCCAAAAAGAAGCACAGTATAGTTTTGCAGTGGATACCCGCACATTGCCTTATTCCTTCAAATATAGAGGCGGATGCGGCGGCTGTGCAAGCGCGGTCCAATGCCCTCACTTCTGGCCTTCAGTGATTGAGACGTTTATTGCGGTGCATTTTTACGTCGATTAATAATGAAATGAAAACATGTGGTTTGAGCCAAACGATAAAAGTTTTGATCTACATTGCATCGATCCGCTGCTACGGTTTATATTGGGTTTGGCCGGCTTACAAGAAGCACTTTCGTCAAAGAATTGGCCACGCACACAGCACTGTGTGTGCGTGTGAGTGTGTGTGTGTGTGTGTGTGTGTGTGTGTGTGTGTGTGTGTGTGTGTGTGTGTGTGTGTGTGTGTGTGTGTGTGTGTGTGTGTGTGTGTGTGTGTGTGTGTGTGTGTGTGTGTGTGTGTGTGTGTGTGTGTGTGTGTGTGTGTGTGTGTGTGTGTGTGTGTGTGTGTGTGTGTGTGTGTGTGTGTGTGTGTGTGTGTGTGTGTGTGTGTGTGTGTGTGTGTGTGTGTGTGTGTGTGTGTGTGTGTGTGTGTGTGTGTGTGTGTGTGTGTGTGTGTGTGTGTGTGTGTGTGTGTGTGTGTGTGTGTGTGTGTGTGTGTGTGTGTGTGTGTGTGTGTGTGTGTGTGTGTGTGTGTGTGTGTGTGTGTGTGTGTGTGTGTGTGTGTGTGTGTGTGTGTGTGTGTGTGTGTGTGTGTGTGTGTGTGTGTGTGTGTGTGTGTGTGTGTGTGTGTGTGTGTGTGTGTGTGTGTGTGTGTGTGTGTGTGTGTGTGTGTGTGTGTGTGTGTGTGTGTGTGTGTGTGTGTGTGGTCATGAAAATGAGTCTGTGGCTCAATTATTATTGGATTTCCGGGCGCATGACAACTTTAGGTCGTGATTGAAGAGAGAGTTGAGCGCTCTTGACAGAAGACGTTTAACTCTAGAAAAGCTATTAGGCCCATAGCCGACGTATGCACTGCAGAAACGAGCACTTGGGGCATTTGTAACATTCCTGGAGGACAATGAAATCCTTGGGAACTACCAACTCAGTTGATGTGGCATAGTCAATCACAGAGCTCTTAGATATGCTTTGTGATTTATTTTGCTGCGCATACTGCGAAAGAGCTTATTTTTTATTCTTTTTTTCTTTTATTCTGATCTCTTACGTATATTGCATTACGTACTGATCGCCACAGAGTTATACACTGACGCACATCTGCACACATTTACAGAGTTTATATCGCTCATCAATGTTACGTTTCCTGATGCTTGTACTTTGTTGTTATGTTTCTGTTTGTTCAATGTTATGTAGTAGCGCATATGCTACATTTTGTTGAACTGTATATGGTAAGACAAAGTGGTTTCTATGAATTTGTGAAAAGGAGTAGGTCATATATATATATATGTAAAAGACCATTGGGCAGAGTATATATCCCCCACATCGAACTCCAACGCGAAAAAGTTCCTGATTTCTCGGTACTCGCGGGTTGGAGATGTAATCCTTAATATTTGGTTGTACGACTTCAGAATTCTGTTATTTAAGTCCTTGCTCTTTATTTTTTTCCTTACAAAAAGGCTGTATGAACATTTCTCGTACCAAAATTGTGTTTTCTTTCCGCTTCTGAAAGATCTCCACATTTGACCCATTGCGGAACCATGCATTCAGCCTTTCTTGGAAACAGTATGTATGTATGTATGTATGTATGTATGTATGTATGTATGTATGTATGTATGTATGTATGTATGTATGTATGTATGTATGTATGTATGTATGTATGTATGTATGTATGTATGTATGTATGTATGTATGTATGTATGTATGTATGTATGTATGTATGTATGTATGTATGTATGTATGTATGTATGTATGTATGTATGTATGTATGTATGTATGTATGTATGTATGTATGTATGTATGTATGTATGTATGTATGTATGTATGTATGTATGTATGTATGTATGTATGTATGTATGTATGTATGTATGTATGTATGTATGTATGTATGTATGTATGTATGTATGTATGTATGTATGTATGTATGTATGTATGTATGTATGTATGTATGTATGTATGTACGTACGTACGTACGTACGTTCGCACGTTCGCGCGTGTGTCCGTGTGCGCGCGCGCGCGTTTGTGGATGTCTGTGTTCATGTGTGTGCGTGTGACTGGTTTCTCTGACTGCTCAAAAGGTGGTTTCGCCGTGTTCTAGTGCAATCAACCTCCTCACGCGCGAGCAATTTCGGTTTGAGCAGGGTAAAAGAGTCTTGCCAAGACAGATTTTTCCATTCACGTACCCCTCTTTTACGTTTCCGCTGCTCCGACATGCGTTGTATGATTGGTGTTTACTTTTCCCTCACATAATTTATCTTGCTTTGGTGTGTGCTTCTTACAATCTCTTTCCCGCGAATCCACCACGTACGCATCACACTTTGTTTCTTCCGTAGTTCTTTACGGCCTCGCTTTCTCCAAAGTGGAAATCGATTATTTTCTCAGCAAGAACAAAATTTACGCATGGCTTACGCCGCCCCACTTTTAGCTATTAAGAAGAAAAGACTGATTTCTTCAGCAAATATTTTGACAACAGCTGCCCCATCGCTTGAAGCACTTTTTCATTTCGAACTTCCGAGAGCTCCGCACTACCTTCCGCATTTTACGCGAATAACCATTTTTTTTTCTTTTCAAAACCACAAGACCTGCTTCATTGTGTTATTCCAGGCTTTGTATACCGTTTATGTGCTCCAGTTCTTCCCAATTGTTCTTATTTTTTTATAAACATATAGGTGAGTGCCATCTTGCACCGCCTCTTTATTTTCGCGTGAACTTTCCATTATTAAAGCTGACAGTTCCATAGCACGCATAAGTCTTCAGATGGATCTTTTCCGTCTTTTCTCATTTTTCATGCACAGGAAGGAATATTAGAAGCAGACCTTAGATGACATCAGTCGTCGCTCTTCCTAGGTCACTGCTTAACCTGGGAAAAATAGGCAATGAATGAATGTTTACCAAGAGAATGCTTATCACTTAGCCGTAAAGAGAGAAACCTTTTCGCATGCGTAAATCTCACAGGCTCTCGCTTGTTTTTTCATCCTTGCTGCTCATTCTGGCTTGCTTTGTGTTAGTATGAAAGCAATTGAAATTAGACGGAAGGAGAAATTCGAATGAAGTAAAAAGAGGAAGTTCGAAAAATATATAGGGAAAAAATATTTTTCTTGCTATCAGAAGCTGCAAAAAATAAAAAGGTTTAACTAATGCCTAAATCTAGTTTTATCAGCTGTTGCTCACAGCAGCGTTGGCGACGCTAACGGTTTAAAATTTTCTCGTTAACGAACATGTAGTTCCAACTCTACTAGTAACCGACCATCTGACTTTTGCCTAGAACACCTCCCACATTTTTTTCGGCATACAGTCCTATGCTACCACGTTATTCAGCTGCCAGTCGCTATGCTGAAATACCCGCCATAGATATATAATCGCCTTTTAATCAATACATAAGAACGTGAATGCATGGCTTAGGTACAGCTTGCCTTACCTGAGAACAATGGGATGTGAATGAATGCTTTTTATCCTATAATTCTACTTAAACGAGAATCTCAGTTGTATAACCTCTCCCGACTTTGTAACAGTATGTGGTATCGCTATATCACACACCTTATCCTTGAGATATGTTGTGTAAGGGGGTGAGACAGTTGCCTTGAGAACTGGAAAATGCTTTTAATATAGATGGTGTTGATGGTAGTGATGCCACGGCGGAAAAGACTACGCAACAGTGAGGACTTGGCTTAAACTTTTATTGTCCACCTGTTATAGAGGATAAAGTCTCACAACCAATCGAGTGTATCCAGTCGACACAAAGGTGCTCACTTCAGCCAAGGTGTGCGAACGTGCCTGCATGGCATAGAAGTAAAATGCCTTGCTAGGCATCAAAGGAGCCTGTAATCAAGGTTGATAGCTATGTCATCAGCCAAAATAAATAGTATAACTACCCGAGTTCGGAGCTCCTGTCAACTTTGTAACAGCACGTGGTATCGCTAAGTCACATAGCCCATCGACAGATTAGCGCTTGACGAGGTCACCTGCCAACTACTACTGGTCAGAGCCGTGCCTTTGCAAGATGTCAGACACATCGTCATGACGGACTTTGCGTTGACTCGAGCTACAAATCTAGAAAGTGAGTGGTCACCATTGAAGGCAAGCAATGGCAGTTTACATCGATCACATTAGTGAAAATTCATTAACATAAGGGTAGTTAAAATAGGATAAATACACATTAGCATTAGTCAATAATATGCACAAAAATTGGCCAATAGTTGCTCAATTGTATTTCGGAGAAATAATTGCGTACGGGACTAATGAGAAGCAACTGATGCTCGCTTTGACGTTATCGAGAAGTGAGAGCATGTAGGTCAGAAAACGCTTGGCGACCGTTTTCGAGCGACAGTGGGCGATTGTTCCAAATGCGCGATTCGTTGATTGGAGGGAGAAAAGACATGCGTCGTTTAATAGTGCTGGTAATTCATGCTGCATGGAATAAAAATAAACGGTAGCGCTAAATTTATCTTCAAGTCCATATAAATAAATTACAGTAGTACGATAAAAATCATAGTCTTCTGTAACTTTGTGGCGCATTGCGATGAACTGTGTTATGATCCGGAATTCAGGAACAACGTTTGCCTGGGTGGATAGCGATACATCCACTGTTGAGGAACCCCTAAAGCGTTCCCTTGTAGAGTTTATTCGCTAGCTTCGCACAAGCTTTGGTTTATATATATCTCATTCGTTGTTTGCGTCCACGCAATAATCTAATAGAAAAAGAATACCTAGAGCAAACAAATATTCTTCCAGAACATCGTTTCTTCAGGTAGAGACAGTAAGAGCCAGAATGAGGTTGTCGGCCCGTCTCCGTGCTTACTGTGGAGACAAGCCAGCACAACAAGAATGAATCATTTTGGTTTCGGTAATGCGAACATATTTGGAAAGGGCGGGGCATGTTCTAATAGATGATCGACCGTAGTCGCGCAAGTGCTGTATTGATAACAATAGCTATAACAGCGACAATTCAGTACGACGGAGGCAAGGCGAACCACTAGGATGTTCCCGCGTATGACAAATACGGTAGTTGTAGATACAGAAGAAAACCTTATCAGCATCACTAATATATCGCAAGTGATTCCTCTGCGACAGTTGCACGTTTCTGAAGGAGTCACTGCTTCAGAAGCCCAAGAGATTCGTATCGAACAACATCGTATACACCGGGTACCTGGTTAGCGGCCGTGAGAGCACGTCCGGTCGCCTGCACGTTCGACCGTTCCTCGTTTGCTGTTCCTGTGCTACCGGTGAGCCACGATTTTCGTACTACGAAGCTCGCTCGTGCACAAGAACGGGCCCGCCACTCACATCACAAGGAGGAGAAGAACAAATACAATGAGAAGAGATCTGAGCTTCCATTAATTCGATTGCAGCTAATGCAGTCCCTCGCATTATTCGACCTTTCGCCAAGGCACCATTAGGATGTCAGTAGATGTTCCCTTTCTTCCTTTGTGTAACTCAATAATGGTTCCGTACGGAACGCTAAAGCGGCAGTTGAAGTCGTGCTAATCTGGAATTATATGATGGCGGTTCAACAATTAGGGTGATGAGTCGGGAATGCAATCAGAAGAAATAAGGGAGGAGGCACTAAATTGAGCCCTTTCTTGTCGTTTTGCTTCCTGTCACCAGCGCTATTTCGACGCCGTGCGAAATATATGCCAAAGAAGAAGCTTCAGCAAGCTGAACAGTCTGAAGCATGCAATAATCGCCGAAATCTTGATGAAACACCCCAATTTTAACACTCTTAATCTGAAGGCTTTGTTTCACTAGACTAGTAGTGGTTGTGTCTCCATTTTCTTTCTTTTAATGTCCTTACTACACACACGGTATTGCGCGAAAACATTGACTAATTTACGGAAAATGAGCAAATGAATACAGCTGCAAGATAAAACCTGCATTTTCTGACTAGAAAGCTCTATTAAAGCCACACGTTGAATTTGGAGGCAAAATAATACTAAATAGAAGGTCCCTACCCACGCTATTACTTTCTATGGCAGGGAGCTTCTTTATTAGCTCCCAGTATCATCAAGAACAAAACAAAATCCTTTCCATAGATGCTTTTCAACAAATCTACATTACTGGGGGGCATCTACTGTGCAAGAACCGTGAAGTAGTTCTCTCTTGGGGCACGTTTTATTCTACTAGAGATGATAAGTGCGTTGTCATTTTTCGTATTAACCACAGTCGCGCCCTCGAAAAGTGTAAGAACCGAAAAAGGGCAAAAATGTACCCTGTAGTTATGCAACTACATTAATGACTCGGGACAATGCTTGCACTCGCATTGTCATTTCTGTCGATTCTCTCTATTAATAGTTTTACTCTCGGCGGTTATAATGAAGGCTGGCGGTCACGTATATCTTCTATCTCTCGACCGGCATGACTGGTTTAATGTCGTGCAGAATCGTCTATGTGGTGCTCACAAAAAAAAAAAAAAAAAAAAAGAAGCACCAAAAAAAAGAAAAGAAAGGGGGACAAACGAAGTGAAAGCGGTTCAGAAGAGGGCATTTGAAAAGAATCTTGAGGAAAACTCATTTGAGCGCGAATGAAGTGCTCTGCTTTGTATTTCTTGCTAGAATTCATGCTGGACTGGCTACGGATGAAGATGCGTAAGAGACGGTTCGACTTTATAGGCTGCTTCTTTTGTCGAGCGCCTCCTTCGGGAAACAAAGCGTCAGAATTCAATAGTAACCGCTAGCTCCCTCGGTTTACTGGAAGTAAAATATTTCCTACGTTGCTAGCGCCAAATACAACCCTTCATTTGTATAGTAGCAATGTAATTGGCAACTTTACACGGAGATTTCGCGAAGTGATGTATTTGCGCTTTCCGGAGATGAGATTTTTGTTCTCTGCAGGGTGCTTGTAGATATTCTAGGGCACAAGAAATTCTTCATATTAACAGATGCCATACCCTCATGCAACAGGTTTAGTCAACTGCTTTTGTACAACAATAGGGGAACCGCGGCCTTGTGATTGCTTATGACTTCTATGGAAAGTTTCCTTGTGTCTGGCCAGGTACCATAGATCGGCCAATTGGCAGGCAACTTGATAATGACCAACCCCGCTCCAAATCACGATATTCTATTCCCAGCTGCCCTGGGGACGTTTTTCAGATAGCGAAAAACGCGAGAAGACAAAAGAAGAAGGAAGCAGCTTTTGGTGCCGCTGAATCTTTTTTTTTTTTTTTTTTTCGCATCCCCAGGGTCCTTTCTCAATAAAGTTTGCTCGGAGGACTCCTGGATTCTATCAGAGACCCTCCGGGGAACTTCTATTGGTGTCCTATCACTCTGAAGCGATACTTTGCAGCCTTCAGGGCTCAGCTGGCAGCCTGGTTAGGCCTGACAGTTGCTCGAACTACCATGGCTGACACGATTGCTTTTCCTGGCCACTCTCATTTCCATGCTGATTCTACCGCGCACCATGCAGCCACAGCGGTCTCTTCAGACAGTAAGGATGACCTCCCGAACGTATAGCTCCTTTCTTGGAGTACCATGCTCCAGAAGCGAATGCTGATACCACTTCGCTGTCGCCTTAGAGTGCGAAGTTGACTCACCTGACGGCCATACCGGGCCTCTCCCCGCGTCCTGTGGCCATTGAGCCATCCACAGATCTTAATGAACTCCCGCTGGGTTCAGGCGCTGCCATTTTGAGGGCACACGATCAGCTGGTATCTGCCATCAACGCCAGCAATATCAAGCTTGGCCCTGGAGTTCACGCCGTCCTCGTCTCCCTGGCTTCGTCTATCAATGAACATACATTGCATTTTTCTTTTTGGTTTTGTTCGTGGAGCGTATTCGTTCTTTACACGACCAAATCTCGCGACAATAAAATAGAACCTCTTAAGCCCCACAACGCGGAACTTTCTTCTAGGACATTTGCTTGCGAAGCTCATCCGCTGAGGACTAGACTTAACGTTTCTCCGACATTCTCGGCAACATTGTGGGACGCTTCAGATTCCGTGGCACCTCGTGATGGAATTCCCAAATCCCTGGATGGTATTCTTTCCGAGGCCTCACGAGCATCATAACTCTCGTGAGCTTCAGGAGCCTCACCAGATGGCCTTTACGTCTGCGGCCGCTGCAAATCACGTGGGGCAGGAGGTTGCATCTCTTCTTAAGGCAATAGACCCCGAATCCGAGGGCATTGCCGCTCTCAACCTCCGGCCTACGCGTCGTGCCTTGATAGTAACTTCCAAGTAGCCACGAGATGTTGAGCGCTTGTTGGCGGCCCTCACCCGCATTGAGGCCACCAACACCTCAATTAATGTCCGGGTTCCCTCGAGGAGGAAACCGTACGTTCGGCTCTCAGTTGTTTATCCGGGCGTACTCCCGGAGAATCTGGTAGCGGTCGTCAACCGTAGAAGCACCGAATTGTGTCTAGACCCCGAAACTTGAAAGGTCAGACTTTCTTTTACTCAGTGATCTGGGCAGTGGGTGCACGTCATGGAGGTTGCCCCTCCCGCCTTCTCCCGACTTCGCGCCGCACCTAGGGACACGATCGGTTGGACTTAAGCTGAAGTTCAAGAGGATCTTCATGTGCCTTTGTATACCTTTTGTGCGCAGTATGCATGGTCACGCTCTTTGAGCTTGTACACCAAAAATTCCCCGGATAGGGCGTGTTGTTCCCGTTGCGCCGGGTCGGACCCCCTTCCTCAGTGTCCCAGACCGATCAAAGACCCAAACGTAAAGTGCACCCCATGCGCAACCGCAGGCCACCCCTGCACCAATCCTGCTGGTGACATCTCCTACACTATCTTGCAGGAACGAGTAGCTCTAATAAGGGCAAGAACCAACTATGGTTTTTAGGCACACGGAAACCTCTCGTTCCAAACTTAATGCTAAGTTCTAACAAGTAAACTTGGATCACACACGTTGTGCGACTGCCTCGATATTTATATTTTTCCAAGATAATGACATCACAAGTAACTGCTGTCGGTGACCCATACATTACCCTGTAGGAATTCCCCCTTATTTCATAAAACGTACTGTACTGAAAATCCCCGCAGCGTTGTATTGCTCCATAATCCTAATTTTGATGTCTTTTCTACTTTCATTTCTGCTGAGCTTGTTGCCATATTGTGTTCGACATCAATTTATTAATTTCTTTTTATGGCAGATATCGAAAGTCATCTTGCTTTTCTGGTAACTTGTGTACAGACTTCACCACCAGATAATATTATCATTTGTGGTGACTTTAGCGTACAAAAAAAAAAAAAAAAAAAGCCATTCTTTGGGGTGAAATTGCTGCGGACATAAGAGGAACTGATGTTCAAGCATTTGCCGCATCCAATAACCTGGTTGTTATTAACAATCCAAATTCCTTCTCAACATATGAAACTCTATACGCTTCAATTTAGATTGATATCACATTGGCTTCACCAAACCTAATTGACCGGGGTTATTTTTGGGATGTTATGCCTGATTCATCCCTTTCTGAGCACATATTTATTTCTTATTCTTTCATTTCTAACCTTCTCCCCAGTTTAAAAGGCTTACTAGAGACCGTTCATGTCGCTTTATATGCCAATTAGCGTCTCTGAATTGGTTCCAGCATTTTTACAATCGTCAGATCTATTCAGCGCCTGCTCTTGATAGTGCCCTTTCAAAATTTAATCAGATGTTTAGGAAACTCTATAACCAAAACTTGCGTTCTGTTAAATCCACATTTCCTGAAGGGTCTGTTTGGTTGAGGGCTTATTTGAGCATGGAGCGCTCCCGTGTGCGAGCTCTTCGACGTCGTTTTCAGGGTATTTCCGATCCTCCACAGAGAATTTACCCCCGCTCAGTTTATGATAAAGTTCTTGCTGTCTATAGAGCGAGCATCAAGCGCACATTTGACAATTATATAAAAAAAAAAAACTTTGCTCCAATGCTACAAGGAAATTCCTTTTTGGCAAGCCATACAAGTATGCTTTTGGAATGCTCAGGACTCCCTAAATAATTCCTATGCTAAGACACCCTGACGGTACTTATACAGAGATTTCAAGACACTATAAAGCTGCTGCTGAGTACGCATGTCTCCGTGAACGATTCTTCTTTAGATTTACCTTTCCATACTCACGTCAGAGATTATTGAGCAGCTTTATAATTAATAGCTCAATCCAGGATCCACATTCCACTCTTGAAGAAATTCAGGGTACTATAACTTCGATGGGTTTAACGTCGTCTGCTGGCCCTAATATTATCTCGCCTCGTTGTTTCGTTGCCTTGTTTAATACTCATATTTCCTTTTTTCTTTATTTTCAATTCTTATCTGTTTCTGGGTCACTTTCGTCAACCATGAAAATAGGCAGAGTTATTTTTATTCCCAAACCAAACAGACCACCGGACCTTCTGAGTTCATACCGGCCGTTATGTATTAATTCTGTAAAAAGTACGTCTATCCTCCTCTTTACTTTATTCATGTGATAAGATGTACCAAGGCAGCTGTCACTACTTCGAAGCCTGTTCTCTTACTGCTCGTTTTGTTTCTCGCGTAAAGTGTTTTTGCTCATCGGATATTACAACGTCTCAATGTCCAACTCTTCTTAGAAATTCTGTTGCTTGCTCATGCTGTCATGGACAATGTGTCCGGCTCTAATTCGCCGAGACGGGATGACGTCACAGAGGTTTCGACCAATCACAGAGCACCACCACAGTATGCGCGAATGCGTGCCTTATATGGCCATATGCCAATCAATGATCAATTACTAATTAATACTTAATTAATAAATAAAAATTGTTTATTTATTATTAAGTAAATACATAATCCCCCATTAATAACTAAGCAATTAATTATTTGTTGCTTGTTGTCTAATTAATTACATATTACTAATTAACCATTAATTACTTATTAGTGCCAGTTGCGTAGCAGAATGCGGCACTCAGGCTTTCGCCTTTCGCTTTTTTAGTCGCTAAAGTCCCTCGTAATTTTTAATTCATATGGTTCAGCCCATAAACAGCACTATACCCGACTATTGTTGCTGACTTTCTTCTCTTTAAACAATTTTTTCTTGACACTTCGCAATCTTTAAATTATATGCGCGGGTTTTATTTCTCTACATATCTCCTCTGAAGGATTATTTGTTTCTTTTTTTATTGATGTCCTAATCCATTCTATGATTTTTTTTTTCGAAATATGCGTTCTAATTATGCACGTAATCATTTAGAGTTGATTTCCTTTTCTTTTCTCTTTATTGTTCCGTGATTCCATTGTATTTATTTTCAGGTATCCTTTCTCTTTTTTCTTCTGGGTGCGTTATTACCTGGATGCTTTTCTGACTTGTTTACTTTTGTGGCATGCACGCTGCTGCTGCCATCAGTCTATACGGAGGCTTTACAAGCATCTGCAGAAAGCACCAGCCACCATATAGTTAATAGACTAGAAAAAAATAACTGGTGGTTTAACTTTGTTTTACCCTAGAGGGAAGCGAATCTTCATGTACATGGCTACGCTCATTGCCAGTATTGGATTAAAGACATTGTGCGTTTTGCCAAACGTGAGGAGGAGGAGGAGGAGGGAAAACGTTATTATGCAAAGCATTCCAGGCACGCAGGCCTCCTGGGTCTCCGCACGACCCCACTCACGATCTAAACGTTTATGTGATGTTGATCCATGACGTACGCGGCCCGGCTGACGACAATTTTCTGTCTGACCGGGTCCGCTGACCGCAGGTAGGTCTCCCAGTCCTCCCAGGTTCGGAGCGTGTTCTTCAGCGGTCTCTTCGGCATGCCTACTTTTCAGGGCCTCTTCCCGACATTCCGACACGCCTATGTAGCAGAGTGTTCGTCCCCCTCCATCTCGCTCTGTGGTTTAACCTAAGCAAAAGCCCGAGGGCTCCTATTTGTACACGTATCGCCCCTCTAGCGCCTTCTGCTTCAATGGCGCGCTGACGTCACCTCACGTGACCTTGACACTGACAGTTGCCATGGTGACTATACCCCATAGTCACACGGCGGCCACCAGGTTTAACACAAACATTTGACCTCGAAATATCGTGACCTTGACATTGACAGAGGTTGCGAGCCATTTGGTGGCCTGTCCCAAAGTTACATGACGACCCCTAGGCTTAACACAAATGTTTGACCTCTAAATCTTCAAGGTGAAAACCGTGCATACCCGACCGCTTGAACGACCCGGGATAGTGAAACTTTAGCTTCACTATCCCAGCTTCTGAAAGGCGCTTGTTTTAAGTCCATGTGCTGAATACATCATCATACCTGCTCTAGTTGTAATGGAAACAGTCTCCTTGCTTCAGGGTACGTATATGGCAGCCATGATAGACGAGTGTACCGTCATTCTGCCCGATTTACTCACCTGTTGCTATTGACTTGCCGTAATACGCAAACTGATAGAAGGTGCCAACGGAGTGCCACAGTCCCAGAAATGCAGCTACTAAAGTAGGGGCGGCAATAACGAGAGGGGTGAGGGTGAGTTAATAGCACCGTGCCATCTCGGATGTTTGTACCAATAACCTGACAAATTAAGAACCAAGGAAGACAGCGTCTTTTCGGAGCCGGGAAAACCGACTGTTTCGAATGACCAGATCAAGGCAGGGTCGGATAGGGTGACCACCTGTATAATAATGGTAGGATTGAATGTCGATGGGGCAAAGAGAAATGCCGTGTTCCAAGTTAGCGAAAAGGGAGGGACAGCTGTTCAAAATGGATCTAGACAGAAGTTCTACAAGAAGAGGCGACGAGGTGTTAAGATAATTTAAGAGAAAATGATGCATCGCCTGAAAACGTGCGATTTGTTGTTAAGGACTTTATTTTTCCACCGAAGTAGGAGGCCGCCTACTCCCCGCACCTGGCACGCAGGCCTATAGGATGAAGGCCGGGGCCACCGCGACTAAAGACAGGCGAAGCGACAGTGTTTCTTCGCAGCTTGAGGCACCAGGCGGATAGCTTGCTGTTGGTTGGCGGGGTACTCGCTTCGCAGTAGCAGTTCCCAGGCTTCTATACTATTTATGTTTCCCTTGGCGCCAGAGGAATCAAGGCATTGCCAGATTATTTGATCCAGACTACCCCTTTCTCCGCAGATTTCGCGTTTATCGTCCGCGTTTTCCTCCACCTGCGTGTGGAAAAGCCAGACGCGACTTGGGAAATTCCCAGCTGGCAGGCGCCGCCAAGCGACGGCTTCCTTGTTATTTAGAGTTCGGTCTGGTGGTGGCAGGGATCTTTTGCTCAGACTGTAGTGCTCTAAAATTTCCTTATACATTTGCAGCCATTCGTTCATTCCATCGCGGAATGAACTTGTATACTTTTTGTATACTTTTAATACTTTTTTGTATGCTTGTATACATTTTTGGGCTGTGAATTTATTGTATTCTTGTACTCCACCCACTCCCCTGTGTAATATTCTTACCCTGACGGTAAGAATAAATAAAAAAAAATAGTCAGGCGGCTTTACGGCTGCCCGGAAGTAGACAGCTCGGGCTAGCTCGTGCGTCGCATCGTTGCCGGGTACGGATTCGTGCGCGGGGTCCACATAATTCGAATCCTTCTTTCAAGATCGTGCCAAGCTGCGTGCTGTCGTGTTTGCATACGTTCGTCTCTTCACTTATCGGTGGCCGACCCAGGGTATTGCCGGAGCTCACACAAGTTGATATTTTGTATTAGTCAAAGTCCGGACGACTTCATAGGATATAAACTTGAAGGCCACAAATAAGCAAGCTTCGGTGAATTTAGTGAGTGCGATTAGTAATGGATGGCGTGAGCGAATCTTCTCTCGATGCGTGGTTCTTTAAGCCTGCCTTTGACATTTTCAATGACAATAAATGTGGGTGTTTAAGCTTTGCTTAAACTTAGTGATAAAAGCTAAAGCTGCGAGAATAGCCACGGTAATCTAACACCTCTTCAATCAGCGTTTCTTTAACATTTTCACTTAGGATAGGTTTTAGTGAAGTGAAGGCGCAGTATACCTTTGAGTTGACACCATCACATCACCTTTTTAAAGGTCAAGAAGTCGGAGGTTTTGGGGAATGGACTATACTCATAGCCACACGTTTTCCCCTGGCTCCTAGAGGGCTCACTGCTAGCCCACCTTCACAATGTATATTTGTTTATAGGAAAGGAGTGGTACAGCATCTGTCATAGGTTATCCGTGTACATCTGAGTCGCATACAAGCCCCACTGCTCTTACGCTTGAAGATCGTGCCTGGCTCACCAGTGACCTTCGCTTCTACTGGGCCAGTAAATATTTAGTTAAAAAAAACGAAACTATGAAGTTCTTTTGAAGCAAGAGCTGCTTGTGCTCATTCTCGATTCTCTTACTTTTAAAAGGAACATTTAGTAGTAGGTCATTGCACAACTGTGCATAGAGCAGTGCGTATATGCCCTCAGGACGCGCCTCAAAAGACGCGTGATGATTATTGATGCAGTATAAGGCGAAGATAATTGGGCGTAAACGGGAAGCTGATGTCGAATGAAGAGCGCGAAAGACAAGGTTAAACAAGATAAAACGAGTGCTATTCGCTACGGAACTTTGATGTAAGCGCATTATATTCTGAAGCCAGCTTTGGCCCAAGTGATAGAGCACCTTTACTCTAACTCAATTGCTGCAGGTCTATTCTCGCTCTATGAATGCGTTTTCGGTTGCAATAAAATATTTCACGTCACTGAAAACAGTTTTGTCAAGTACAGTAACGCTACCTGCAGATAATATAGCTACACATTAGATCAAAAATACTTCGAGCTGCCCTGGACTCAAAATGACAGCCATGTCGGCAACGATGCCTGTCGCTATGCCTGCCGAGTAAGGAAACAATCTCTTCAAACGCAACCTCGACAGTGAGTCACAGTACTGTGTAGTGCCGATTCTCATTTATTTATTTCGTTGAATAATAGTTACTAGTTGAAAACATATTGTTAAAGTTTTCGACGTGAGTGCGCTGCTGCCGGTGTCGTCGTCAGAATAAAGCCCACAGCCGCAAAGTCGCGATTTCTGGACTGTCCACGACGTCCGTATGGCAACGAGGAGCCCCTTTCGTTGCCTACACCTTGCGCCGAGTAGGGAAAGCTCCTGCGAACAAAGGAGAGCGGCGAATAATAAGGAAATTTTTTGGGGGCATTTGAATATGTAAAACATTTTTGTTCAGAACGCCACGAAGAGCTTTCTCAGCTGCTAATTGGCTTTGAAATCAAAGGTGTTAAGCAGGTCCATTTGACGTCACAATCAGCCTTTTGTTGTTGTTGTTGTGTTGGTTTTTTTTGGCACATAGGCAACTAAGGCCATCATGCGCCAAACACCAGGTTGCTGAGCTTCTTTATGAGTGAAAATGAAAAGTGTTTAGAAAAATTATTAACTTGGCTGCGCTTACACACACTATTAAGGGCGCGTGTGAAGGACAGAGATGCGGTACATTCAAAGTTCCGCCCACAAAACATTAAAAAAATGTGGCTACGGAATTCAATTGCAACCTCAGTGGTATCAGTTGGGAGAAGAAATGTTAAACACTTTACGTATGCTCTCAAGCACCCTACACTACTCTGTAACTTTGAATTTTCTAACGAGAGGGGGGGGGGGGGGGGGGGGGCAGACTGTATGGATGCTTCGGCTGAGTTCGTTGAGATAGCAGCTTTTATAAGCTTACTTTGAGTCATAAGAAATGCCCCAAGACGAAGGAAGAAGATCATGAGGCGCCCGTAGAAGTAGGGATATCTGCGGCACATTGCTTTCGTGCGCACTGTGGATTTCTTCAATGTCCGAGAAGTTCTTTTTATAATTACTTTTATTTGTCAACATTAGAGCACTTTTGCGAATGTTTTGCTTGACATTGCGAGAGTAAGAAGCATATTTGAGCCTAAGTGTGGCAAGCTAAAGAGTCATACTTCTCGCCGTATGAGGTTTAACGATGGTACTTAAGCACTTAGCGTCTGTTTGCCATTTCAGCTTAGCATTTACACGTTATAAAGGTTCCTTTTCATTGTCCTGTCTTTAAAAATAAGAATACTAAGCTAGCCATTGCCATATATACCACGAAATGGCAAACCTCTATGGGGAACTCCGCGGTGAGTTGTGTCCCAACGTGTATTTATAGGAGCTAAAATGATTATTCCAGCTGCTACAAACACGCGGAGATGGCATGGCTCGCCTCGTCTTGCCTCTCTTGTGAACGTCCCTTATGCGGAGCTCATCTCGCGATTCTAGCCGCGAGGCAGCTTGCCCATAGAGCACGCTAATGAAGTATCAGCTAGAGAACGAACTGGATGAAATTCAGATCCCGCTACTCTACACTTACAGCAGTATTTCGCTGAGCTCATTGTAACGACAGCTCTCTTAGCGGAACTTGATTATATCGCAGGTCATTCATGTGCAAGAGTATATATTTGCTCTAAGGTCGAACTGCTGAGAGACGAACCGAAAACATTTCGAAGATATTATCGAAGGTAGAATATATTCAACTGCGAGTCGCAGTGTCGCCTCTGAAATAGAGCCTTGTCACTCCAGATGTAACCATCATCCTGATATTACATTTGATATTTTGCATGTGTTTTTGCGCTTAAAGTGCACCACCGTAATTAAAGTACACCAGCAGGCAACTAGAATAATCTTACGTGACCGTCCTGCAGGCTATTAAGCGGATATTATATCTAACGTTTCGTAGAGTCTGCTCAAATATTGAAGAGAGCGCAAATTCTACACACTTATTGGATTGAACTGTGCTGAACTCAGCATCTTCCTCAGGACCCTTATAGGAGGAGCAAGTCAATACTACAGTGTGATACTACGAGCAAATAGTAAGAGCAGAGTATGATTTAGCATTTCCCGCTCTACTTATTCAAATAGACAAAAACCATTGTGCCTAATATGTATTTGTTCTACAGCACGAACAAAAGCAACAAAAACAGGATTCAAGTCCCCAGCCCTGTACATAGCGTGGCGTCATCTGACACGCATGTTTAGGCACTTATCTACACTATTTTCTGGCGTTTAGCTTTGTATCTGTAACTATTACGCTTACTGAATTACAAAAAAAAATTCCACCGCGATTTTATGCGAACTTTTTATGGAAGACACGCAGCCGGTTTTCAAACGTCCCCCTCCTAAGATCTAACCTAAAGAAATTGTTTGTTTATATAAAATTCTATCCCTGTATGAAACTACTCGTAAAAAGTTCAAAGAAATCTGACTAAGAAGTTGCGTGCCCTTTCCATTCAGTGCTTCGCTACATCCGTATGAACATAAGACATAAGATGCCTGCTTCATTGGGATACAATTTCTGTGCTTCGAATGCGTAAAAAGGATGTCATGTGCACCACCGCCTTTGGCCAAGTGTTTTCAGTGTTGATTTATATACAAGGTCGTACAAGGTCGTAGGAGCGACCGTAAGCAACCTAAACAAATTCCACACTGCTTATCACTGTTAGCCTCCACATACTGAGACCACAATGGCCCTGACACTATAGATCTGCCACTTTTGCCTTCGTGCGTAATGTTACACACAAAGGTGAAGGCGCACAGGAAACACCACCGTTTCATGGTGAGTCTTCTGATGCTAAAATAAACAGTAGTCTAAAGAGTTGAGAGAATTGAGGAGCACTGTATCTCTGCCTGCCTGCCTTACGAGCCGAAGGGAGGTAACACTGAGTTCATTTCATTGTCCACGGTACAAGCTACAGACACGCGAATCGGTAACCCTTAACGTAGATCAAAATGCATTTACCCCTTCTAGACTACTCTAACGCATTTCAATCGCTTTGCCACCTCTGTAGCGCAGCAGCCGAGAAGCACGCGGTGAAAAAACAAACGGGACTGGCGGTAGAGCGCTCGAATCCCCCAACCCCAGCTTGTCCTCATTTGTGGGCACCGAGAAACAATCTTGAAATTCTACCGTAGTCATTTTGATGCTGACCGCGCTTTAAGGACTTACGCCCCAGAAGAATCCCATTATTCGCAGCCGGATAAATTCTACCGGTTCACAACACTACATGATAACGGATTATACAGCGTAAAACAGCCGCAATTGGTAGATGCAGCGCTCTATAGATGTACGTAGACAGGCAAAGAAAAGCACTTGCTCACCACACACAATGCCACGTGTTCACAGCAAGGCTATGTCCCTTGATCCTGACTCATTGTAGGGTTGCACAAGCGCTGCCAGGCACAAGCAGTTCTCTGTATGTAGTACGTAGTTCGTGTTCTCGTTCGGGTATGGTCCTGCGCTTTGCCCATCAGCTGCACGTCAGCTTCGTCGTCGCTGCTGGCCGTAATCTGTTGCGAAACATCACTGTTACTTTCACAGATCAATAACAAGCGCTTTTGTTGAGGAAACGACTGCAGAAAATTTCGGCGCACAATCTTCTTAAACAGTTCGGAGCATACAAACTGCCAAAGCGAAGGCACCACAATGTGCCATAACGCTCACAGAGCCCAAAATACTAGCGATAACTGTTTTCATATCCTTCACAGTTGCTGAAAGTACCCCCCATAGAGTACCGAGGCAACAAACTATGCCAGTAAAATCAGCTTTTTTATTAAGAGCAGCCTGAGTCACTTATCTTTACTGGTCAGTCTGTCTCTACGAGCTTCTGCGCACGCGCAAAGTTGAAAATAAAAGAAGAGGCACACGAAGCGTAGTAAATTAAAAAAATGTAATTGGCTAAATGAGATAAGAGCTTTGAAGTCTCTTTTCTGGGACAAAATTTTCAGGCCAAGCTGATATTAAAAAAAGTAATGAACTGTTGTTTTCTAAGGTCCGGTGGTCTGTTTGGTTTGGGAATAAAAATAACTCTGCCTATTTTCATGGTTGAGGAAAGTGACCCAGAAACAGATAAGAATTGAAAATAAAGGAAAAAAGGAAAGATGAGTATTAAACAAGGCAACGAAAAACGAGGCGAGATAATATTAGGGCCAGCAGACGACGTTAAACCCATCGAAGTTATAGCACCCTGAATTTCTTCAAGGGCCCGCTCATTGAAGCACCGGCCTGTTTGGCCGATGTATACCCGACCGCAATGTAGAGGTATCTGGTAGATAACCCCGGGGTTATCTATCAGATAGCTCTACCTTGCGGTCGGGTATACATCGGCCAAACAGGCCGGTGCTTCAATGAGCGGGCCCTTGAACACAATAGGTCTACGAGCACTGGTACATGTAGCAATTTACCTCTGCATTGCAAGAGCTGCAGATGTGACCCCTGTCTGGATAGAACCACCTTCCTCGGTAGGGCAAGGGACAAAACTGAAAGGGAGCTCATCGAGGCCTTCCTAATCGCCAAAAAAGGTGACAACTGCATCGGTTCATCGTCAGTATCACTATCAAGACAGGAGACAGAGTATCTGGAAGGGCATGTTCGGGTTCCACAGTCGCTTTGATTCTGCTATAATGTGCTGTTGTAACTGTCGAGCATTTTTCTCGATAGTGTTTTTGTTTCTTTGAGAGGCTATATAAGCCAGCTGTTTCGTGAATAAAACTAGTTGGAAGTCTGCGCCTTGTTTGTGCCTGTGTGTTTCTTACGTCCCGTCTTTTTTGCGCAGTTTCACTCATTCAATTAAAAAAACAAAAATGGTCCTAAAACATATATACTCTCATCCTGTCGGATGGAATTTCCTCGGCTCATAATACAGGTAGAGATAAAAATTTAGAATAGTTTTCTAAAGAGAGTTTACTGGCTTGGTTTGGTTCGTGGGGTTTAATGTCCCAAAGCGTCTCAGCCTATGAAAGACGCCGTAGTGGAGGGTTCGGGAAATTTCGACCACCTGGGTTCTTCACTGACATCGCACAGCACACGACAGCCTTGCTGTTCTCTTGTAGCGTAAAGCGGCCGCCAAGGCTGAGTCGATCTCGCATCCTTGGGCTCAGCAGTCGAGCGCCCTAGACACTGCGCCACACCTTCGGGTCTAAAGACAGTTTTCTATCCCAGTAAACACTCAGATACAGCTGCCGTAGTAGCGTTATGCTTAGGTAAGCAGAATTGGCGGTAACACCACTCAAAGTTTCTGCAGCCTTCTCTCTTCTCATCTCGCTTGTCTCGGGTCAACGTCTCTAATCGAATATTTCTGTCCTCGTTCTATATTAAGCAGGTGCATTTTTATCAGTTACTGGTTCTTCAGGGTGATGTTAAAAGTTGATAAATTGGTACCCTTTGCTTGAGAAGAGTAGCCGCATTGTACGTATGGATGTAATCAACAATGCTTTTTATTTGTGAAAAGGGAAAGTGATGTGGCTTATGTGCCGTGCATAACTCTAGCGAACAGAGGTACTGAGTTCGATATACAACACAAGAAAATGCTCCAATTGTTTTTTTTTTTTTTTTTTTTTTACAGAAATAATTTCTAATCTCAGAAGTGGCTCCATCAAAGCCGCCTTCTCACCAAGGAGGAAGAAGAAAGGCACCTATCTCCGTGCTCCTCACTAAGGTTAGCTTTATTTAGATCCTCCTCTGATTTCATGACTTCAGATCCAGATTTTCGAATTATTTCCGACAAACCCCGCGGTTGTCTACTCCGCGGGTTTTAGGTCAACGAGCTCCTTGTCGTGTTAAAAAAGGAACGCTTATTTCTATTTGTATCTAGTGTCTGTTATTGTTCTTTATGATGGCATATTGAAAAGGATCCAACGAAGAAATGAGCGAATTGACACTTCTTCCTTTCTTCTTATGCTGTCAGATGCCTTCCTTTTCTCTTATGCTGTCAGATGCAAGTCCCTTTTTCAACTGCGAATAGGGCTAGACAGGATTTGATGGTGTAATTTGCTTTACGGAAATGGGAAGTGCACCTATGTAAGCCCCTTGTAACGTAGAAATTCACCTTCGTGCGTTATATAAATGCTGCTTTCATAAAGGCCGCTTTAAAAAAATATATATATATATATATATATATATATATATATATATATATATATATATATATATATACTGAGAGAGCGTGCTTTGGATAATCACAATTGTTCATACCTTGTGCGCGGAAGTCGCGTTTCAATGGAGGCAAAAAGGCAGAAATGTGAACGTCAACACCCGTTGAAGGAGTGCAGGTGCAGTCCGAAACCTTAAATTGCAGCCTCCCACTTAGTTCATTTGTCTAGCATTGGAACATTGTTGCATATTTAACAATTTATAATATCCGGTGCGTGAACCACATCCAGAAAGCCATGAGCCTCGTTTAATCCAGCTGCATAGCCCCAGTTGGAGTTAAAACGATCTTGCCGACGGGTGTGCTCACCTACGTCCCCTTGTTTCGTGTACAGTCACTAACTGCAGAATGGTCATTACCCTCGTTCGTATAGCAGAAGCAAGAAAATCACATTGCTCACCGCTTCTAATTGATTCACGTGTTCGCGAATAAAGGCGAACACGGCGTCCTGGAAGCGAGGGACTATCATCCGAGGGGTCAAGATCAGGCCGGGCTTGGTGTCCATATTACAAATTATGCCTCCGACGCACAAGCGCCGCGATTCGTTAATGAGCATCATGTCAGCCGGCGTAAGCACCTTGGCCACGTTGTCGCTCTTGGTCAGCTGCAACGGAGCCAGACAGTCACGTTCAATAGCAACAAGGGCATATATTATATTTGGCAGAGAATGAACCGTTGCAAAAAGCAAAGCGTTCGACAGTTTCATGCAACCCAGATCCTCTGAAGCTCTCCGCATAACGACCGCCGCAGTTCAAATTTGGTAAACTGCATGGGAGGCATCGAATCGAATACGCGATTCACAATGCCGACGAGCCTGTTGCGCCCCGTCGAATTCCGTATAGAGATCGCTGCAAAAGCGCCGATTTTTTTTTACTCGCAAGTTTAACAGAATGTTCAGAAATTAAGGGAGTGAGCCAGATCTTTCGCTAATGTGGCCGTTTGTTTAAGCTATGTGGGCCACACGGTATTGGTGCTCTCAGAGTAGAGGAAAGAGTCTCTATAGCGCACTTTTTGTGCACGCAACTACTCACGAACTGAACTCGCAGCTTTTTTTGCGTATCTGCTGCATCTAAAAGATTTGTCTGCAAAAATTATATCCGAGAACAGCGAAATCGCTAGCACGCCTTCCTCTATTTTCAATATTCTAGATATTGAAAGAAGCTATACATCATGTTGAAATCATGCAATGGGTATTTTATGCAATGTATTGAACATTAGGCTTTTTATATTTTGAGCCAGTACTACTACATCCAATGCATACATTCTCATAAAACCCGATTGTCAATACGTTGTAGCACTCTTGGTCCGACATATTTGAGAACATAATAGAATATCTGTAGCATTGATGAAATTAATTCAAATTCCCAATAAAATTTGTAAAGAAAATGAGTTCATCAGGCGTTGATGTACTTTCCGAATGTGCAAGTACTGTTTTTGGTATCTTTATGTACTTTCATGCCTTAGTTTTCGTTCAGTTTCAAGGCTAACAATGAATCGAATGCACAGAAGTTTATATCTAGCGTTGGTTGGTTTTTATTGCGTAAAGGAAGTTTAACTACGAAGTGAGCAAACTTATGTATTTCCTTTCTGCGACGCTATCAGATGGATTAGACTGGAAATAACGCTGGAGAGGATTAGGTCATCTAATTTACTTAGCATAAATGGGCCTTGATTGCAACAAGTGCGTTTCTATCATAGAAATTCAGGTCATTGCCTTTTTAATGCTGTATTTGTAAAGGCTGAGAAAAAAAAAATTCTTGAAGAGCCTGCATATGCGCTAATCACCATTAACTTCACTTCTTCCGCCCTGTTTCGATAGACGTGAAACACAGAACCGCACTCGTCCGTACACGTTGAAGGACCGCAGGTGGTCTAAATACGTCCAGTGCTTTCCAAAAGCCTTCCACATAGTTCATGCGTCATCGCACTGGAACATAATGTTTCATCATTAACAATATCCAATCTTCGGTACCTGAGCCAGATCAAGGCAGCCCAATCAGTTGGAGTTAAAATGATATTGCCGGCACGTATGCTCACCTCACGTCCCCGTGCTTCGTGTACTGTCAGTAACTGGAGCACGGCTATTGCCCTGTTCGCATTGCGGAAGAAAGAAATATCTTCGCTCACCGCTTCTAATTGATCCACGTGTTCGCGGACGAAGGAGAACACGACCTCCTGAAAGCGCGGGAGAAGGTCCCCCTTCCTCAGTGGGGCCGGCCGCTGGCGGTTGTCGGCGTCCATGTTGCGAATCATGTCTTCGAGGCATAGGTTCTGTGTCTCGTGCGTCAGCAGCCTGTCAATCACCCCAAGTACCTCGGCCACGTCGTCGCTATTGATTGTTACCTGCAGCGAAGCCAAACAGTCACCGTCAATGGTGAGAAGGACATGGGTTGTAGCTGGGAGAAACCTTGCGAAAAAGAAGTGTGTGTTAACTCCATAGATTACCGAATCTACTAGGGCCACCGCATGCAGTTGGAGTTCACATTTCGCACAATGCATTGCAGAAATCACTAGAACGACGCGATTCACAATGACAAAAAGCCTGTTGCCGTAGACTGCTGCAAGAGCACCGCCTGCTTTTACTTGCTAGTTTGGAAACAGAACAAAATGTTCAGAAATTAATCTATGGAGTCAGAGCTATAGCTTCGCTGATGTAGCCGTCTGTTCCAGCTGTGTGGCCCTTGTAGTATTATTGGTACTCTCAGAACCGCGTGCTCTTTTTATGTACGCAACTGCGCACGAAGATATCTCACAGCTTCATCATGCGTGCTAGACGAAAAGCATTTGTCTATATAATAATGGGACGAGATTCTCCCGTACGTCACATATGCCTACAACACTGCCATCCAAGAGACTACGCGTTTTACGCCATTTCGCCTGCTCTATGGACGCGACGTTCAGACGATGTTAGATGCCATGCTTCCGTGCTGCACGGATAATCCTCTCATCCCAGACGCTGAGCAGTTTGCTCAGCGCGCCGAGGAAGCACGTCAACTTGCCCGCATCCACATTCAGCAACAGCGGGGAAAGGATACGCGTCGCTACAACCTCCGCCATCGACACGTCACATACCAACCAGGAGAGCAAGTTTGGGTGTGGACACCGGTGCGCCGGCCTGGCTTGTCTAAAAAACTGATGTCGCGATACTTTGGACCTTACAAGGTTCTGCGCCGTGTCACAGAAGTGACATACGAAGTCCTTCCAGCGGGTACTGTGCAGACCTCGCGTCGGCAACCACGCTCCGAGGTGGTGCACGTTGTCCGCATGAAACCGTATTTCACGCGGTAATGTGCAACACCTAAACGAGTGCAGTGTACTATGCACTCGTTTAGTTGTGTAGGGCACCGCCTCCGTTTTATATTCGTTTTCTATACTGACTTGCATCACCCATCGCTCGCGCCCAGTCTGTGCTTTCGTTTGTTTTAGGAGGGGGAGTAATGCCACCTGGTGTCCCTGATGTTCTTAGGTGGCGCCTGGAAGAAAAGGACGCCGAAGTTGCCTCGCGTGCTGTGCGCAGAACTTTGCCTGCTGGTTCAGCTTCGTCCCGTCGTGTTAGTCACGTCTAGCCCTGTTGTCCGTGACAATATATATATATATATATATATATATATATATATATATATATATATATATATATATATATATATATATATATATATATATATATATATATATATATATCCTGGTTGCACGATGGGCATGGCCGATGGTTCCAAGTTCTATAACCGCACCACACGGAATTCGCGCGCGCTGGGAGCTCCTTTCTCATATAGAGGCTAAGCCTAAGCCGGGAGCCGCGGCGCTTCATGCAAGATCCCTACTTTCTATCCTCGTTTATATGTGGAGTGTGGCGCCTGATGCGGTGAGGCGTTGCCTCGGTGTCTTGCGCTTCCAGGGCTTCGAGTCCTAAGATTCTGCTTTTCGAATCTGGTTTGTAGAACAGCGTTCATTGACTGCGTTAAGCTCTTGCCTTGCGTGCAGTTGAACTCGGTTAGAAACGGGACGGCGCAAAATTTATTTTCTTTAGTAAATTCTACTTTCCCATGGATCTCCTCGCCAACTTTGCATTCTTTTGGACCCTCCCTCAGTTCGTTATATTTATTTCGATGTGGCGTGTGGGAAATTCTCACGCCAGATACTGTGGTGACGTCATTACACTGCCGGCCGATTTCTTCCCACCGCTGTCTGCGGCGGCTAATTATTTTTGGCGGAACGAGTTGTCGGAACGAGGATAGCTTAACCTAGTGAATGGAAACAGTCAACACAATACACAACAGTGAAGCGAGAATGCTCCAAATCTCGCTTGCTATTTGTTGCAGCCGTATGCCATTCAAAACTAAGACATTGGTGACCGTAGAGGCGTAAGAACGCAAGAAATATTCTTAGTGACAAGCGGCATTAAAAAGAAAGTGATGTAAAATGCTGTTTATTCCCCCTCCCCGTCTGTACCACGGCCATGGCAAGCCACCGACATATGGGCACCGTGTGCCCAGTCGAGAGCAGAGCGTAAACGCCACAGCGTTCTAAGTCGTAAAAGGCTTTCCACGATAACGTGTACAGGAAGGAGTGCATGCTGCCCCTGCGGCGGAGCTGGTTACAAGGGACAGCGCCGACGGCGACGCGGACGGCGAAGACGCGAAACGCAGGAATGGGTGCAAAAGAGCTGAGCTGCGCTCTGAAAATTCGACGCCGAACGCTACTTGAGGATATGGCCATAAGAAAAAATAGTTTCTTAGATTTCTTAAGATGAGAATGGCGAAAGCGTACCCTTTCTCTTATCATTTTCCTCTCATCGTTTGCCTCTTACCGGCGTTCGTTACAGTGCTGCATATAATTGCAATTGGTGTACAGGAAAAACAAAGGCGCAGCATCTGACAATTTCTTCTTTTAGGAGGTGTTGCTTTCTCCGGGTGTGAGTTTGAACGTTACACTATCACTCCTGTCACGTGGAGTTCCTTGAAGCGCGTTCAAGTGAGAGATTGCAGA
This sequence comes from Amblyomma maculatum, assembly GCF_055883805.1. Lineage (NCBI taxonomy): Eukaryota > Metazoa > Arthropoda > Arachnida > Ixodida > Ixodidae > Amblyomma > Amblyomma maculatum. The sequence continues at coordinate 195,999,198 of NC_139346.1, read as the reverse complement.
TGGCAGGACCGCTGGACAAGAACTAATCTCGCGGAATATTACTGATCTCGCACACAAATCTCGCTCACAACCCTCGCGCACGGAATTTCGTTCCATGAGCCTGGAAAGGAAATCACACAGCACACAAAAACACTATGCGCAAAACAAACAAAGAACTTGTTCTCCATGCAGTTCACAAGTGAGTTGTCAGCGCACATGGCGCCAGTGACCTGGTAGAACGAAGGTGGTGCATTTCATGTGCGGGTGCGGAACCGTAGATGCTACGATATTGAAGGTCTCACGCAGTGATAGAAGCAGCAAGCGGAGGTTGCAGTAAGAACAGCGGGGCATCTTCAGGAGGTCAGTTAATGTGAAGCGTAAAGCATTTCAAAATCAAAATGCTGTGGTGGAATACGTCTTAGGCTTAGCGCAGGCTATCCGAGGGTGACGCAGTTCGCATGAAGCCATGATATGACCATCAGCTGCCGCATCCGTGCTAGAATGTCCGGCACCGCGTTCAAATGCCTTTCTGTACGCTTTGGTTTTCCAACACGCCAACCTTGCTAAATCACGCCACGCGCCACATTTACATTTCCTCGATGCGTCGAACATCTTCGGCAGGTTCGACAGCGTTATTCAGCTTCAGCTGATACGCATGACAATGGTACCGGACGCACATCACTTAGACCCTTTTCTAGGCGCGCCTGGCATTATGGTGTACCATGTCACTCATACCACAACACATTCTTAGGCCCTCCCCTTACCTGTTTGAACAAACGAGTTTGTGTGACCTACGTGTAGCATGCTCTTCTGACTTTCAGATCGTCCGGGTACGATCCACTTCGATGCACAACAGCGCAAATTGCACAATTTTATTTTATGAAATAATGTAGCCCCAATACAGGGACCTCCTACCAAGTCTGACTTCTTTGGATCCTTCTCCGATTTGCTGAGTTCATTTTCAGAATATCGAATCATTCCCGAGACGACGGATGCCGCCGGATTTCTTTTCCACGAGCTGCTTGACTATTTCCTATTAAAATGTCAGCTAAGGAATCGGTGCCGCTAGACAGTGGTTTTGATGTAGGCTGATTAGATGTAGTAGTGACGAAGTTGCTATAGCAATGACCAGTACTCAGATTTTATGCGATATCTAGGCTCGTAAGGCATCCACCATGCTCATGGCGTTGATTATGAGGTACGTGTCGTTAAGTCCATAAATAGTGCCCCTGGGGAAGCAAGCAAAAATTAAAAGATTAGCCATTTACACACGCGTATCGCCTTTGCTTGTGAACAGTTCGAAGCTTTTATACTAAAACTCCTATCAAAGGCACCCTTTGCTCTCACGTTTTACAGTGCAAAAGGCCAACGCAAAAGTAAGCGTTCACGTGTTCAATCATGAACGCTCCCGCCTCTGAAACCTCCCTTGGCCATAAATTGAAAGCATGCCTTCCTCATTTTTAATTCTTTTAATCATTATTGAATTTTGTATTTATATATGGATTCCCTTTTGCAGCGGGTAGTCGTTACAAACAAGCTTCCGCAAGCATCCTAACCCAATTACGCTGACACGCAGATTTCTCTCCAAAACGTGTTCTCTTCCAGAGTGCGGGGTTGCCAACTGGTACACCTTGTCTGATTAACATTCCTGCCTTCTCTCCAACTCCTTTTTTTTCTGTACTTTTCGAAAAGAAGAAGTAGCCAAGGCCGCAACAACCACGTCTAAAACGCTGGAAGTCAAATTTTGGGTTAAGTTGCATCCAGGAACCACAAGCCAAAGTAACGATACAATATCAGATAAGGCAGGCTTCCATTTTTCGTCAAGACTGACCTGATGCACGTAGTTGAAGCCAGGAGGGACGCCAAGACAGGACTCTGCGACGGGAAGAATCGGAAAGTTCTGGCGAACGCTGGCCGCCAAGCACACCGAAGACCGCAAAGTGGAGCCCGTCTTGTACAGGAAAGATGGCTGAAGACTACATACACCACTGCTGATGGGCATGCGAACTGGTAAGCAGCAAGTTCTGTCGCCAGGGAAGTGCGGGATAGAGGAGATGTCAGATATGGCTGCTGAGCGCTAGGATGACGTATTCGCAATGGTATTAGTAAAGAGGGAGGCTGTGCGTCCCACGTGAGACGTGACGCCACCACGCGGAAGCCTAGCTTGTAGCTTATATATTATATCACCTGTATGCGAAAAAAAAAGCGCCAGGAGCAGGGAACAGACATTCTCTCTCTATTTTACTCAACCGCACTATGAAAACAGAAATGGTGGTGCAGATGAAAAACGAAAATATATGAGTCGATTTCGACATGAGTGACCTTGACATCGAATAAATTGCATTCAAAGCGTATTGCGTCTCAATTCTGCTTTGGTTATGCCTCCTCTATGACAGCGGTTTTGTGGTCTCCACGGAAACGTTTGGTTTAGTTTGGGGGGTTTAACGTCTCAAAGCGAATAAGGAGAACTCTGGAAATTTCGACCACCTGGACTTCTTTAACGTGCACTGACATCGCACAGCACATGGGCGTCCTGCTTTTCGCTTGCATCGAAAAGCGGCAGCTGAGGCCGGGATTAGATCCCGCATCCTTGGGAATCGTAACCACTGTGCCACCCCGGCGGGGTCCACGGAAAAGTTCGATAGTGCCACGTTTTCTCAGTTTTACAAAAGATCCTTGGAGATCGCCTTCGTGTCGATGTCCCTTTTCAGCCATGGGTGAAGTATCAAGTGAACCTTCTCACCTTTTGAGTTTTGAGCCACGAATCCATTGCGGAAGTACACCCGACGCATGCGCTGCTGTACTATAGCGCAGCATGTTGACACCAGGGCGTTTGAGGAATCCACCGAAAAGGGAAGACTTTCGAAAAAAATTGATTGGCTTGACGAGGGTTATACCGTTTAACGTACCATAAAATCATTGAGCTATGAGAGAAGCCATATAGTGAAGTCACCGGAAATTTCGGCCACATGGGATTCCTTAAAGTGCATCGCCAATAAAATTGAAAACTGTGCCTAAATCAAATTTTTTAATTGAAAACTTCGTGGCGGTGATGCAGTGGTTAAGACGCCCGACTACTCTTCTGGAGTACCTTGGTTCGATCCCGAACGCCGGCTGCTGTGTTTCGATTGAGGCGAAACGGAGAGACGTCCATGTGGTTGTTGTTCTCATAAAATGGCGCATACCCACAAGGGGGATTGGCCACGCCCAGGCGGTGATATTGTGTAGAACTGGGATTAGAATTGAAGTGATGGTTGAGGGTAGTTGTGCTGTGCAATAATAATAATAATAATAATAATAATAATAATAATAATAATAATAATAATAATAATAATAATAATAATAATAATAATAATAATAATAATAATAATAATAATAATAATAATAATAATAATTGGTTTACAGGAAGGGAAAGACACAATATCTGTCACACTTGCTCCGTGGACACCTAAACCGCACCGCAAGGGAAGGGAGGAAGGTTGGAGTGAAAGTGGAAAGAGAGAAAGAAGCCGTAGTGGAGGACTACGGAGTAATTTCGACCACCTTGGGATCTTTAACGTGCGCTGACATCGCACAGCACATGGATGCCACTTCGTTTCGCCTCCATCGAAACGCAGCCGCCGGGGTTCGGGTCGAAGAACCCGGGGCAATGTTAGCTCACGTTGAACATTTCTATAAACTCGGGGACACTTTTTCTTGGCAATGGGCGCAAAGGTAGGGAGGCGGGGCGTCTTTAAACGTGTCACTCCGCCATGTAGTTCGACCGCGCGGCTTTCGGTCTGCATGGACGTTGCAGATCGTTTTCTTCGTTTGCTTTGACAGCCAACGTCTCTTGAACTTGACTCGAACCTTGTCTGGTGAAAACGCTTCCAACGCTTGCGGAGTAGACGACCAGAACAACCGGAATTACCCGAACAGGCGGCTGTCGCCATCTTGTTTGTAAAGTCGGGGAGTCTCGAAAACCCGCGACAGACATCAGACGAGAAAACCCGGTGGGACCAAGAAAAGTGTTTTGGGCATGACGGCTTCATTTCGGAAAATTAGTTCCGTGATAAAAAAATATACCGTAAATAACTAGCACTATGATTTCAATTTGTTTTTGCAGAACTTGCTCACATAACTAGGGACTATATTCAGCTGCGCGGGAAGATGATGCGTTTCGGCTCCGTAGTTTTGGCTCCATTGCCAAGAAAAAGTGTCCCCGAGTTATAGGTGGGCTACTGCGTAATTACCACCACCGAGCGACGTTTAGTGCACTGACATTGCTTTACCAGTTTCTGAATGCTACACCACCAAGCAGGTATACTTTCCATGGCTTATTCGATGAAATAATAATAATGATAATAATAGCAACAATAATAATTTTTTGACAGAAAACAAAAGTCACTGTATCTGTCGTCCTTCTCTCTGTGGACAACGCGCCATAATGGAAGGGGGAAGGTGGGAGTGAAAGCTGATAGAGAGAAAGAGGTGCCGTAGTGGAAGGCTGCTGAGTAATTTCGACCACCTAGGGATTTTCAACCATTTTCAACCAAGGAAGGAGCGTGATGCATAAATTATTGCGAACTGCGGTCCTTCGCGCTTAGTCATGTGCCCAATATCAGCACGCCCGAAAAATAGATGACAAGCACTAAAACACGTTTGATTCAAGAAAATTTTCAGCTGCGTTCATTGTCACTTTTGCGACGACGCACCAGATTACACGCTGTAACCGACAAAATATCGCAGTTCCAAAGTTGCGCAATGTTTTCGTAAGCATATTCCCGGAGATGTCAACGACAAAAAAAAAAAACAAAAAAAAAACAACGTAGAACGCCATTCAAGGTTATTACGAAACAAAAAGAAAAAAAAGGCATTCACAGGAGTGATAGAGGGAACACCAGGTGAGCCGTCCTCGCTTTCTTCTTTCCTCAGCATTGCCCGCTATACGACACATGCACGCTGTTACTCGTTCCACCCTCTTTGCAGCTGTAACCAACGCAACAGCGCTCAATATGAACTAACGTAGCAGAAAGCACCGACGGAGTTTGTTGCACGCAACCTGCAGCAAATGTATCCCAGAAGACACTTGTTTGTTCGCCTGTATGCTTTCAATGTGTTAAGGGATGCTGGCACTGTTATAAGTTGATATTTAATGGGCTCACTGCGGAAAAGGCACTCTTCACACCTGCACATGGGAGCACAAGTTGGGACCGGAGACTTGGGAAATATATTGACTGGAATCGTTTTTGCAGGTTTTATTGTCCGCAAAATTTTACCCGTGGTTCCGGGATGGAAGTAGGGTCGAATTACGATTCCCTGCATGCTCGCTATATGGTATTACCACCTGTGTTGGGCTTGCTTCGACAGATCAGTAAAGCGTGACATTTTGCCTTCTTTGGCAAAAATAATCAAGAGAAGGGGTGTGTTCCTCAGTCGTGTAGTGGACTACTTTTGGCGCGCCAGAGTTTCTAATTCTCTATTAGGCCAGGATAACCCTCTTCTTCACCGTTTCAGAGCATCTGGTGCTTTGAACTACCACAATACCCTCCCTCAATGTAAGGCGGAGAAGGAAACCCTGTTGCGCGCTTACATTTGTGTAAAGACAGTATGGTTAACCTAGTGTGCGCGAACTATTTCGGCAATGAACGTTTTAGGTCTGCCTTTGATTTGGCCTTCTCTTCCTGTTTTAGTTGTAAATGAAGAAATGGTAAATTAAATTCTACCTCAATACTCCCTCGTTCTTGATACAGCGCTATCTACATCATGTTTTCAGTCGAAATAAATTCAGGCAGCTTATTTTCGGCCTCCCAACTTCAGATTTTTTTGAAGCACAGAAACTTGATAGCAACATTTTGTACGCCCCAAACAAGCGCCTTAAAGCAAATCAATGTAACGAAAGAGCATGCAAACATTATCTTGAAAAATGACCTGACAGTCAGATCGTTCCTCTTCGCGTCATGCTCACCCTGCTGCTTGCGTACTAGACGAGAAACAGATCCCTTCAGTCCAAGGAGGTAGAGGTAGAAGCCTCCGAGGCATTCCGTTTTTGCTATATGCACACTGGCTCTGAGATCAGTGAACCGCGGGAAATTGAAGGCGCCGTTGCGACATGGCGTCCATCAAGTCTGCGTGACGCAGGGAATGTGTCCGTCGAGCGCAACCTGACTTGGCGCTCGGGACTTACATCATTGCGTCGGTGTTTACGCGTGTTGCTTTTGGCTGTTTTACCGGTTTGCCTTTCTACAAGCCTGCACTGGCCTGTAGTGTCCGCATTTAAAAGCCCCGCTGAGCACATTCCTCTCCTTTGTAGCGCGTAGTCAGATTGACAGGGTGAGTCGACCGGCGGTGCTGTGCTTATCAATTTCGAGGAAGAGATGCACCTAGGGTTGCTTGATTCATGCTTATACAAAAAGGAAATCTTATAAACTACATGACTTTCGCATCTGTGACCTGTGCCACCGCCTCGAAATTGGACCCGCCGCATGATCTGCCTTGATTTGTGCGAGAAGGTTAAATATCCAAACAGCAGGTGTGCTGTTTGCTTGCTTAGATCCCGACAAATTAATGTTGCCCAGTGAGGGGCGTATATAAGTGGCTTTATAGTAGGTACGCGCCTACATCCCTTAATAGAATCAGGCCGTGCGGTGGTCGCATTTCTGTGGATGGGAAAAGGAAAAGTGTTTGCTGGTGTTAAGGAGATAAAACTGGCGATATTAATTCCCAGCGTCTGCCAAGGGCTCAACTCGGCTGTTTGCCTCTGTGAATTCAATAATAGTTTTCATGTTTTTGCAGGAAGCGTAGACGGGCAAGCATTCATGCTAGAAAGTTAAAGCTGAATTTTTACGCATGAATTTCGGACTTCTGAGGCAACAAAAAAGAGAAACTAAAGGCCATGCGTGCGGCAATGGTGCTTATATAATACCCTGATTCCCAATCAATTCACTCTGTAGGCACTCGCCATTTCAAGCGTGAAATATATCACCTAGATAGTGGCCAGGGCCGGAATATATACGCAGCGCCAGTTTCTGAAATGCAAATTGTACAGTACACCAACTACTTATTCATCTGAAAGCGTTTTAACCTGACAGCGTTTTAACAAATGATGGAGGCTTCAAACTACAACAGGACGCGCCCGTAAAGGCAAGAAACATACTGTAAGGAAATCTAAATTATTTCCTAAATTGTAATTTTTGTTTTAAGACAGAAAAAAAAGAGTTATAATAAATGCATTGCTGGCAATAAAAAGACATTTTTACTTCAAGCATCTCAAACTGCAAAATAAAAGGCAAACGACCAAAGACGTACGTGGGGCAAATATGAAAGCAAATCGAATTGAAAGTGCGAGCAAAAGTTGGATTTCAACTCTTGTCTTGCGCGTTCTAAAACAGAGCAGCAGCCGCTTGCTCAACGGATTTTTTCTTTATTTCACTTAACAGAAGCAAATATACTCGTATTTTTAATTGTTACTTACCCGTCCTCACAGCTTGTCCCCATAAAAAGTAATCTAACGTGAGATTCCTTTCTCCGGATTCCTTGCTTCTCCTATGCCTCATGTGTTTGATTTTGTCTGGTGCTGTGCACTATACGCAGGCGTTGTCACTTTATTCGGAGATTACATCGGTAATTGAAACGCTAACACGAAATTTCATATATTCGACTTATTTAAGCTGGTCGAATTGTAAAACCTATTCAGCTGCCCTTTAAGCAAAAAAAAAAATAAATAAGAAGGGTGGCAAAGTGAACGAGGTCATGTGGATTACGCGTGCGGCACTTGCTTGGTCTTGCTAAATGTTCTATACTTTGTCTCGCCTTGAACGGCCGGGTTCCTGATTTCAACTGCAGCAGAAATGCTAGAGGGTAGCATGTGTATGCGCAGCAGTATTAACAAAGCACGACCATCTTTTGTGTCGTTGCATTTTGTACGGCTGGGGAAGATAAGCAGTCTCGTGACCTTGACAACTGCAAGAGATCGCACCGTGTGTACCACACGCCAAAGGAATAAAAATTTTGAAGTGAGATAGAAGAACCACTGCAAATTAAAACACAAAGTAAATAGAGTTCTAAACAAGAGAGCGCTTCAGGGAATTTCAGCCAAAGCAGAGACAACAATAGTGGTAAATAACATTTTGGTGTAACCATAATCTATATTTTGGGGTCATGCGGGGGTGGTCAGTGTATTTTTTTTTTCTAGTCTACCTAATCAGTTATTAACTAAGATGAGGTACGGTAACGCTGTAGAATTCACTTTTCGGCAAGTGCGCTTCGTTAGGTTGCTGAGGAGGTTAAAAACAAAACATAAAAAAGCGAAAGGAGTTTTCGTGTGGTGATACATCTATCTTGTGGTACTTTTTTACAAAAACAAAGTAACACAAGACTTTGTTGGCGTGCACTAATTTGCAGACTTCCAAAATGTGCTTCAAAAACACGCAAGCTGGCGTAAATTACCGCGAAATACGTAAAATACGTAAAAAACGTAAATTACCACGAAATACGAGATTTAACTGTTTTCATTACTTTGTATGTCTTGTGTGCATGAAGGCTCGCAACAAGCTGCGTAAATGTAGCCACTATGTCAGTAAAATCTCTCAACTCATAGTATGGAAAGTTTGTAAGTAATAAGAAACTAAGAAAAAGAATTTCGAAACATGCGACTTTATTAATGTCCTTGCGCGTATGACTCAATCGAATATAAAACAAATCTAATTTGTTCCTGCTACATCAAGACTACACAGGAGTAGATTTATAGCGTGATAGTAACACACGTTGCTGCAATATGGAGCGAACGTAGACGGGAATATAATTGTAGTATGACCACCTATCCCACAACAGGAAATTTATTATTCACATAGTAAAGTGAAGAAAAACTACTCTCATGCGTGTGACGTGGAAAGAATTCGTATATTTAGGAACACTTGGGCATAAGTTTTGTTTTTCTTTTTCCTTCTGGTGCCTTCATGACACGAAAGACGTTATTTCCATGCAGTGGCTTGCATGCACACGCCCCGAGCACCGGCCTTTTGAAAGCAAGGAAGTCACGTCAGACAGCCGGCAGCTTCCGTGGCTCTGCCGAACTGTAATAACCTTTCCAGCAGGTTTGATGAGCAGCCTCCTGACCACAGAGCACAACCCCCCACGCAACTCCTGTTTTCTCCAAATCACACTACTTAGGCATGCATGGTAGCGACGCTTTGCGCGACCGAAATATTCCGAGGAGTTTTCGTTCGGGGTTGCGAAAATAGTTTTCTATCATGATTACGCTTTGTTTGGAGTGTGTGTTACGCCTTCATGAATTTTGATTCCGAACGTGAGCGCCGCGCGGGAGCGGCGTAAGGGTACTCCTAAGATGGTTTCCGTGCCCGCCGGGAATAAACTGAGAATGACGATCTGAGTTCTTTTTAAGAAACAAAGTTTATATTTCACTTTATCCGCACTCTGGTTTAGTTTCCTGATTAGATTACTTCCGCGCCTCAATTCTGTTTCATGTTATTCTCGGCCAAATAGCTTTGCTTTTTTTCCAACTTCTTTGCGCCGACATTGCTCCCTCGGGTTAGTACGTGCCTTGTTTGACATGGACGCGACCTCCTCCTATTCCTCTCTCACATCCTCTTTTTCCGCTGTGTTCTATGAACAGTAGGAACATGTAAAATTTATGCGGTGTCATCGACGTTCAGCTGCTGATTTCAATGCTGCTTGTTCGAACCTCGGCTGTGGCGCCTCTGTGTCGATGACGGAGAAATAGAAATGTACCTGTGTGCGGTGCGACGTTGACGCACAATATATAATCACAGGTAGTCGAAATTAACTTTTAACGCTCCGGTATGGCGTTTTTTATAATTAATGCGTGGCTTGTATGCATTCAATGCCACAACTTAATCAACGATCAATCTGATTAAGAGTGCAGCAGATATTTTAGACGCTTCATGAGCGCGGCAGCTGGCTGAAATTCTTCGGACTTGCGTTCGGTTTAGTTTCCTAGGAATTGCTTTTAAAAGACAATGTTTTGCATAAAAAAATTCTGACAATAAAATGCGACCTTTGGAACTTCTTGGTCACCATTAATTCGCAGGAAAGGAAGCACGATACCTCTAGCAAATCCCATTCTTTCTCTCACAGGAGAGTAGCATTCGATCCTTATTGAACAAAACTTGCCGAACTCGAAGATTCAGAAAGCGAAAATATTGAACACTTGCGTCACAGTAATATCTTGATTCAAATAGCTGTTTGTTATACTACGGTAAAGGGTGGAGAATGCACGGAAGCTCCAGATGCACTCGGGAAGCTTTGGTTCTCATACCGAATATCGTTTTATTTACAAAATTTTGCTCCTATAGTTTCAGTTTGTGACAAGAAAAAGTTTTGAGTCTTAGTCACGCCAAGCAAATGGTAAAGTAAAAATAGAAAATGCATAAAGGCTTAAGAGTGTGATGCGCAAAGCCCTTCGTAGTCACAAACGAACCCGTGGCGGAACTTACCGCTCCCATTTCTCATCGCGCGTTATTATATGACTGCTACACTATGGGCGCGTACTACAGCACTACATTTGTCGTTGATTGCTTTCTAATGTCTGCCAGTGTGATAAACGAAGCACACTCTAAGGCAGAAGCGACGAATGACTTACGAGATGCAGATGATAAAAAAGCAAATTAAGAAAAGACGTGCAAACTTAGTTTTAGGATTTCTCTCATGGTGGTTCGAGAGCACAGCATTAGCCAGTTGCTCCTCAAAAGCAAATTTCTTTTGATGGCCTGTGTCGACAGGTGCAAGAATACCTCAATCTATTCGGTTAGCATAACATCAAACCACATGTACTCGCATTTTTGCAAGGGCAGTAAATTGAAACAGTTCAGCAGAGGCAACCGGGTTCTTGAATCAATTACCGTACATGCACTTTAACAAAAAAACAAAAAACTAAAACTATTGCAATAAAAAACGCGGGGAACGGGCGCAAGTATCACAGTTCCTGAGCACCTTGCGACATCTCCATATCGCACGCAGACCAAGCAGGAAAAGCACATAATGCGGAATAGACTCGGTGTTACAGAGAGGTGTACGAGCACAGTTAGGAGCTCCCAACACCGTACATTTCTTGGATTAACTCTCCATGTTAATTGATCCACAGAAGCCGCAATGTCCGGGGCGTCCAAATGCAGTCTTAACAGTTTTTAACAATATTCTCTTTACCACTGGGTGTTGTAGTTAACGTCTTGTAGCGCACGGAGTTCGAAAACACCATTTGCTCAGTGCTTCTAGTACCGCTATTTATTATATGTATAGGTTCTGAAGCCTAACCAATAAGGCCAGAGTGAAACAGAAGTAAGAGAAAAGTTCTAGTTGCCGTACCCAGAATTGGGTGTAGCTTAATTACCACTATACGACATCCTGATAGATTGTGCAAAGAAGAGGCCGTATATAGCTCTCCTACTCTAATGCTCTTCTTATAAGGTTAAGGTTTACTGAACACAAAAGTATCTAAGGAAAGTAAAAAAAAAAAGAACATCAAATTTTGGTAACGGAATTGTGATACAATCGAGCAATTTCTATCTGGAAGGGGTGCACCTTTCAGTGGGTACTTATTGTACCAGGAATGGGAAAGTGAAATTTCGCCGACCGCGATACGGTGGGACCACGCTTATCTCAGGTCGCTCTTATCATACTCACCCGAGGAAAAAAAAATAAAGAAGAGGGCGTTTCAACTGCTGGCTTTTCTGTTTCACTCTGTGCAACTGAGAAAATGGCGGCCAGTGTTTGTGTCGGCTGTGTCTTAGGAACTGATTAGGAAGTGAGTTTGCGAGCAAGAACTGGATCTAATTATCGCGAGCCCAGTCGCGGCAAAATCGGCCGAGCATAAAAGTAACGGGTCAGCAGAGTACCAAAGTGCGCAGATCGCCAAGTGCTCTTATCCTAATGAGATCGCTTTTAACCAGGGAAAGTAAGGAGGGGATTACGAACAGCGCTAGTGGAGCGCTTGGGGGGTAATAAAAGCCGAAAATAGTGCTCGTACGGGTGGCAGTTGCAAGGTGCCGTTTTCGCTACGCGTACACTGTTTTGGGCACGTATCCGGAGCTGTGAGAAACAATGGCTTTCTTGTACTGCTCTGGTTAGAAGGCTTTCATAGATAAGCAAGTGGGGTATTAGACATTAGGAGCTTGCAGTCGTCTCTATTTTACCAGGGTGCGGTCTCGTGTGGTATGGTATGGTATGGTATGGTATGGCAGGGTATGGTATGGTATGATATGGTATGGTATGGTATGGTGTGGGGGTATGGTATAATATGGTGTGGTATGATATGATGTGTCAGAGTACGGTGTGACATGCTAACGGCAGCGCATGTGTGACGTGATAATGACACCATATGATACGGCATTGTACCGTCTTTGCCAAAGGTAGCGAAGTACTGGAAGTAGTAGGCGAATATGTCTACTTATTTAGGACAGGTAGTAACCACAGATCCGGACTATGAAAAGGAAATAACAAGAAGAATATGATTGGGATTGAGCATTTGGCAAGCACTCGCAGATTATGACTAGCAGTTTACCGGTATCGCTAAAGAGGAAAGTATACAGCAGTTTCATCTTGCCTGTACTCACCTATGGGGCTGAAACGTGGAGGCTAACCAAGACAGTTCTACTTACGTTAAGGACAACCCAGAGGGCTATGGAACGAAAAATAGTAGTGGTAACATTAAGAGATAGGAAGCGTGAACAGTGGGTCAAAGAAATGACTCAAGTTACCGACATTCTAGTGGAAATTAAGAAGAAGAAATGGACATGGGTAGGACATGTGGTGCGAAGAGAGGATAACCGATGTTCGCTGAGGGTAACAAACTGGATTCCAAGGGAATAGTTAGATGGATTTATTGAAAGGAAAAGGCAGAGAGGTTGGCCCGAATAATTCAAATCCGGCCCGCTACTCTGCACTGGGGAAGGGGAAGGAGAGAAGAAAGAAGGTCATGATGGGTGACGATGTGGGAGAAGGCATATGAAATATATATACAGACACAGCAGCTTGCTTTACAAGCGCGAATCAAGTCCGCTGGCGCTCAAATAACGGCAAAGAGCACGCACTGCCTGGACGCCCTTCCCCTTGTCCTGCCAAGCGCCCAGCAGCAGTTTCTCCGACAGAGGCCTCCTGTCTAAACACTTCAAGGAAGCAGCTAGCATGTTTCTTTCGTTCGCATACTCTGGGCACACTAATAATACATGGTCCACAGTCTCTGGGATGCCACAAGTTGAACATTACGGTGAGTCCATCTGTCCAATTAAATGTAAGTACTTGCGCGTGAAAGCCACGTTTAAACGAAGTCTATGTATCAAGCATGCCTGATGACGCGGAATATCACGCGGAACATTAAATTTAAATGTTCGATCGAACCTTCTTAGACGGATGTGTCGGGCGTCTGGTTGAGCCCAGTAAGCTGCTGTAGCAATATTCATACAACTCTTTAGAAGACACGTCGTATCCGCTCTTGAAAAAGGCACAGCTGTTTGGAAGCCATTGATGAGTGCGCTTTTCGCTTCAACATCGGCCTGCTCATTCCCATGGAGGCCGCAGTGGGCAGGGATCCATTGAAACATTATCATGTGACCTTGCAGCTGGGCAGATGTGATGAGCTCCATAATGTTTAGTGGCAGGGACTGATAGGCAGTGTGGCTTGAGAAGTTTTCCAAAATGTGTAATGCAGTCTTCGAGTCCGTGAATATACACTATTTTTGAGGAGGTTCCCCACATATATAGCGAATAGATTCCCGAATGGCTACAAGTTCGGCAGCGGTTGATGTAGAGGTATGTCCCAAAAGGAAATGCAGAGTCGTTTTCTGAGCTGGTATGACCACAGCTGCAGCGGATGCCTGTGCTGACACAGATCCATCGGTGTATACGTGAATATAATTGGGATATTCTGACCAGATGTGTGCCAGAGTAAGTTGTCTGAGTCCACTAATTGATATCATTGATTTCTTTAGTATTCCGGGAACACGAAGGTGCACCAAAGGTTTATCCATCGTCCATGGTGGTTGGGTGGGACGATATGGGAGGGCATATCCTGTCGGTACTTGCGACTGATGGCAGCGGAGTGCGCTTGTAAAACTGCAGTCCGGCCTCTCATCCAGAATCTTGCTGAGTGGGTGAAAACGGTGTCTTGTAAGTGCTCGTAAATATACACGAAGTGGTTCGTGTGACAAGTATATTGACATTGGGCGAGCGTGCGTCTCTTCAATTGTGCCTTTGTTAGAGGTGCATATGGGCAGTCCAAGGCATATTTTCAGTGCCTGCGCTTGCGCGCTCTCTTAAGTCCGCAAGCAGAAAATGCTCATACTACAGATTACTGGGAGACTGTACCTGACGTAGCCAACAAACAGAGCCTCGTAAAGCCGTATTAAGGAGCGCTCAGTTGGACCCCATTTGTTGCCAGCTATGTACCGAAGTACATGGCAAAAATTAATTAGCCTTTTCTTCACCATAGCAATATGTTTCGACCAAGATAGTCGATGGTCAATAATTCCTCCCAAGAATCTGTGCCTGGAGACGTATGGTATTACGACTCCATGAAGGGTAATCGGGTAGCGGCTGACACATTTTCCCGTAAACGCGATCACTGCACACTTTTCTGCCGCTAAAAATAAACCTTGACGCCGTAAGTACATCGATGTTGATGACACAGCTCGTTGGAGTCTCGCGCGTAGTTGTGGGCGCGTCGAACCAGAGGCCCAAATGCAGATGTCGTCAGCATATGCACTTATGTGGATGTTGGCAGTTCACTCACCAGGCCAATTAGCGCAACGTTAACTAAAGTTGGGCTGAGAACTCCTCCCTGTGGAACTCCACGACTGACCTGAAAGCAGGTAGTATCTCCTTCAGGCGTAGTCATGTAAATAGAGCGGCCGCTGAGATAGCTTACAATCCACAAGTACAGCCGGCCACCAACTCCCACGTCGTCAAGTCCATCAAGAATAGCTTCATGGAGGACGTTGTCGTAAGCTCCCTTTATATCTAAAAATGCAGCAGCTACTAGTCGACGGTGAGGCTTTTCGTGTTCTACTGTCGCCACAAGGTCGATGACGCTGTCAATGGAAGAGCGTCCGCGGCAAAATCCAGTTATCATATTCGGATAAAGATCATTACTCTCTAGATACCACTCAAGTCTTGCCAGCACCATGCGCTCCATAACTTTTCCAACACAGCTTGCTAAGGCAGCTGCTATGCTAGGGCAACTGCCGCATCCTGCTATGCTTTCCTTCCCTTGGAATCCGAACTTACCTCATACCGGCCGGATTCCAAGGGAAGGAAAGCATAGCAGGATGCGGCAGAAAGATAGGTGGGCGGGTGAGATTAAGAAGTTCGCAGGAGTCAAGTGGATGCAGCTAACACAGAACCGGGTTAAGCGGACAAATATGGGAGACACCTTCGCACTGCAGTGGGTATAGTCAGGCTGATGATGATGATGCCAAAAGTAACCAGGCTGCATGGTCTGGTTCTCAGTCATCTATTAGAAAATTCATACCATTTCTGAAACAGTAAATATCTGCAAAGTATAAGCGAGTCGCTATCTCCACTTCTTAAGATATTGTGATTTTCTGAGAATCATTACTGTTTTCATAATATAACTAAGAAAACCATGCAGCCTGGTTACCTTTGACAAAGATATGCTGGGCAAGTGGATTTGATTGTCTCTACTTTCCCCCCCGGAAAACTAATAATGGTGTAGTGAACGGCTCAAATGCTTTTCGACTTCTTGGAGTGTTTTGATGTGCACTGTGATTATAACATGCGCGACAGTCGAAATGGGGCAGTTAAAGCCTAATTTCGCCGCGCGAACTCGGGTTCAGCAACAGTAATTTGCGAACATAGAACCATCGCAGTGAGGGGCGCGTTTCTGTGGGCCTTCATGACCGCCATGATTTTGTGTATCTCTAAACCTCTAATGATGTTGTTACACACATAAATCAGGAAATCTAGATGTAAATCAATATACATCGTTCGTACTGGCATTGCGCAGAAGCTACAATATTGAGAAGTAAAAAAAAAAAAAAAAAAAAAACGGAGAAAAACGCACTTTTTCATTTTGCGACTAGCACAGTAAGTTCAGTTCAGTTCAGTTCAGTCGTTCAGTCGTGTCCAACTCTTCGTGACTCTATGGACCATGTCACGCCACGCTTTCCAGTCTCTCACTATCTTCCTAACATCACATAACTTCATCGGCAGTGCCTCGAAAATGCCATCTAACCATCGCGTTCGCTGCCTACCCCTTCTCCGGCGACCCTCAAGCTTTCCCAACATCAAATCTTTCTCTAGCGACTCCTCTCTTCTCATCAGATGACCAAAGTACCTGGGCTTTAACTTTAGAATTTGGCCCTGCAATGAGCAGTCAGGGTTTATGGTCGACAATATCGACTGATTTGATCTTTTGGCAGTCCAAGGAACTCTCAAGAGTCTTCGCCAGCACCACAATTCAAACGCGTCAATTCTTCGGCGGTCAGCTTTTTCACAGTCCAACTCTCGCATCCATACATCACAACTGGAAAGACCATAACACGAGTTATACGGATCTTGGTTGGCAGATTAATGTCTCTGCTCTTTACTAGGCGGTCAAGGCTAACCATTGCTCTCTTTCCCAGAAGCAGGCGTCTCCTAATTTCATGGCTGCAGTCTCCTTCCGAGGTAATCTTGGAGCCCAAGAAGAGAAAATCTGTCACAGCTTCCACTTCTTGTCCGTTGATGCTCCAGGACTTGATAGGGCGAGACGCCATGATCTTTGTCTTTTTAATGTTCAGTTTAAGCCCAAACTTCTCACTCTCTTCTTGTACGCGCCTCAGAAGTCTCATGAGTTCCACTTCACTTTCTGCCATTAAAGTGGTATCATCCGCATATCTAAGGTTGCTGATACGTTTTCCAGCAATCTTCACTCCAGCTGAAGACTCGTCCAGACCGGCCTTCCTCATGATGCACTCTGCATATAGGTTAAATAGGCAGGGCGACAGTATGCAGCCTTGCCTCACTCCTTTCTCAATCGGAAACCAATCAGTAAGACCCTGGCCAGTTCTGACTGTGGCCTCTTGTCCTTCATACAGGTTCCTGAGGAGACAGATAAGGTGAATTGGAACTCCCATCTCTTGGAGAGCTTGCCACCATCTGCTGTGATCTACGCAGTCAAACGCTTTCGCATAATCAATAAAGCAGAAGTAGATATGTTTCTGGAACTGTCTTGCTTTTTCCATGATCCAGTGAAGGTTGGCAATTTGGTCTCTAGTTCCTCTGCCCTTGCGAAACCCAGCTTGCACGTTCGGAAGCTCCCAATCCACATACTGCTGCAGCCTTCCTTGGAGGATTTTCAACATCACCTTGCTAGCATGCGAAATAAGCGCGATCGTGGGGTAGTTGGAACAATCTTTGGCACTGCCTTTCTTTGGAATGGGGATGTAAACTGACCTCCTCCAATCCTGTGGCCACTGCAGGGTTGTCCAAATCTTCTGACATAATGTATGCAGAATGTTAACAGCCTCATGGTTGGGGTTTTGAAGCAACTCAGCTGGAATGCCATCAATTCCGCTAGCTTTGTTCTTAGCAAGACTGGCTAAGGCCCATTCAATTTCACTCTTCAGGATGCCCGGCTCGAGATCAGTAATCACAACCGTCTTATGTTGGGTGTGCACATTCGGGTCCTTCTTGTACAGTTCTTCTGTGTATTCCTGCCACCTCTTCTTTATCTCTGAGGCTTCAGTGAGGTCCTTGCCTCGTTTGTCCTTTATCACGCCCAGCTTAGCACAGAAGCTTCCTTTGATATCTTTGATTGCCTTATACAGAGCTCTTGTGTTCCTTAATTGGCTGTTGTCCTCAACTGCTTGGTACTGTATGTTCAGGAAGGCATTCTTATCTCTCCTTGCTATTTTCTGAAAATCCGCATTGAGAACCTTGTATCTTTCTCTTTCCCCCATAACTTTTGCCATCCTCCTTTCCTCAGCTATTTGCAAAGCCTCTTCAGATAACCAGTTTGCTTTCTTGAATTTCTTTTGCTTTGGAGCTACCTTAGTAGCAACTTCTTGTATTATATCACGAACATCAGTCCACATCTCTTCGGGCATTCTGTCTTCTAGATCTAATTCTTGAAATCGATTCCTCACTTCCACAGCATATTCTAATGGAATTTGATCCAGATCATACCTGAAAGGCCTTCTAGTTTTCTGCGTTTTCCTCAATCGAAGCTTAATTTTGGCAACAAGAAGTTAATGATCAGGTGCCACAATCGGCCCCAGGCCTTGTTTTTACTGCTTTTATAGCGCTTCTTCATCTCTGCCGGCAAAGAATATAATCGATCTGATTCCTGTACAGACCGTCCGGTGAAGTCCATGTGTACAGGCGCCTCTTGTGCTGTTGAAAATGAGTATTCGCTATGGTCAGGTTGTTTTCTTGACAAAACTCTACTAGCCTCTGCACAGCTTCATTTGGCTCGCCAAGACCGAACTTGCCTGTAATTCCGGATATTTCTTCACTCCCGACATTAGCATTCCAGTCTCCTATGAGAAAAACGATGTCTGATGATGGGGTGCAGTCTAAAAGGCATTGTAGGTCCGCATAAAATCTCTCAACGTCAGCTTCTTCAGCAGTAGTGGTCGGTGCATAGACTTGGATAACTGTTATGTTGAAAGGGTGACCTTGGATCCGAAGTGAAATCATTCGGTCGTTTTTGGGGTTTTACCCTAGCACTGCTTTGCCCGTTCTTCTGTTTACTATGAGAGCGACCCCATTCCTTCTCTTGGATTCGTGAGCACAGTAAAGTGCCGCTCATATACACAAATCAATTTCAACAGCCGCCTAATGCTAATGATTCTAAGGAGGGATCAGCTGCCGATGTTTGTGTGACTTCCGGATGAATGGAAAGTATTGCCCAAAATTGTTAGGTTTGAATTTTAAAAATCCACAGCTTTTTAACTGCTGTCTTTTGTGCAGTGTTTCGAAGCGTTTTTCTCATGCTATATTCTTTTTTTTTGTTTATTCATCTTGTTGTTTTAGAGCATTTTGTTCCCATTTCCGTGCCTCATTATAATTTTCTCTCCATTTCACTCATCGTCCTTAGCGAGATACAACATGCAGTTGTTAAGCTCACATGCGCACATACTTGCCTCTCACAAAACAATTTACTTTGGTGTCGTTTATTCCTTGCTTCGCTTTCTTTCAGTGCTTCCTTTTTTTTTGGAGCTGCCGAGGACATATGTCATGCATCATTAGAATAAATTACAAATATTGCAATCAGAAACTCCTGTCAGAAAAAAAACGCAGGCTTGCGTTTGCCAGTGTGTGCTGTAGAACAGTCTGACCTGTCTCAATTAGTACTAACACTGTATGGCCATTTCTGGAAATATACCGTTTAATGCTGATGTATGAGTGAATAGCCACGTTAGTCATAGCACGAGTCCAATTAGAAAGCCAATACAAAATCCAATGATGATTAATTTAGGAAGATAGTGGGAGACCGGAAAGCGTGGCGTGACATGGTCCATAGGGTGACGAAGAGTCGGACACGACTGAACGACTGAACTGAACTGATGAGTGCTCCAAAGCCCATGAATATTGTTTTTACATTTTTAACTATGAATTTCTTCAGAATCCTCTTTCTAAGGGCACCCACCCTCGTTAAAGGGTTGCGACAGTAGGAAATAAACAAATTGTAGAAATAGGGTGTTATGGGAACACTTGAGATTTCAGGCTGCAAGCAGCGGATCAGAGAATATTTTTTTCTTACTCTCAATGGCATTTTATCAAAGAGAACAAAAGCAGGCAGGGTATCATTATAAAAAATTCCTCCCTGTCTCTTTATCAGAGCAGTGCTGCAAATTGTGATAAACATATCCGCACAGTACTCCCCACAGTTTCAAATGAGTCCAATTCCACCAAGCTGTGTTTCTATATAGGCTGGGGTAATATCGAGTTTTTGCAATGCGCGGCACGTATAGCTTATAGTTTTAAATAAAAGTCGATCTTACCGAACACTTCAAGGAGTTTTGTGCTGAGATTGAACGGCTCTGGAATCGTTTCGGCTATTTTAGAGCTCTTTCGTAGACGGAGTACGTGACTTCGCTTCGGTTGTTATCCGCAAGGAGGTTTCCAAACTGAGAAATGCGACTATGAATGGAGCCTTCGTAGATTGCTTCAATAAAATTGCTTATCCTTCGCGCCACACTGCAGCCACCGCATATCAGGCGTGCCCAACGTTTATGGCGCATTGAGCACATTGCTTCTTTTTATACATCCTTTGTGCATCGAATTGTGTTTTCGTTTCGCTGTAGCCCGAATGAAGAAAACGGGCTGCACCAAGGCTGTAAGAGTGGGCTCTGCCATTGCTTCCGGTCACTCCGTATCATATCACAAACTAGGAAGCAGAAAGTACACAAAAGAAGGAAAATGCGCGAGGAGTACGAGGTCGTTTGACGAGACCGCTCCTCGAAACTTGATACCAGCGCAAAATGGAATGGTTCGTAGCCATTGGCTGTAATCTCTGGGCTGTTTCAATGATGCCCTTGCCTGCTTTTGAACAGTTCCGAGGTACCACCTATCCACTGAACGAAATTATTTACTGTGCGGGTGCTGCGAAATAGATCTACATTCACTTTTTTTTTTCTAGAACCTATCCTTTCTTCGATGAAATTCTCTCACAATACAGCTTTCTAGATACCAGCCAAACCTCGCAATGTAAATATACCAGTGTTCTTCACCTAAGCGTTTTAGGCTCAGCAGAATATTGTTTAGGCTCAGTTTTCCATGTTCTTGATTTATTTGAGGAATATATTTTGCACACTGAGCCTGTCCTGCCCTGTTCTTGTCCTAACTTCCTATATGCCTCTACAAGAGGCATATCTTTAAATGGAACGGCGATAAACTGAATTTTCGGGGATATAAGAAATATCAAAGGCAGTTTTGTGAGTGCACTGAAGAAAGGCATTCGCTTTCGCACCATCACTGCCGAGCGCACGGATCTTATTTCAGAAGCTGATTTCGTCAATGTTGAGAACATAAAAAAACTTATGCCTCTGCCTTGCACCAAATTTATATCCATGTTGAAAAGAAACACAAAGCTGTCAAAATATGGTGACGTCGCGCAAGACGCTTCATTTGTGCCAGCAGAAAAAGTAAGAAATAAATAATCTGAGGCGGCTCCTTCCCCTTCTCCGCTGCAATAGCTATGGAGTGCAACTGCAGTGTTAGCTCTCAATTATTGTTTTGCTTTTGGCTAGCTGATTTAGGGTGCCTTTTGAAATGGGTCATTCGCTGGTTTGATCTGCAACGTTAGTTGGAGAGGCCAAGCATAAATTCTTTCTTCTAGGTAAAAACACAGTCAAACAGAGAACAACAAACTGATCGAAATCCTAAGAGGGAATCTTTTGACATTTCCTGATGAGCACGTTCATTACAACCCCGCAAATTTTTCAGAAGTAATGGCAGTTGATAGAAATATTGAAGTGAGCAAAACATCCCTCAATACAGAAAACAAGCCCACCCCTACCGTAATGCCCGTGTTAAGCAGCGCCTAATGCTGGACATATAGCATAATTAGGCTGGTTGGAGGTATTTTAGATTTTATGATGAAGCTAAACACGTTTCCCGAGTGGTAGGTGAAAAGTTTTTGTTCATTGTTGAAACATGCTCAGCTAGCATCTGTTTAATTCTGAGACATTTTGAAAACTACCGCTCATCTCCCTTAGTACACTATTCATTGCGCCACCTGTGCGTGCGACAATAGTAATATGGCCCTTTCCTTCCCTGCCCAGGCATCCCTTAGTAAGGTACCGATGTCTTATTTTTAAAATGACCACATTCACTTCTTCTTGGTTGTAAATTGCTACACATTAAGCGCGCGTACTTCATTCTTTGCTGTCTCGTGCTTTCTATGCACTTTGCGTAGCTTCTTCGAACATCATGACTTTCATCGCTTGAGCGCAAGATCAGTAGTTACAATAATTCTTTTCAAGGTAAGATTCTTTCGCTTCCGCACACGCGCGGTTGAAAGGTAACCTTTTATTTATTTCCACAACTTCATATTTGGCTATGATGTAACTTTCTATAAAAACAGTTCAATATTCTACTACGCCCTCAACCGCAGTCGAACATGAAGAGATATGGTGGCAAAGTTGAAGCCAAAATGTGTTCCGAAGCTAACGATGTTCAGTCTTCTAAAAAGAATGCTAGGCAGACTTAGCGCAGAGTCAGAAAACAGCTCGAGAGAGTCAGAAATTTTATTCGACCGCACATCCTAGTGCGGAGGCAGCCGAGGCACGGAAGCTTGTCTTGCGAGAGTCATATAAAATAGTGGACTGAATCTGTCCAACCAAGCGTAGAACGCAGCGAGAAACACCGGGCAGTGCTCCCAGGAGTGAATGGAGTAAATGGAGTAAACGGAAAATTGTAAAGTGAAGCATCTTGAACAGGTAACGGCTATGGAACTCTGAAGGCTCGAAATTAACACTATTATATTGTTACGTGGTGGCATGACAAGCGATGGAACACGGTTACACCACAGAAACAGAACGACATGACGATGAAATATGCTTTAATGGCCAGCGGGCCTGGCTCGAGCGCTCCGCCCCGCGCCACTGCCTGCCTCGTCATCTTCGTAGCACTACCCGGGGCCACCGAGCGATCACCCCGATCGATTGCTAGAAATCCAATGCCTGACGTGACGATGAACACAGACACAGAATTGGGACATGAAACGCTGGACACCACAATGAATGCGAAGACGGGCAGAATGCTTGCACCCGAGCATCAAGTACAATCTTCACCGTTTGTCGTAGGCCAATGCTCATGGACACGCCGAACGGCTTGGGCGGGGGTGCTGTCTTCGCTCGAGTGGTCATGAAGTCGCTTCGTCGTGGAGTCGGTAGGGGCGGATTTGGGCTCTTCCTGGTCGTCGTGTGTTGTGGGCAGGGCTGGGGACGAGGCTGGGACAGCGGCTGGTCGGGTCTGAGCAAAAAGGGCAGGGGCAGAGCTGGGCGGCGATCTCCACGGGCTTTCAGCAGATGGACCCGGCGTACGGTTGGCTTCGACGGGGCAAGGCGAGGATGCGGATGAACCGCACCTCCAACCAAATGTTACGTGGGGGCATGACAAGCGATGGAACACGGTGACACAACATAAACAGAACGACATGACGATGAAATATGCTTTAATGGCCAGCGGGCCTGGCGCGAGCGCTTCGGCCCGCGCCACTACCCGCTTCGTCATCTTCGTAGCAATATGTTTCGCAATTCTGAGAGCGGTTAAATGATTAAAAGGACTTGGATTTATGACATCTGATTATTTCCTAACGTAAACTAAACCTATATAGGTTACACGATTTATGGGAGGGAATTTATTGCCCCGAGCAGAGACAATGCATATGAGAAATCTGTTTGGCTCAGAGCACGTATCTTTAGTCCAAGTTGTTAAGTAAAGAATTTCTATTCTGGAGCAAACGTTCAAAGCTGTACATCAAGTACATTTCAAGAAATAGGTACATATATAAAGAATAGATAAAGAGGAATATAAAATTAAGCTACAGTATACTCGTCTCTTTTTTGTTTTGAACTCGCATTTAAGCTTCGTCTTCCTTACAAGGTTGCTAGTAAATATCACACCGACAGCATTTATGATGATCACTTTTCATACAATCTACGAAACCTTTCCACGGAATCTTCAAAAACTTTTTCAAAATTTCACTCTCCATCAACACAGGGCTATGACATTTTCTCCCCATGCTACGCAATGTGACCGCATGCTATCCGCAATGAACTGCGATAGGCTTCAAAAATTAATAAAATGATCGACTGAGAAGTTTCCAGAGCTGTCACTGTTTTAAACATTTCACTCTGCCTTTCGGGCCAGAAACCGGCTGGGAAATCACTGCGCGATTTCAGTGAGGTCTTATATTTCTGCATAATAACTGAAAATGCGCTGAATGTTTATGACTCTTCACGCACCAATGGTCGGGAGGACACTAAGTGGGACTCTTTCTTCGGCTTCTCCTCCGACTGTGCATTTTTCTCCCGCCAGAAGAATTCAAGGACAAACTCTTCAAAGCATGTTCTGCTGGTGAGTATGCTTGCCAATGTATTTCAAGTGTAATACACTTTTTCTTTGCCGTGCTATTTTCTGCATTCGTCAACGACCTTGCTGGATGTTTTCAATTTTGTATATGCCAGGAACGTTCATGAAAGGCATTCCCATTTGCGATTGCCACGTCATGACGACCAACGAGTTCAAGGCACGACAGCCAGGCCATACGTCTGCCACAAGTCGAGGACAATAGTTTACTGTTCTGATTTTTTTTTCGCTTAACAATAGAGCGAGTTCATGATAAAGTGTCCAGAAGGGGCACAATCGAATGATTGATGACATTTTGCAAAGGTTACGAAAAAACGGTGCCTGCCGGGTCGTTCGTCTTCTATTCTAAGTGAGAGGTATACATTGTCCTGCTGCTCATTTAGCATCGGATAAGTGTCTTAGTTTCCTCCTTCCTTCTTTTGTTGGTGAATGAGGCTTACATAATTCAGTAATCAGTGACTGAAATGGGCTGGAGCAATTTGTTAGAAGCACAAGCAACTAAGAGACAACGCTCATTCCTTGGCGTGGTGTAGGCAGACAAGGCGGTGACTAATGTTTCTCACCATGACGACAGACATAAATTATTATTAGTGGACAGCTAAATTCTTAATAATTAAGAGCTCTTGCGACATAAACATTCTGCTTTGCTCTACAGGAAGCAAGCAAAAAAAGCAAAAAGATAAAAGGCTAAAAAGGCAAAATGATTTACGATTTTTCCACTGGAGGGAAATTAGCGTTGGTACCAGCGAATGGATGAATTCTGAAAACTTGCTTCTTTTTTCAGGTACTGTTTACACAGTAGTGCACGCTTATCGCAGTGGAAGAAGCAGATAGCAAAAACTTATTTCGACTCATAAAAAGCTGTCTTGAAGTGATTGAAATGTACCTATTAAGATTTGATGTGCACAAGAACTTCATATCAAATGATAACGCATTGAATGCGAACTGAATATTTTCTTTAACTTATGTAGGTATAGCATGATCTTTACAACACGCAATAATCCCGCATTTTTAAAAGTAATATAAGCCCTGCAATAATGCAATAGTTTAAGCTTGATAATAAAAAAATGCAAGGTCTCTGGTATTATATGCATTAGCAGAGTACAATCCAATGCATTACTACCTTTTTATATCGATAATCTAAAACTGTTGCCCAGTGAGGCAAAGCCACGGGCAAGTTTTGTGAATTTTCAGGGATTTCTCGATAAATATCACGGGTCTGAATCTGAGAAACAATTGAAGCAGCGTGCATTTCTCGTTAGTTTCCGCATAAAGATGGGGAAGAGAGGTTATAAATTGCTGCAAGTAGTATGAGAAAATGGCACCAGTGCTACAAAAAACTCGCGTCACAGAAGAGATTTCATTGAACTATCTATTGCCGCTGGTGGAAAGAGCCAGACTGCAATAGAAAATCTTTCGCTTCATTTGCATTTGTTTGAGCTGGGAATTGCTTTGTCCGTCATTTGCCACAAACTCTTTTGCATGCAGTCGTATCTGACTCTAGTATATGAACGAGCAGCCAACATAGTTATAAAACCCAATTTTCACCAAGTCCAACTAGCGCATGTGCTTGCGTGGCCTAGGTTCTATGTGTCCCTGTATTTTCGCTTCCCACCTTACCCTTCCATATCTCAAGACAAGAAGCCCGAGTTAGCAGTTCCTACCATGTTATGCGGTCTGGTGATGTCGCACATCCAGAAAAGTAATTAGTGCCCGGATGTAGCACCTATCAAGTACCAGAGGCATATGCCCGTCAGTTTTTGTTCAAAATGCCGGCACAGAGGGTATTTGCAAAACAGGGCCTTTCACTTTATCGCGTCAAGAGTATGCAACGTCATTTCGAATCAGATATCTCGATTAAAACGTCACGACAGCCGGAAGTTGTGATTTACAGACTTACCCAAAACAGGCGCCCAGTAAGCTGGGTGCTAGACAAATCGCAGGAACTTGTGAGAGAGTCTGATAAGCTGCTGCATGCGCTACAGGTGTTGAAACTGGAGAACATAGCAGATTGCATTTATAAAGCAGTCCTCGGACGGCATGGTAATCGAATGAATGTGACTAGCACACTGTAGCACACGACGGTGAAGATGCTACAGCGCTGTGTCATTGAGCGTTGAACAACCACATGTTTATAAATACGTTTTTTTTTTTAGATTGATACACGTACTGACTGAGCAACTTATAGAGGGAACGCCTTCCAAATGAATGATATTAGAGTGGTTGTAGGATTGCTCCATTGTAGAGCCATTGATAATGGTAAATCTGTACAGGCTCAGAGGTGCATATGCGTAACCTTTCTTACCAAACTTCGTTCCGCTATGCGACCACCCATGGGCTAGGGGGGGGGGGGGGGGGGCAGTAGCCTAACGATGATAGCGGCAAATAAAGGGTATGAGATCAGCAGCCGTTTACTGGGTAGTGATGATACAAACATTTATTCAGTAATATTGTTGTTAATTAACTGCAGGTTAGAAACGTGGTTGTGCAACCAAGCGTAGTAATCGTTAAAGCTTTCCTGCGTCACATCTCTTCAAAACTGATTATGAGACGGCTGTTACGAATGCACTCTTCCTGATATGTCAAAACATCCTCCCACCGAGCAGTTTCTTTCCGCAGGCTCCGGTTGGCCCGCAGGGCACCCCTAATATTTATGCATGCTTGCGCGGTTGAGTCGCGCTCGGCAGTATTCTACCTACACGACTTTCCTTCATGCGTCTGTGTAATTTTATTTTCCTTACGTCGGAAGGCGGCGGCATCTATTTGACTTTTCTTACCTTAGGAAAAACTTTTATTTCATCTGCCACGCACAACCCACTACTTTTCTGTTCGAATTTTTTTCTGGGTTTAATTTTCTCTTTCCTCAGCAGCCCTCGAGCAAATTGGTTGCTGCATGTTTTGGATGAAATCAAAGTCTGCACATCCGAAGAGGCTCTCCTCGCGAACACGTAAGACATGCCTTGCGGAGACAGGTAATCCGCCCGCGCATCTCCCAGTTCGGCTGTCTAGTTCTTCCAGTATTTTTCGCTTTATGAAATTCTCTCCCATTTTTTCTGATATGCATATTATGTTTCAGTTTGACTGTATGTTTTTTCTTTTTATTGGCGGAAATACGCTTGTTTCATTTTCTTTCCTCTATATCACCCCGCTGCAGGCGCCTCCATGTACTCCTGCAATGTACTGTGTTTGACGAGTGGTATTAAAATACATCCCACGCGCATTCCCTGCCACTTTGAATGTCTGAAAGGAAATTTCTTGCGAGGCTGTTTATTTTAACGCGGTAGCGTTAAGGAGTTCGTGTCGCAGAAAAGCCGGTGTCGTCGGCGGCGTTGGCCGTGAGCGATAAACCCCGGCATGCACTTCATAAATAAAAAGCAACTTCCAAGATGGGCTGGGTGGGAATCGAACCATGGTCTCCGGAATGTGAGACGGAGACGCTACCACTCAACCACGAGTTCGACGCTTGAAAGCGGTACAAAAGCGCTTCTAGTGAATGCGGTGTTGCCTTAGAAACGTGCCGTAGAACGTTATACTGCGGTGTATATCGGTAATTATGAGCATGTTACTTACAGAAGTCGCAGTTACACGAGAGCTAAGTACGTTTCCGCTACATTTCTTCTGCGCTCTGCGCACATGCTGAGCCATCTTGCGGCAAACACAGAAGAACCCCTCCTCGCAATGTGCGGCGCTGCCGCGACACATGGCGTGCCACTCGCCCCTGACGTTTCGCCGTGCACCCTCACGGGTTGTAGAATCAAGCGTCTTTCCTTTCTTTAGATCACTATCTTCGCTCACCCGCTTCTCCCCTTCGGGTCGCGCGGGTACCGGTGCGAGGATGCCCCAATACCCTTGCTTAATAAGTTTTCTCGACGAGGTGCAATAACGCTATCGCGTTCCACTCTTGAAGGCGAAGCTTAAGCGTCCTCCAAATTTTTGCATGTTATTCATGGTTCGAAACTCATAGTCATGTTGAATGTTTAAAGCCGGCTGACTCTGTTTTTCGCTCCTTAACGTTTCCTGGTTTATTACGAACATACAAGTGAAAGTTCATGTAAGACAAAAGTTTCGAGGCCGCGAGGAAAGCCAATTTGGCTTACAAGCGCCTCAGCCTTTGGCGATCCCTTGATTTCGCTAGATGATGTCATGGCATTAGAGTCCGACTTTCAGATCTTTAAGTCAGGTCTCAGGACACTGCTAACAATAAAGGTGTTGGCTGTGATTCCTAATGAAGCGTCCTGGAAACTATTGGCCTCGATTGTATGTTTTACGCGTTCTTTGTGTTGCGAGGTCTCGAATAAAATTTGCCTATCTAGAATTGCTCTAGGATAGCTTCTACTAATGCTGCGCTGGCGATGCCACGAGAACCGCACGTATCTTTGGAAAGCCCTTTTGTGTTTTTTGTTTTTTTTTTTAATCGGTGTCCGCTGAAACTGTACGGCGCACGCCAACCAGTCTTGCAACGTGCTCAAGCAATTCCGGTACGGGACCAATAAACGCCAGTTATGACTCAGTCACTGAGCGTGTCGGTCTCGTTTATTACTATCAGAAAAGGCAAATTCCCGCGCCGAAAAATGACTGAGATTCCGCCTCCAGAGCCGCTACGTTTCGGGGATTATGTTGCGGACAATCGGATTCGATTTAAGCAGCGAGTAGAATTGTGCCTAGTCGCTGCGGAGTCTCCGGAAGCTGGAAAACAGTGTAGCAAGGCGCAGAAAGCCGTCATCTTGCTTAACATCGCCGGTCAAGAGGCCATCGACGTTTACAACACCTTCAACCTTACCGTGCAAGAAAATAATGACTACAAGAAGCTGGTGCGAGCATTTGAGGTCCACTTCCTCCCCCAGAGCAACGAAACATTAGAGTGTTACATGATCCGAGCACACAAGCCGAAGGTGAGCCTTTCGAGCACTTCCATCGGGACCTGCAACTGAAGTATAAGAGCTGCAATTTTGAAGATCTCCGAGAATATATGCTGCGTGGCTACATAGCGTACCGAACACGTAGTGTGCCGCTAAAGGAAAAGCTTCTAGCCAAAAACGACATGACACTCCTCACTGCTGTCGAATCGGCCAGGGCCGAGGAAATCGCAGCCGCACAAAGCAAAGCTTAGAGCGAAGACAAGAGCGTCGATGCCTTGGTGCAAGAGAGCAGCAAGCATCAGGAGCAGAGGAATGACGCACTAGTGTACGACAAAAGGAAACACGAAGCCAAAAAATGCGGCTACTACAATTGCTCGCACGGGCCTCGCCAGTTTCAAGCGTATAAAAAAGTGTGGTAGGTGCGGAAGACACTCATTTCTCAGTTTGATGCAAAGTAAGGACAGCCGACAGGACGACGACGACTTTACTGTTTTGCACATATTTACGGCATGCAAGAAAGCGAGCGGAGCTGATCGACGCGACTGGGAGGCGGCGACTCAAATTTCAGGACAAGATACCGGCGCGCAGGCCAACTTAGTGCCATGCGGTTTGTTTGAAGCCCCGAGAACGAAGCGGAAAACACAGCCAGCCAGGGCAGTATTACACAGCTATGGCGGGATAAAAATAGCGCATATGGCAAAGGTATGGCTCCCGGGTTAGATTGATGAAGACACTAAGCTCGTCGAAACCTCCGTTTTGAAGAATGGTCGTCAGGCGATTGTAGGACTGCAAGCTTGCGAGCAGTTTCGTTTTGTCAATAATGTCAGATCAGTCAATAAAGACGAAGACTTGTCCGAGTGCGTTCGCCAGGAGTACCCAAGTTGTTTACGGGCAAGGGACAACTGAAACGAGAGTACAGCATGACGCTTCAAGATGGCGTCCGTCCAGTCACTGAGCCGGCACGTCGGGTACCTGATGCGATTCGATCTCGTCTGTAAGAGAAGCTGGATCGTCCCGAGACAGCAGGCATCATTGCCAAGGTGCGAAAGCTATCTGATTGGGTAAGCTCACTTATTATTGCATGAAAGAACGGCCAACTTCGGGCTTGCATGGATCCCGGAAAAGTGAATGAGTCTTTGAAGAGGAAACATTTTGAACTCCCTAGTAGGAAGGAGGTTTTCATTTATTCCTTTTATTTTTCCTTTAGAGGCCCGAGGGCATTACATAAGGGGGGGAGCAAACTCAATATACAATGCGAACAAGAGCAGGAAAAAATTGAAACAACAAGAAAACAGAAACTAAAGGAATGCATGGGTTAAACGAAACAGTATAAAAAACAAAAATAAGAATATACTATACGTAAATGACGTCAAGAAATTTATACGAATCTATGTGATATGCATAAAAAAATGCTTAACGAAACTGGTTGAACTTGGCCGGTTAGTACGTTATCGATATCAACGTCAGCAGAACTACAAACACACGGAAAAAAGTCAAGACAAGGTAAGCACTGACCTCCCCGCGTGCGCCCACAATTCTGCCGGCCTCATCATTGATGGCTTCACGAAAGTTGGTCGTGTAGTTTTATCCTGAATGATTTTCGACCAGTGCATGATACGATGGTGTTTGGCAGGGCGTTCCGTAGTACTGTTGCGTCTTCAAAAATATTAAGACTTTAGTGCTAAGTGCGGCAGTTGACACGTGCAATGCTATAATTATGCTTTAGGCGGCTAGATGTCCTGAAAGCACTTGCTGCTGGGCTAGTTGGTTTTGATTCATATTTTAAATTGTTTAAGGCGCAAAAAACAGACAGACACAAAGGTAAGTGACAGGACGAAGCGCCAACTCTCAACTGATTTTATTGCATGCAAGAAAACGTACTTAAATAGTTTTGTAGTCGCATGCGTAGGTGTCACCTAAAGCTCAGGAACGACCTGATAAGGCGCGCTCCAGGAATATCTTTTCACAGTTATATAAAACAACTGATGTGTCGCTTACGCACATGTCGCCTTTCTTTTTGATATAAAACGCTTCTATCAATTCCCTGGCCATTCTTTGCTTTTGCCCAGAATGCGCACATCAGTGAAGCATGGCTCACAATTGCGGGACGGGCATTCATTAATGTGCTTAGTTATATGGGTGCCTTCCTTGTTCTGTTGCACGTTTCTCTCGTGTTTCCTCGTCCGCTCATTCAGGCACCTGCCTGTCTGACCTATGTAGGAGTGGCCGCAAGACAGGGGGATTTCATATACAACCCCTTCAGCACATTTCATGAACGGTCTCCTGTGGTTCGTTCCGCAGCCTCGTTCCTTGGTATTTTCTTTATCGGTACGGGAGCAAAGACCACCTAGCTTTCTCGGTGCAGAAAAGGTGAGCCGCACACCATGGCGGCTGGCAACTTTTTTCAAATTATGGGCCACACGATGCACGTATGGCACCACCACTGGTCTTACCTCATCCCGAGGGACCTCCGGCCTGGCTCTACCAGTACCCTTCTTTGTCTTGTTTAGGAGACATTCAGCCACCGCGGTCACGAGCGAACGGGGTAACCCGGCTGCAAAAAGCCTAGCCAATTGGTGATTAAAACTGTCCCGCATTTTGTGAAGGCATGACTTTTTGAGTGCCGATTCTAGGCAAAGCGAAGAAATCCCGCGTTTCACCAGTTTAGAATGGCAGGAGTCAAAGGGTAACAGCTGCTTCTTTGCACGCGGGGAATATGTCCAACAGACCCGATCACCACAGAACTCCAGCTTCAAATCTAAAAACTGTAATGAATGCCCTTCCTTTTGTGTGTCTTCACCACGTCTCATTGATGATTGTGTCACATGTGTCGTCGCCAACACCTGTCGTGCTAGGACAGTCGCCTTTTGCATCAAGAACGGCCTGGTCTCTGTTGAAGTAAGTGCGATGTTCCGCCCTGTGCTTCTTTCAAGGGGTCACGTAAAGAGAATCAGCAAGATCCTCAGATCTGAGCTTTGGCGCTAGAATCGCCTTTTATATGACCTTCTGCGTGTTGCCTGCTTTGCTCAAAGTCCTGCATGTGTCGCTGAGAACACCTTTCGGTCCATCACCAAGTTGGCCTCAAAGATGACAGAGCAACAGTGGACGTGCATGCTCAACTGTTTGCTGAGGGAAGTAAAAAAGGACAAGAAGAAGAAAGGTGGTGAAGGATTGGTGATAATAGGGGATGTACATCTGCCAGAGAAGATGAAATCTGTTTTGGAAAAGGGACCGAAGTACGCAGTGGAGCCAAATGTGCCGTCTCAAAATCTAGCCATCAACCGACGAATTTCAAGAAAAGCCACATCGGAGGAGCGAGAAAAATGCCTGCTGGAGGGTGTTGAATCCCTTTTAAAGTCGGGTTATCCGAACACCACAAGAAACATGGAAATGTCGACGGAAGCCATTGTGTCGTACTGCAGACAGAATGAACTGCGTCTACTACAAGCCGATAAGGAGGGAGGATTTGTGGTCCTCTCGGATAACAACTTCTCAGAGAGAGCAGCTCAGGCAGTTAGAAAGAATTTTGTTCCAATTTCTAAAAAATCCACAAAAGTAAAATCGGCTGCGATGGCTTTATGTGATCGTCTGGGGTTGAGCACCCTTACTAATCAGATTAGAGATAGTAAAAAGAGCGCGCTCAAAGTTTTCTTTTCTGTCAAAACACACAAGCAAAGCATGCCGTTTAGAACTATCGTAACTGAAAAAGGCACGTGGCAGAAACATCTTAGCATGTATTTGGCTAAGCACTTGTCAAAACTGCATGTCAATGATCCGTTTTTGACGAAACGGTCAAATGAAATTTGTGAACTTTTTGAAAACAACCCTGATGTTGGAAGTGCTTTTTCAGTGGACGTTGTAGATCTATTCTATTCAGTCCCTCATGGCCCCTTGTTCTCAGCCGTTAGGGAGTGCATTGAAGAAAATGACCCGATTGCTTTTCAGAACTCCGCTGGTATTTCCATAGATGACTTTTTAACCTTATTACAGTTTTACCTGGAATCTACTTTTATCACTTTTGACCAGCAGTTTTTTCTGCAGAAATCTGGCGTATGCATTGGCTCCTGTGTGGCACCGGTGCTATGTCACATCTTTTTATCTGGTATTGACCAAGCTTTGCAGCAAGTTTTACCCATTGACAAGGTTTTTAAAGTTTTTAGGTATGTAGATGATTTTATGATTGTTTTAACTAAAGAAGGTCTTTACAACCTTAAGGAAACAGTAGACAGTGTTTTATCTGCCTTTAAAGAGCATGGAAAAGGTATGGAATTCACATACGAACTACCTGACCATGACCATTCATTACAGTTTTTAGATTTGAAGCTGGAGTTCTGTGGTGATCGGGTCTGTTGGACATATTCCCCGCGTGCAAAGAAGCAGCTGTTACCCTTTGACTCCTGCCATTCTAAACTGGTGAAACGCGGGATTGCTTCGCTTTGCCTAGAATCGGCACTCAAAAAGTCATGCCTTCACAAAATGCGGGAGAGTTTTAATCACCAATTGGCTAGGCTTTTTGCAGCCGGGTTCCCCCGTTCGCTCGTGACCGCGGTGGCTGAATGTCTCCTAAACAAGACAAAGAAGGGTACTGGTAGAGCCAGGCCGGTGGTCCCTCGGGATGAGGTAAGACCAGTGGTGGTGCCATACGTGCATCGTGTGGCCCATAATTTGAAAAAAGTTGCCAGCCGCCATGGTGTGCGGCTCACCTTTTCTGCATCGAGAAAGCTAGGTGGTCTTTGCTCCCGTGCCGATAAAGAAAATACCAAGGAACGAGGCTGCGGAACGAACCACAGGAGAGCGTTCATGAAATGTGCTGAAGGGGTTGTATATGAAATCCCCCTGTCTTGCGGCCACTCCTGCATAGGTCAGACAGGCAGGTGCCTGAATGAGCGGACGAGGGAACACGAGAGAAACGTGCAACAGAACAAGGAAGGCATCCATATAACTAAGCACATTAATGAATGCCCGTCCCGCAATTGTGAGCCATGCTTCACTGATGTGCGCATTCTGGGCAAAAGCAAAGATAAGAATGCCAGGGAATTGATAGAAGCGTTTTATATCAAAAAGAAAGGCGACATGTGCGTAAGCGACACATCAATTGTTTTATATAACTGTGAAAAGATATTCCTGGAGCGCGCCTTATCAGGTCGTTCCTGAGCTTTAGGTGACACCTACGCATGTGACTACAAAACTATTTAAGTACGTTTTCTTGCATGCAATAAAATCAGTTGGGAGTTGGCGCTTCGTCCTGTCACTTACCTTTGTGTCTGTATGTTTTTTGCGTCTTAAACTATTTTAAATAGATGTCCTGAGGGGGGGGGGGGGGGTTGTAGCTTGCGTGTCTCATGCGGGGATGATAATAGAAGTGATGTAGAAGACAGAGGCGAGATATGATACTGATACGACGTGAGATGAGCGATGGAATGGCGATGGACTGTTTCAGTGCGGTGATACTGTTTTTTTTTTTGTTTTTTTTTTTTTTGATAGCAAGATGTTATAAATCTGATGGTGCGATTCTATACGGCTTCAAAGTCGATGGCGAGATACGCTTTTGATGGCTACCAAACGGATGACGCATATTCTAGTTTGGGGAGGATGAACGTTATATAGGCTAGTTTCTTTGTTTCCGAGGATGCGGCCTTGAAGTTACGTCGAAGGTGTGCGTGAAGCTTCAGCGCAAAATGTGGGTTATCCATGATAGTGATAGTGTTAGGTGATATCTGTAGGATAACGCGGGGGTAATGAAAAGTAGCCAATACTGTACTAATGCTGATTCACAGTGCATTTCCTCGTGAAAGTCATGGATTTGGGCTTGCTAATCTTCAAGGGAAGGAGGAATTTATTACACCAAGAGGCGAGTGTGTTGAGATCAGATTGAAGCAAGCATGATTCATTGGTGGCCTTAATCTCTCTGAATATGACGCAATCATCCGCAAAAATACGTAATTTTAATTTTATATTACAAGGAAGATCATTAATGTAAATTAGAAATAGTAGTGGTGACAGTCTGTTGCCCAGATGTTACATTGGTGAGAGGTGAGTGGCTATCATTTGCGGAAGTGAACTGCTTGCGTCGATCCTGAAAGAAAATTTTCAATCCAGTGGATTAGGTTGGCGGGAATTCCTAGTGATGAGAACTTCTCAAGTAAAGGACTGTGGGGAATGCGATCAAATGCTTTGAAGTAGTCGAGGTATATAGCATCTATTTAGGGGATATTGTCCATGGATTCTAGTAAGCCGTGTATGAGCTCAGCAAGCTGTTTTACATGCGATGTCTTCCAAAATCATGCTGTTGAGGGTAAAAGAAGTTAGTTTCGAGGTGTGCCATTAGATTCGTGGATATAACGTGCTCGAGAAGTTTGGATGGGACACTGGTTAGAGAGATTGGATTGTAGCTGGATGCTGATTTGCGGTCACCTTTTTTAAAGACTGGAACAATTTGAGCAACTTTCTAATCGTCCTGTATTTCCTTCGATTTTAAAGAATGGATAAAGATTAATTGTAATACCTGTGACGAGGTTTCCGATGTGTTGTTTAGTAGCTTGATATAGTCCGAGCCTGCCGATGAAGATAATTTTAGAGAATCAATGAGGTTACTGATACCGTTTGCATTTTTCTGTATCTCAGGCATTGTGACTGGTGGCGACTCTGTGTTTCAGGGCAGTGCCTTGGCTTAGAGTGGATTGTGGCACGAATGGATGCTATCTTGCTATACGTGTTTTCATTTTTGGCGTGACACGCAAACAGGCTAACTTTTCAGTCGAAAAAAAGCCAAGCATTTGTGCAGCTTTCACTACAAATACGCCGGACTTTGTGGACGAAGTCTCTATGGAGGGAACATCACCAACTACGCAACTTATTCGTTTGGAGGTTTCTTCACTCTCTCTGCGTTCGCACAACGCTGACGTGAACGTTAATGCTATCACGAAAGTCGCAAAAAAAAAAAAAAGGGAACAGTCTTAATTTTTGCGATGTACAGATGTCGTTCAATAATAATATGATGTTTCTAAACAGGTAATAAGCATCATGAGAGGGCAGTAAAACATAGGTGGCCAAATCATAGGTGCGCAGTAGTACAGCATTCCTTAATTAAAAAAAAACGACCTCTATGCAAGATTGTTTTCCTTTGCTCAGTGGGTTCCTCATTATGCAACATACGTTATCTTTAGCCCGTGGGAACACTGAATATAAAAGTTAAGACATGCTGTCTTTCTCGTAGTGCGTAAATCATACATGTGCATTACGATCTGCACGTAGTGCCGTGTAGCGTACACAGCGCTCTGGAAGAACTGAGCGTGCAGTAGAGCCCGGAGTAGGACGTTAGAGCAGAGAGAAGAGACAAACAGGAGAACAGATAGGCTATTTTATCTGTTCCTTAACATTTGACAGAAATTTACGGCACAGTCGGGGTGTTGACGCGCTTAGCTGCTCGACCGGCCTTTGCAACGAGCGAAGGAAAGGAAAAAAGTTGTTGCAGGAGTGTAAAGCCGTTGCGAAGTCATCAGCCCATACGGCACAGCAGGCGGGTCCTTTTTATCGGAAGCGACGTTAAGCCTGAAATACGGGCGTCGTTTGCATTTACGACGGCGACGGAGGAACTCAACGGAGGCAGGAAACCATGTTAGCGGGGGCGGACCTGGTGTCGCGACTTAA
This sequence comes from Amblyomma maculatum, assembly GCF_055883805.1. Classification (NCBI taxonomy): domain Eukaryota; kingdom Metazoa; phylum Arthropoda; class Arachnida; order Ixodida; family Ixodidae; genus Amblyomma; species Amblyomma maculatum. The sequence continues at coordinate 195,962,659 of NC_139346.1, read as the reverse complement.
GCGGGGTTGCCACTGACATAGAGAGCTTGGACGTAGATAGCTAACATGTTTACTCCAGTAAATGTGTTACTCCCTGTATATTGTGCACGCAATTCAAGTCTAAGCGATGATGTGCCTATTTTGATATGACACGAACAAGTGCTGAAATTTAAATGAAATCCCTAAAAAGAACAGATTAGCGAATATAACGATGCAATACTTTACTCTATGCTTACGTTCCAGAATTGAGCATCTAGGCTTTCGACGAGTGGTTTGACAAGAAAGATTTGACATAGTGCTGCGGCCCTGCGTGTGCAATTACAAATTGCGAAAAATAACATTTCGCAGTTCAAAGTTCTGCTTTCACGAGGTAACAACCAAACTGAACTTATTCATAAGTTATTAAGTCGCAGTGCATATTGTTATCGAAACTACCACGGCCGGAATTTCCACCCCTGACAGCCACAGATAATAGGCGCACATGCAAACTACGCATACGAGCCACCACGAATAGATATGGCGATTTTTCAGCTCGGAACTGTGACGATTCCCGAAATTGGCAACATCAATTTTTTTTTTTTTTTACTGCGGCGAAAGCTAACAATTATCTGGGCAATGGAAAATCTCCTAGGACCCCATAAGGTCCCTTAGAGCGCTTTGTCTGCTGACCAGTTACTAAAGCGTAATAGGCCTAAATGCAGTTTGTTCTGTATTATTGTCTCTTACTCAGCGGTCCTGTGTCTTGGCGACTTTTCGGTGATTACAGCATCTTTGTGTAAGATGGCCACACGGCGCGTTCCAGCGTTCGCAGAATTCTTGGGAAAAGGCGATCACTCATGTACCTCCAGCAGATTATTATGGTACTATGAGCACTAGTTTGCTTCCAAAGGCAGTGTTGTCACAGGTGGGTACATCATATAGAAAGATGGTATATTGTAAAGTGGTAGTTTCTACGGTATCTTTAGTTTATGCGCTGATGTGCCAGTGACGTATACGTAGTGACGCTTTGCTCATTTGTGAGTCAGCGTGAATTGGAAGCAAAGCACACCTCATTCCTCACTGCATGCTGGCCCGTTCTCTGATGGGTAGCGGACCCATCACTGCCGACCCCGCAGTGGTGGTCGGAGGTTGCCAAAAATTACATCTACGAACAAGGAGAAAGAAACATTTAGTGAACACCCCATATCCTGGTTGGTGGAGTAAGAGCGCGGCATACTTATTAGCGCACACAGAAAAGATGTGGGCTGCAAAAACTAGCCATTGCAATAAGCTTACTAGAGAAAAAAAACTTAAGTTCGGATGAGGGATCTGTTGGGATAAGAAAAGTTTGCCTAGGTCGCAGTGCGTTAACATAGACATCTCAGATGAACGTTGCTAAATGGTACGAACACTGCTCAAATCATGTCACGAGATTATGTAGGAAATAAAAACACCTCACTCCATGTACTACAGAATGAGCACTATATTGTGGGAGATAAACAATGACCTGTTATTTTATGCGGCATTAAAGAGTGCTCAAAACAAACAAAATCGCTTCTTGTGGACAAATGCTGCCATTAACTGAGTAGGTAGCCTTAGTTCGGAAAACTACCAATAATTTCCTTAAGTCTACACAGTGTTCTTTTCTACCTTTCAAAAGCGCTCCTGATAGTTTATTATATTATGCACCCTTTTCATAACGCCTTCGAATAAAAAAGCGACGCTTTCTTCGCCCCACCGATGATAATTTTTGAGTTTTGCAACTGAAGCTGTAACCATGCTTGACAAAGCTTTAATCGATGAAGCGTGCATGCCTGTCCTGGCTGAAGGCTGACATGCTGAGGGCCCTTTATACATGTTTTTACATAAATGAACAGAAATTTCAGGTATGACTGTTTGGTCAGCCGTACAGATGTCAAAAACAAATTTCCGAAATATCGGACACAAAAGTGCTCCGTTTACAACTAACAAGAATTATCTGAAACTGAAATTACGCTAAACAAAACATGACGTATGGTCGCGTATGTCATAATCGGCAGAGAGAGAGCTAATGCAACAATATTGAACAAGAGCGAAATCAGCATTACAACTGTCAAAACTAATATCAATACCTCCAGAATTGTGAACCTTTAGACTGAAAAGCTTTTCAGTACGTGATGGCAAGCGTTAAGTGCGATTTCTCTCTACAAACCGCGGAAATAGCTCAGGTATGAAGATTTATCAGGTTTCATTAAGACCACTAAATTCAAAATGCATCATAAATTCGTGCATTAAGCCTAATAATGGAGATAGCAGTCTATAGTCGCATAGGCACAAACGTTGACGGTACCGTATTTTCGTCTGCGTTCGAGATCTTAAAAAGGAAAAAGTTGTGGCCGGAGATTTTGTCTTTACTTTTATTTCATTTTAAGAAAGCAGGACGCAAAACCTTCGCAAAAGTCTTTGTAATTCTAAGGAGGGGCTTAGATATGGATCACAAAAGAGAACAAATAAAGTATAATATGGCTGTGTCAACCCTCACGAAACCACGCTAATGCCTTCTTTTTCTTCCTGATGTCGAGAAAAAGTGACTTGGCTCGAAATATTGCCATCTCTGGGATGTTGGCTTAACAGCCTACTAGGGTTTTGAGCTGACGTTTCCAAGAGACCCAGGCATATGCCATCCATAACGGACATCAACCGCAGCATTACAGAGTTCACTTTGGACTGTCATGCATGATTGTTTCAAAAAGTGAAAGAAGCATCTGGAGAGGTTGGCTTGAACGAGTACTGCGTACTAAAAACTTGTTCTATTTACTTTCGCTTCGGCCAGCAAACCTTGTGCATGAAGGAAGAGGTGAAAATGGCAACTCTCGAGAATATACAAGTTAGGCGAAGAAAGAGAGAGAGGGGTGTATGTGAAGGGGTTAACACTGGACTATGCCATCGAAAGATGCGATGAAAATATATGGCAATGCCGCCCTTCCTCCATGGCACAGCTGAGCCCACATGCCGAGGGTACACTTGCATGCGGCTTATCTTACCTGTTTTGCGAGTAGCGACGGGCTTGTGCGCGGGGAGGTTGTACCGTTTCCCGGTAATACAAGTACATCCCCACGAGTCAAATCCTAGGCGTCAAACTAAGTCCATGAAAGAGGATGGACGAAAATATATATTCCGGTACTAATATAGCAAAACCTGTGGAGAGTGTGCCGCGTGGGGTCCAACACAGCCTCAATGAAGGTCCCGTGTTCGTGGTTGTGTGCTGATGCGTCGGTACGGCTTTCGTGCGCGGCGTCACTTTTCAAAAAGGCTTATTTATAGCGTACGTGTCTGATATTTCTTGGTTGTGCAAGGACATTGTAAAAGCGTCTCGTGCAATAAAATTATGCCGCCTAATGCATTCTTCCGAGGGTTGATCTATTAGTTTGGTGCTGCTGAAATGAGATATCCCCTGAAATATAGTTTCTGTAATTTCTCCCCAGTATATGTCATTGCGATGGGATTCACGTTTGCGGTTCTCTTCCCGCACCAAACTGCAGTTTCTTGTTGTCGCCATCTTCCTATGCATCTTACTGTTGTGGAATTCCTCAGCAGTAGCATCTTCAGCGACGCTGAGAAGGGGCTCCAGTAAGCGCGCTATCAAACACTAGAAATAAAGTTGTCAATAGCGACATGACGTTACTTTGTATTTCAATGTAACGACGTTTAAGCAAAAAATTCTGAACTTTCAGCAGCCTTTTAATGTTACAAAACACGAACCACAATATGATGGCAAAAACCAAAGAGGAGGGACTGACGCTGATTCAGATTATTATCACTTCGCTTCGAAGTGTCTCTTAGAGGCGCAATGTTTCAACACAGACGCCATTCGGTGCTACGTGGCACTTTTAAATGATAATGGTATTGCAGCTGTTTTTTCCTATTGCATATCGAAATGCCCCTAGCGGAATATTTCAAGCCTCGCTCCGAATTGTGTTTCAAATTCGCTTTTAAACTGAACGTTAGGAGACAACTTGGTTCTCCTTCATAGCGCGATCCTTCTTGTTAAGTGCGCATAATTTTTGAAGGCTTAACGATTAAAATCGAGTGCAGCTTGTGAATACGAATAGGCGCCGATGGTCCTTCGAAAAGAGGCTGCTGGTAATTAATTTTGGAATGGGCGATTACAGTTGCAGGAGCCGTGCCGACCATTAACGAGATACGGCTGTCGTCTCTCTTGGGCACCGTCAATTTTAATTAAAGCGGTGGCACAGAGGTTGTTCGGACGACAGATTGTAGCCTGTTTTCTTGATGTAGCGGTTAGGCACGTGGAGTGGAGGCAGCGGACATTTTATCACAAGATGTTTCTATACATTTGACAATTTAAGATAGCTAAATAATGAAGAGCAGCAAGCCTCCCGTTTTGACGTTTATCTTTATGGGATGATATTCCGCGGCTCCTGATAACATGGGTAGGAAAGCGCGATAGACGAATAAATGTAATTGGAATTAAGAACAAGCTTTATGTACCTGTATGCTTATCGCAGTTAAAATCAAAATGACAGACATATTTGATATATATATATATATATATATATATATATATATATATATATATATATATATATATATATATATTGCTAAGCATACTGTGTTACCGTGGAGGTGTTGCTAAACATACTGTGTGGGGATGTGGGTGCGTGCGTGCGTGCGCATGTGCGTGTGCGTGCGTGCATGTGTGTGTGTGTATGTGAAAAAATATGCCATGTTTTAATATATATTGTGCTTGTAAGAGCAGCAAGCTTGCGCGGAAACTTTGCACGTGAGATTTGTTTAGAACATTTAGGTAAAAATAGTTTTCCTCTTCATTTATACCCTTAAGTGGGCAGTTCTAAATAAACATACCTATCTGCACGCACACTTGCACTTGCGAAAAAAGGTATACAGGCACATTTTCGTACAAGTTGAAACAAGGACAAAGCAACCGAGGAAGGGCGTGTTACATCCCAGCTACGTAGCTTGAAGTTCTTAATCTATGCTTAACAGTTTCGCATAAATGAATTACACTGACGATCCAAACTAAGCACTTTTAAGTATAGAATTACTCAACGTACTCAGTGAATATTTTTGTTATCACCCGAAGCATGACACATTGATCAGCATTACTGAGGACGAAAAAACATTTCTTCACTTTTCGATTCGATTCGCATGGCAGCGTCGTTTCCGGCCACCAAAAATGTACCAGACATCAGTCTTGTAACCGGAATCAGTATTTCTTGGTCCCGAAGCTGTCCTTCCGAAGCATGTTTAGATTCTACTTCACATTCCCCAGCGGTATAAGCGATAAATAACATATTATTGCCTACTTAGGAACCTTGCCTAAACAGGGTTTGAATGATTGGGAAAGTAGTGTTGAACTCCTGCGAAAGCACTCATCCAGCCATACCTCTCTTCAAGGTCATCTTGTGTGGGTTTGGCGCTCGGCCGGCGCGGTCATTTCGACAGCAACTGTAAAGAAAGCCGTTGCCGAACCACCGAAGCTGGCATTTTCCTCTTTTTCGCCATTTTCTCGTACGGCGTAACTAATGGACGGCTTTCTAACTTGAGAGGCATAAGATGGTACGAGCTGATTTAACACAACGAGAACGGGCTTCGAGGATAGAGGCTGACTTACGCTGCTATACCGAAACGCTGTACTCCTATCGCACGGCTACTTGTTTAACCATGCTTAAACCTGCTTAAGCTTTTCTTTTTTTTCTTGCAATACATCTGGTGTGTCAAGATACTACACGCTTTTGTTGCTTTCTCTGGTTCGTGGTCTGCCTGTATCTAAGGCACTGGATAGGAAAAGATCAAGCTTGGATAAATGCTAAAGTTACGCCGGCGAACTAAGTCGTTTTTAATAAATCGTTGATCTGAGGTCAAATTTTCTGTGTATTTGCAACAGATGTTAACGCAAAATACCTTCTCGGTCATGTACTGCATCCGCAGGGAAGATGAAATACAAGACAAGAGAGGAGACTGAAATATTCTCAGTGCAATGGAATTAGTTGGAGGCAGAACAGCGTCTGCAGAGAATTGAGGCAGACACGCAAACTTCCCATTCACACAGTTGTCGCAGCTTTATACGCAGTTAATGGGCAGCTAGAATAAGTAAGAAACGGAAGCGAAGAAAGGAAGTCAATAGGGCACCAGGCAGCACAGAAGCGCGAGTCAGCAATGCTCTGCTTATGCGTCACCGAATAAGCCCCAGGCGGAGTGGTTGCAGCTGATTATGGCGCTCTCCTGGTATTAGGGCGGGAAGGACACGGGAGACATGTCCCTTCGGAGCTTTCCTAATGGTACATTAGGGCGTATACTCCCGGGACCGTGCAACCAGTACGTATGCGGAATTTCAACGATGGCTCTTTGCTATTGACGGGGCGCAGGAGCTGGTCGCAATTAGGCGAGGAAGAACGAAAGAGTTGCCAACAGACTTGCCAACAGTCTTGCCAACAGAAGGAGCCAATTTAACGAAACGAGGGGTTACAAACAAATTGTCGAAGAGAATGCTCGGTGTATATTTTGTGGTGAGTCGTCGGGGCTGAGAATGAGGAAGAATGACGCAAAGAAACGGGGACAGCAGCTTAATCAGGCACAGCTAGCTAGATTCATTGAAAAATATGGTTTAAAAACCGAACAATTTTCTGGAACAGAAGTTCTAATCAGAACAGATGTGCACAGTTTGCTGTAGAGCCCTTTCGTTGTATGCAGTGTGCGAATAGTACGTTTGCATATTCTGCATATTGCCTTTGCTATGTTTCATTGAGAGAAATCGCAGTATTTGTTCTGGTATATGATCTTTTAGTTCTTAGCACTACTAGTTGCAGTCACAAATTTTGCCGATGCCTATGTAAAGCCACTCTTTCTATTTCTACATAAACTTGAAGGGCGAATGAGAATATGGCGAAGCTCGCATCACGTGGGTTACCCAATGAGCAGGCAAAGCGGCAGGTCATTTGCAATCAATGAGTGGCGAGTATCACAGTTGTGGCCGTCACGGCCATCACCAGGCAGCATTGTATGAGGCCGTCTTCCTTCCTACTTGTCAGCCACATATTGATCGCGCCCTTAACTTCAGTTTCTCTTCTTTCGTGTGAGTAGGCCTTTGCGGACAATAGACGTGCACGCGTGGTAGTCACTAGACCTTGTATCCACGCCACTCACCGCATCGTGAAGCAGCTTGTGCTTGTGCTCGTCGCAGAAATTCATTTTGCATACGATGGTGCTCGCCATGTCTTGGACTTCACGTAGAGCCTCTGTAATTCGCTACTGGAAAATCCGGCATTCCTCGGTCATTCTTTGTTTTATGATTGACAGCGCGTAGCCACACGGACAGAGAAATGATGACAATGAACGACGACACAGGCGCTGCACTGTAATCACCGATGCTCTGCTTAGTACCCTCAAAAGCACCGACTAGGGGCGATTTTTGACAATCGTGTCAGCAAAAAAGTGACATGACAAAATAAAAAAAATATAAAATAAAATCCAAGGATACTACCGGAACTGATAAACACGAAAACAGTTGGAGAACAAAATAGGCAAGTCATTTTTTAACCCGCCTACACATGAAACAAAGCAATTTCCATAAACTGAACCGGGAACATAACTAAAATCAACAAACACACAACAAAGCACGGTTGTATAATTACAGACGTCGCGGCAGAAAAAAGCAAAAAGGAAACAGAAAAAGAGTAACAGGGTGAAGCTAACAATTAACACAGCAAAAGCCATGAGATGACGCGCACTAAAACTTGAAAGAAAAGATGCATGAACAGCAAAGATATGAAGCTAACCATGAACATCGCTAAATGAAGAAGATGAGCACTACACAACTAAAACAAGGCAAAAGAAGGAAAGCGCATGAGCAACAATGATGAAGTCAACTAATAGCATAGCTAAAGGATGAAGATGAGAGAGGTGCATAAAACCGAACGGGAAAGATAAAATATCTACAATCCAATCAACAAAAATAAAACCACACCAAAATACATCCAGAAAGAAAGGCAATCTCTTTTTCGAGAGTGAAATGGAGTGTGTTTATACAAAATTGCAGGGCTGGTTTGTTTTCTTGCAGTTGGATTGCATATTAGCACCATTCTCCTGATTCTCTTTTATGATGATCTCTTACTGAGCTTATTGTAAGCTGGCACGGACTTTGTGTGCTCTTTGGCTTGCATAAATGTTCTCTTAAAATGTTCTTTACCACCTTCAGTATGGAAGGAACAATCACCACAACTCCAGCAAATAACTATATTCGTTGTTTAATCAGGCTATAATGTTCTTTACTGCTGTGAAATTTGTCCGCCAGCAAAATATGCCTTAATGAATGAAAAAACAATGAATTATAAATGTTCTTACAACAAAATTCAAGCTCAATAACTGCCTGACTCACTAAGAAATGCATGGAATATCAACAAGGTATGAAATTTTCGAACTGGTTATCAGTGCGCGTGCGATCAGGACAGAAGGCATGCCCATACGAGCAGACAATAATCGAACGCACAGTATGGTACTGATATGAAAACAGATATAGCACTTATAGCGGCTCGTATCAGAGAAGCAAGTGCAACTCTGGGAGCAGTCTCGGGTGTTGTTTTCACGTGTATTAAAACTCGCTGTTGTTATCATTACACTGAATTCCCATTCTACACAGCAGTGAAGGTTGATTCCCATATCATGCTGAAAATATGGCAACACCATTGGAGGATGAGGTCTCCGTCCTCAGGCACATCGTATATCAACTTTACACGATTGCTGCTAACGAGTAAACGCCAGGGGTTGGTAAGGACTATGCTTACATAGCTACTACGAAATATCGCAACTCCTTTCTCAAAGGGAAGTTTTCATTTACTGCCGCTATACAAGTAGGGACATTTAGCGCACTTATCGTCATCTAGATTTTCAGCAACGGTACTTCAGCGGCAGATGGGCCTTTGGATATCAGGACAAAATGTGAAGTAATTCATGAAACATTACATTGTACTATTTATCGGGAAGCACAGTCCTCAGCGGCGTCGTTTTTATTCGCAACAAGAGCACCCCGGCCTTCGGCCTAACGTGCAAACATGCATACAACACCCTATAATCGGATACATATAAATTCATTATTTGAGCCGTACTACCACAATTCGGCTGGGAGCCGAATGGTGGTAGTACGTGTGGTACGTGGTGGTAGTACGGGTGCTGACACATTTAACGTTAAGCGTTGGGGGTGTTTGAAATTCTCGTGCGACGCTTTATGGCTGTGACGTGGACTTGTCGATCAATCAGGTTTTTTTTTGTTGGGGCCAACGCAACCGAAGCTGACGCCGACTTTTCCGCAGCGCGGAATGATTAATGCTGTCAATTTAAATTCCACATCGCTGTTGTGACTGCCAACAAATAGAACAAATCGGTCACTAGGCTGCAATTTACAGTAAGAGCACAACACTTTAACTAGTCGGGCATTACTTTAAGATTTCTTGCACAGTCATTGTCAGCATTGTTTCTCGTGCAGTAATCAAATCTGGCATTTTGTTTTTCTTCGTGTAGTTATGCTAGATGATGCCCTGTACTAAAACCTTCTAATTAAAATAAACACAGTGGGTCTAGTCGAGTATTCTACGGGAACGTTTAAGCTCAGAACTTCGTGATAAGTACCTTCAATCTGTGCGCAAGTTTGATTGTCACCGTCATTCTTACATCCAATAGTCTTTTACCTTGTCATATATGGCGCGCCACTCTCCAAATATTACATTTGTTGTAAAACCACCAATTATATTGCTTCTCGTAGAAGTACATTCCAATTGCCCGATACTGCTTACGACGTTACCGAGTTTGGTCTCAGAGTGTTCTCAATGCGTTTAGGCAGTGAAATGTTTGACGGTTGCGGATATGTAGCATGGTGAAGCATAAACAACGCTCTGCTCAGTTTATGGGACTGAATAGTTGGATAGCTGCGCGGCAGGGCAGATAAGACATGCTTGACATCTTTGAAGCCCATTCTTCGCAATGCATCGAAAGTACTGCTTCCTTTTACTCTATGCAAAGCGACAGACGGCAGGCGGTAGTAAAAGGTCCATGTAGCCTTCGCGTTGGCGACAATAAGCACTTCCCATCTCACTTCCTATCTACCACAGCATGAAGCCTCTATTCTCATTTCCCACTAAAGCTTTCTTGAAAGCAATGCAGCATATGTTTCAGGCTATAGGGAGTTGATCATGCCTGGCTGCTTATCAAGCCAGTCCCGGGGAGTTCTTGTATGATCACTTGCTCACAGAACATACCACATTTTCAGCGTAGAATCCGCTTCAACCACCATCATATAGGCGTTGACTGAGGGCGATGACTTTGCTAATAGCCCCGTCTGAGAGTCGGGTTGGGCCTGCAGTCACTATAGGCATCGTTGACCGCTTTAACACATTTAACTGAAGGCCAACACCGTTCATGCAGAGAAACAAAATTCCTTCCTCGGTAGCAGCACTTGATTTCGGTAGCGGCGGGCACGATGCATGGGCTTCTTCTGAACTTTGTCGATGTAAATCCTGGTTGCTGAATTGGTCGTGCATTCTGTGTTCTTGCTGTAAATACCTGAACTCTGTGGGAATATGGTTTTCAAATCAATTGTGAGTGCCCTTGTGCCCGCCGATCGTGCATGCTTCACTCAGACAGTCCGAGAGCTCCTGCAAACAAAATTAAAAAAAAAAAAAAAAAAAACTGAATATGTTCTAAGACATATCGCTGATCGTATTCCAGAAACATGACGTATTCGATCATACGAGCTCGTTTCCTTGATATATATTGAAATTACTGTCCAATATCAATACCTCCTAACAAAGCACAAAGCCATCATTGTCTGTACGGGACACAACACTTCAGGGCATATCGTGTGTGCTCAGAAGCTGAATTGAAATATGCATTTCAGGCACACTATCTAAATTTCTAGTCATTCCTTTCAGATGACTAAGCCTTGTACTTGTCAGCTCTGCGCAGTCAACCAGAAAAAAAAAAAAAAGACTCACCTCGAGTGGCCAGGCGCCTGGCGAGTGCGATGCCCTTCACGTAGCAGGCCGCCATTGCGCTGACTGGCTCGTTCAGTGGAGCTGCTGGGCGCCAGGTGTTTGTAGCAGGCGAGTAGCACTCAACCATGTCTGTTGGGCAGATTCCTGCGTTTAGTGAGAAAGCGCTGAGTGACTGTCTCAATGAATGACTGACAGGCTAATTTAATATTTAATTCGTCGATTGACCGGAAAAGTTTTACTGAGAAAAGACTTCTTCCCCCCACGTTGGGTGATAGCTCTTTGCAGATCCAAGTTCCGCCGAGGCAATGAAGCTTATACTGGCATTAAGAGCTTGGAAATTTCCGCCACTCAAGAAAACAGCCTAAAGAGATGCCGTTGGTGTGCCTTCTTTGTCCTGGTCCATCGCGCCGTGTAATTTTTATTCAAATTATACCAACTAGCCCAAACAAGAATTATTCTTTGAAAGTAAATGACTCGTAGAGTCAAAAGTGTGCACCATTGAATCCACCGATGACGTATAGGTCGCCGTAGAGCTGCGCCACAGCAAATGTACTGCGGCCCACACTCATGGGCGCCATTTCCTGCCAGGAGGATGGGGTTTCGTCCTCATCGCTGGCGATCACTGCGCAAAACGCGGAGGCACAATCATGTGTTATTAGCTAGCGACAAAACGAACCGATAAGTAGGCTGCTAAAATAAATAGACTTGTTGCGAATTTGTAGGGTCGCAGTTGAGCACCAGCGCAAGATGACCAGCGTGGCAGGCTTCTCATTCTGAAGAGCCCGTGCTGTGCTTGCGCTCCGAGCACGCGCTGTACATCTTTATTTTCCTCTAACACGGGCTGGTAACGCTGATCTCAGCACCTCCGCTTTATATCGGCGGGCGCTATATACTCTACAATCTGCTTCTTACTACAGACAGCCAGTATACGCGAGACATAGGTGGAAAAAGTGTGACTTACAGAAAATAAAATAAAAAGAAAACAAATGCTTCTGCTTCCAAATTCCCTATACACAGCCGACAGTGTGTGCATAGTCCAATCTGCTCTGTTAGAGGGTGAAAATAGGAAATATAAAGGTGTGGTAATTTTACCAACCTGCAGTATAGGATTCGTCTCGGATAGACTTATCAAACTGTAAGCAAGTAATATTTCAACATTGAATGCGTACAGAAAAATATCCCCTCTGGTTTGAAAGAGAGGAACCAAATAAACAAACAAAATTGAAGGGCACCATATGCTAAATTTGTCTACTCGTAAGTGCTCCTCCACTATCAAAAACGTTACGAATCACACAGCGACAATATTCTAAGGGTGTTCTCAGTACTAAAACAAAATAGGATTCGTCTCGGATAGACTTATCAAACTGTAAGCAAGTAATATTTCAACATTGAATGCATATAGAAAATTATTCCCTCTGGTTTGAAAGAGAGGAACCAAATAAACAAACGAAATTGAAGGGCACCATAGGCTAAATCTGTCTACTCGTAAGTGCTCCTCCACTATCAAAGACGTTACGAATCACACAGCGACAATATTTTAAGGGTGTTCTCAGTACTAAAACACATATGGCCACATGAGCAACACATTCGAATCTACTGCTATTGGCTAACAGCGTGGCGGACATAAAACATATCTATTTTTGTTAGTAGATTATAAAAAGGCTGCTTGAAAACTTATAATACTTGTACAGAATAAAATCAAGTATTTTTACGTGATCTGTTGTTCCGCTATGCACCCGTGTGTTAAATTTTATCGCCGCCTTGAACCACTGACTGTCTGAAATACTGCGGCGTGACTAGCTCGAAATCGAGAGCTTTTTTTGTTTAACTCGATTTAATTGATAAGGCTTTTATATACTTATCAAAGATGAGAAACGTTCAACATGCTTCATGCATTGCAAAGCGGTGTAGCCCATGAGTGCATACACTGTGACGACTTCGTGAGGAGACACCTTCCGCATTTAGTCCTCCATATTGCACCGGACTACAGCCAAGAAGATATAATAATGAAAAATTGCGCATACTAGACACACATTCGTGTTTCTCGTGGCTTGATCAAATAATCTTTTTCTCGTTTATCGGTGTGTAGAGTTCCCACGCTTACAGTGCATGTCCTGAAATCGATGTAGCGTGGATATAAAGTTAAACCGAACACCCGCCACACACACACACACACACACACACACACACACACACACACACACACACACACACACACACACACACACACACACACACACACACACACACACACACACACACACACACACACACACACACACACACACACACACACACACACACACACACACACACACACACACACACACACACACACACACACACACACACACACACACACACACACACACGCACACACGCACACACACACACACACACACACACACACACGCACACGCACACGCACACGCACTCGCACTCGCACTCGCGCACACGCACACGCACACGCACACGCACACGCACACACGAACACACGAACACACACACGAGCACACACACGAGCACACACGAACACACACACGAGCACACACGAACACACGCGCACACACGCGTGCACACGCGCACACGCGCACTCATACGAACACACGCACGAACATACACACGCACGCACACACACACACACACACACACACACACACACACACACACACACACACACACAAACACGTAGTTCCAAGCTGTGGCTGCAATTCTTCACAATGTTCATAATACATTTGGTACTTCGAAGCCCTTCCTGTAATATTAGCAGCGATAATTAGTCATTTTTACTATGGCATTGAAAGGGCCCAAATTTTTATGGCCTTCATCGACTCCAATTTACTGTGACATGGCAGCAATAGTCAAATATTGTAGATGGTACGGATTACGCTCTCTAATGCTTTTAATTACAGTTTGCTTTGTCACTTGCAATTTGTGTATGTGGTTTTCTTAATCCCACTCCTGCAATAGCCCCAGATGGGGCTGCAGTATGTATAAAAAGTAAAATAACTAACAAGGTCATTGCACCAACAACATACTGTCGAATAATTAAAGGACGACGCTTTCACAGGAATGGGTGATCAGTAAGGATAATTTTCCCGTGGACAGTCTTATAGCTTCTTGCAATGCGTTTTATGGGTTCCCAAAAGATGAAACGTCCTGACTATTCTTCTCAACGTTCTCACTGGTGTTGAGTCGGCAGTGACCGTTATATCCGCCAACGATGTAGATGCGGCCAGCCATCGCCACCATGTGGTGGCTGCAGCGGGGGCTGGGCATCTGTTGCACCAGGCACCAGGAGTTGGAGAAAGGCGTGAACTCCTCCACGCTGCTTACAAGCAAGTGGCCGTCGAAGCCGCCGCTCACGTACACTTTGCCTGCGTGAGATGCGCAGTCTTAAGCCTCTCTCAAACAATTGATTTAGACGTTGCTGGGTAACCGAAAAGAAGACAACAGACTTAGCCGTGGTCGTGCTTGGAGCTACGTGCTTCACTGACAGTCGGGGTTTAACCGAGCTAAGAAACATTTGCCTCTGTGGAGTCCCAAAGGCGTGTCAGAAAAGCGGAATCCGAAAGTGGATGAATCCCGAAGTTTCTGCTGGTTTAGAGCACAGTCTTTACTAAATGTAACAGGCAGCGCCGTTTGTTTTTCTGCTGTATAGTCCAACCCTTACGAACTCCTGTAAGCCAAGAGGTTGTCGAAAGATGTTGAGGGTGTTAGATTAAGGCTTCAGACAAGGGGAGTGAATGGTAAATAGGCCGCTGCACAGACAAGAATTAAATGCAGTTGTTAGGTAGCTTTTGGCAAAAAAAGGCATATTTTAAGAATATCAGTTAGTTGAAGTATTTTCTCGGTATATTGTATGTAACCAAAGAATTTAGATTCACGTTGCAGGGTTTAGTAAAAATCTATATTTTTGTTCTCAAACATTTCCTACAGCATGATAAAATATCCAGTAGTTATAAATGTCCGCTGGAAGCTAAGTATTTAATTTGTGTTGGTTCACAGCATTTTCACACCGATACGATCAGTCTGCTATTTGTATTTACTCTACGCTACAATCTTCTTGCGCCCCGTTAACTTTCGAACACGCTCTTCTCTCCTGGTTTTATGTGCAGTTTATTTTATTTACTAGGCTAGCGGGAGCAAAGGCCACCGGTGCCGCAATTTCACCTTCAAGCGGAAGAGCGGTGGGAATGTGTCAACACGTGACACCATGTGACTCTCCACAGCTGTGCGACCACCGTGAGGGCGCTGCGGCTGGCCCTAGCTGGCCAGCTCTGGCCATGCAACTAACTACGTGACTCGCCGTAGGCTTAACCTGGTAGTTTTTGCTATGACCCATGGGAGTCGGTCAGAGGAGTCTTCTTCGCCGGGACGGTTTCGTAGAAGGCGGGCGGAGTCCAACGATCGACATGATGTCGCCGATCACGCTAGGGATATTACAAAACTATGGACTCGTTTAGCGCTAAACTAGCGAGAGAGGCCGATGAAGAACAGCAGCGTAGACTCGGGGAACGGCGGTTGAAGGATGCCAAAGCCGATAGCTTACCAGAGCATACCCATGGACAACAAAGCTTTCGCTTGCGGAACAATCATTAACGAAGTTATTCTGCAGGCTTTTTTTTTTTTTCATTTTCGCAACAAAGCGGGGACGTTACAGCAGTTTCCGATTTAACTTTTGGTCTTCATGAGGACCTGCTGATTTCAGAACGTAGAGCGCCAGAGAACGAAAGCGTAAAAGTTTTCTACTGAACTAAACGTGGGCGACAGCAGTGCCTTCGGTCCCATGCATGTATTTTCTACAACCTAAACCTGCCATGCGTTATAGTGTTCTCTTATACGAAGAAGTAATGATGTACGAGCTAGGAAATCGCCGCCCCCTCCCTCCTTTTTTAATGGCACCTCGTGTTGCCTTGAGTACAAAAAACGAATTTATATATCCTGGGAAGCTTTCTCGTGTCTTTATGACCCTGATCTCTATGCCCTTTAGGGCTAATGAAACCGCGGTCTTGCTCTCGAAAGTCTGACATAGTCGGTTACTGTGCCTACTATATTGGGAAACATGGTGTCACTCGGTACGAATCTTGCAGACTTTCGCAGTACAAGGTAAAAGGCAGATGGTCGCTTTCGTGTTATAGCGAACGAATCAATGAATCACAGGGCCTCTTAGACTGCGTTACAACATGGTTTAAGGGTGCTGTGACATATTAAGGCACGCTTAGAAGGTCGCAGAAAAAAATAGACCAATACCCAAACAGCTATTGGTGCGGTTCGTGAATGGGGTCAAAGCAGCTCTTTACGACTTATTCAGTCAAAACAAAGCTTAGAACCATGTTTCTGGCACCAATTTTCACATGTTCCAAAAAGTAATCGTAATATTCCTAGTTGCTACATTTGGTAGTCGAGTCCTGTCGCTGAATATAGAAACCTCTCAGCTTGAATTTATCAATAGCTTTCTGAATGTCCGTCCGCGAGAAGTGACACTTCATAGCGAGATTGTGGCGTCATTACCTAGTGACGTACCCTTGGCTGGACGGGATGTCATAGCCAGAAGTGGCTTCATCATGACGGTACATCCAGTCACGTATAATATCCGGGAATGACGTATCATGACGTCACATTCGGCGTTTTGGTTTGGTTTGGTTTGGTTGGTAGGGTTTAACGTCCCAACGCAACTCAGGGTATGAGAGGCGCCGTAGTGGAGGACTCCGAAAATTTTGAACACCTGGGGTTCGGTCGTGACGTCACGTCCGGTCGTGACAGATGACATCACATCACTAGGCGATTCATGCATGTACGAAGTAGACCCCACCGGGCGTCCGATTCAGCCGTCCGTGCTGCGCTTTTCATTTGGAGCTTCCTCGAACGCCGCACCACATAGCAAACAGAAACAGAAGCACTAAAGCAGGAATCAGCGGCATTCCAGACAAAGACTTTCGCCTTATTGCACTTTAGTCGTCCAAAGTACCTTGAAAACATTTATTACTTTGTCCGCAACTATTTTTGCTTCCAATGAAATTGTATAACGCCTAGTTTATGACTCATGCACGTGGCATTCTTGACATCAGCTATAGAAATGGCATTGCAAGCCATGCAATAACTTCTGTAGTGTTAGCAAAGTTATACTCTGACTTATTACGAGGCTGCAGAAGAATGAAAAAAACGGAAGTACACTTTACCAAACCAACATGGAGTTGGCCCGTGACAAATTGCCCTTTGTTACCGCCAAGAAGCTAGGCATCAACACAGTGCTTCGCCCATCGTGCGGACCCACCTCTGAAGGTGCAAGCTGAAGCATCGCTGCGCACCCTCTTCATCGGGGAGACCTCGGTCCACTGGTTGGAGACGGGGTCGTACCGCTCCACACTGGCGGTGCGACCGAACTCTACGTCAAGGAGCCCGAAATGGAAATGACATTTGAGCGTAACGTAACACTACCTGGCAAACAGGGCAGCAAAACTGTAGTGATAATGCAATCATTGCTTGCAGTCTGCATAGCAACCATGCCGTAATGAGCTCCGGCCTCAACTTTCCGAGACCGTAAACTTAATTTGTGTCTTGAAATTGAAGGTCCTCCTCTCTCCTTGGTGCAAAGCTGAGCCGTCGTGTATGTGACTTAAACAACAATGAAGACTGCTGTCAACTATACACGGCCGCTACCATCTTGAGTATGTAGTGCACAGCGAGGTCAACACCGCCATTTCTTCACGAATCCTATTCTGTGAGGATAATCTTTAGGCTCCACCTTAAGGGTATGACGAGACAGCATGAATAACTTCCGCCTTCCTTTCCATTTGTGGATCCTCTTTCGAGAACAGTTGGAATAATTTTGAGCGTTATCTAACTAGCGTTGGCATATCAAAGGAACGCCGCCGCGGCACAGAATCCTTTTGCATCGTACGCGAGGCATCCAACCAGTCTCCATTCGCTTCGCTTTCTGTTGATTAAGCAGCAGTCATTTTCTTCGGCACATGAGGTCTATCGTTCTGCCGTGCTGCAGTGAAAATATGAGGATATTTTACGAGACGTACACGCCAGTATTATCTTCAATTGAACGTTTCGAAGCTGCATCTGGTGTGTGTAAAGTGATGTTCCCAAGGCACTGGACCTTGGTAACTCTAAATAGTGTTCGGAAGGACAAGAGTTGTCTCTGTAAACGCACTGACAACTGTTTTCAGACATACAAAGGTCGGCAAGTTTGTCGCAGGAGTGAGTTTTGTGACATGGAACACAAAAACAGGCAAAGAGTAATGCTCAGTCTCGATTTTCACTGTTCCGGAACCGGTCGATAGAAGCGAGGTACGCTAGGCCGATTAACCGATTAACCCTCGCGCGAAGGCTTTCTGGTTGACTCTGAATGTATACATGCGCTTTGCTATATGCTTAATCACTGATTCTTTAATCTGTGCCTTTGTTATCTCCCATACACAAATTACCACACTTTCGTAAGCTATCGCACAGTGTTAAAGACTGCATGACATGCAGGTTAAGCAGAACTTTAACCAAGCAGCGTGTATATAATGTGCATGTGTGGCTTATAGGATTAGCTCGTCAGACTAGGGGTTGAAAGCTCCAGGATGGCTCCATTCCTATCTCATCCTTCCACCTCACGGTAGCTACCAGTCGGCGGGGGTCTTGTGACGTCACTCAAATTGCGAGAGGGACCCTCGTCCACATAATTTGGGAGTGCCCACAATCTCCAGGGATAGGGCAAAATATTACAAGTAGAGAAGCCTGGGATACCCTGCTGCGAAGCGCGGACCCTGCGATCCAGCACCGCACCATCCATCTGGCGGAAGAGGCCGCAACAAGCCAAGGGCTACCTGCCAGCCTCTAATCCGCGGGCGCACGACTCCCCGTTTCCGATGGAATTAAAAGTTGTACAACCAACCAACAATTCAATTCGTTGCCTGGCATTGTCAACTGGTCACTATCCTCTGCAAAAGGTATGCCGCCATTTTTCGCTCTCAAGGCCAATGAAGACGTCGACAACGCCAAGTCACACGCTGGATTCACTTGCAGATTGTATCAAAACAGAATCTTGTTTAAGCGCTTCACAGTGCGAGCGCGTACCGCCGCGTCCACCGATGGCATAGACGTAGTTGTCGAGGGCCGCGACAGCGACGTAGCTTCGGCCAATGTGCATGGGCGAGCAGGGCTCCCAGACGCAGCGCTTGGTGTCGAAGCGTTCACAGGAACGCAGGTACGCGCTTCCTTGCTTGCCACCCACCACGTAGACATGCTTGCCAACCAGCACCACGCCATGGTATGCCCTGAAGAAGATTCGCGCCCATTTCCATAATGCCATCGCACTGAAAATCCCTCCGATCACAAATGCTGTTCCTCATTCGTTGAAATTAGTATTACTCTCTGTGTGAGTCCATGCCGGAGCACCACAATATTTTTTAAACACTACCTATTACCACTCACTACTATTACTCACTCACTATTACCAGTGGACAAGATAAACTAGGATAGAGAAGCGTTTCAGTTTGCAGAGCTCTAGTTTTTCTCTCAAATAACGTAGTTTGAAAAGTAAGGGTGACAGTCACTAAATATTGCTTTTTTAATATTCAGCTGCTCATTTTAGATGTTTAACATTACCGCGTAAAAGGTATCCGACGATTGAATAGAAACAGGAACAACTTTTATTCCTGACTTTTACTCCAAGTATTCAGCAGTTAGTTACGTTGTAGGATATGTGGTCAATGTAGACAACGCGTCTTGCCTGGGTGTCGCGTTGTACTTTGTGTGCATGAGCCAGCGGTTGGCGCGCGGGTCATACACCTCCACAACATGCCGGCACCCTTCGGAGCCCCAGCCGCCTACCATGAAGAGCATCTCGTGCGGTACGCGCGGAACCCAGCGCTCAGGATTCGAGCAGTGACAGCTCATGCAGGGAAACGGAGCTGGAGCTGCTGCGGAAGCTGTGAGACAATTGCGGCAAGGTGCACTGTTAACGTATTAGGCAGAATTCATCAATTTAAACTACTACAGCAAACCAATAGTGGATAAAAATTCAAGATAGACAAACAATATCGTCCCCCACATCACTATAGCGTACAGCCCCTGCAAAAAGAAATCTATTAGTTCATGGCGCTTAAGGAAGACTAAAGGTCGAAGAAGCTCATATTAGAGAGTGAGTAGTCATCACCATTCACCTAAGTAAATTCATTTTACTACTATAGAGAGGGAAGATTTCCAATGCAGGTGTAGGGCTGTCATCATGGAAGCCCTCATGAACTGTCGCAGGCCTTTAAAAAGAAGCATTGCACATCTATCGTTGTTCTTTTCCTAATTTCAGAAGGTAATGGACACATGTTTTGCAATGTTCGATGCAAAGCAGTTAAATAGTTTAGAGTTTAACCCATCATAAATCACAAATATTTTGAAAAGCACGCGGGCTACGCGCGCGACTGGGCTAATTCTGTATATTATGCTTGATTATAACGTGAATGCATCCTGCTGAAAGGCATTAAGGGCGATCAATTACAAACACAGGACTAGCGACTGTCACGAGGTGGCTAAAGACTGCGCGAAGAAAGATTTACGTAACTAATCTGCCTTTGCTTCTGCGGCAAAATTATTTTATGGCACATGCAATGAAAATAAATTGTCGAAAATTAATACGCATTGTAATGAGAAGTTTGAGCGCAATTCCTTGGCCTTTTAGGTTTTTCCATATGTCGAGGTAAAATGCTTGGGAAAGACGTGTCTATACATTTAAAGCTAGTACTTGTTCTTTATCCTCGCGAATAACCATCCTTCTTCCTCGTCGACCACGCTTTGAACGGCGTATGACTGACGTGGTCGTGTTTGTCTCCTGCATAAATATAATTCGGCGCGGAAGAATACGGTGGACACCTAAGCTCTGTGTTGAAGGTTATTACGCGACCACGCTAATAGCTCCGGTATGTGCCTCTGCCTTTCGGATCTACGTTGGCATATAGGCACTTTACTACTCACTCAGTAATTACATGCAAAATTCCTGCCTCTATTTTTCTCGCACACACCTAGAATACATTCGTGAGCTACTGCAATGTGGAAAATGTCACTTGATATTTACATAAAGCCTTGCTTTAACCGTGCTATCCTAACGTCCCGCCAAGGCTTAGATTTGGGATCGTAAGGTCCCGAGCTCGATTCCTATTTCATCTTCCCATTTCGCACGTGCCAACTTTTTCAGCTGCGAACTAGTGTAGCAATCTTGACTACCTCCATGCCTGCAATTCATATGACCTCTGAACCCCTATATACGCCAGGGACATATGCTCGTGATTTTATTTATTTATTTATTTGATCATACTGCAGACCCAGTGAAGGGTCCTGGCAGGAGGGGCAACAATTCCAAAAGAAAACAGAAAAGCATAAAGTGCAAAAACATGAACATAAAATTTACACAAGTACAAGCAAGACAGCAAATCAATGCACGGCCTTTTCTAAGGAATCAAAGTCCTGAAGGGATGATAATGACAGGTTATTCTATTCGGTTATGGTGCGCGGGAAAAAAGAAAATTTGAAAATGTTAGTTCTGGCAATGTAAGGTGTTAGTGATTCGGTGTGCGTATTTCTTGTTGCCCTAGACGATGCCGGTTTAAGATACAAATCAGGAGCCATTGATAATTTATTATTTTTCAGTAGAAAGAGGAATTTTAGCCTGTGTATTCTGCGCCGAGATTCAAGGGACTGTATGTTATGTTTAAGTATTAGGGTAGATGGTGAGTCAGTGCTGCAATATTTAGAAAATATAAAACCGAACCGCCTTGCTTTGAATTCTTTCGAGAACATTAATGTTAGTTTTAGTGTGTGGATCCCAAACACTGCACGCGTACTCAAGTTTAGGTCTAATCATGGTGTTATATGCTAGCTGTTTGACGTCGGAAGGAGCTTGTTTTAACTCATGTCTAAGAAAACAAAGGTTACGGAAAGAAGATGAGCATACAGTGTCAATATGTTTGTTCCAGCTAAGTTTATTCGTTAGTGTTACACCGAGGTATCTGTAATCTTCGACTTCTGAAAGGTTCCGGGTGGGAAGACTATATGAAAAAGAATGGCGGTTCTTTTTGTTCGTAATCCGCATAAATACTGTCTTGTCAGCATTTAATTCCATTCCCTATTTATTACACCATTCGCTAATACTATATAAGTTAGAATTAAGTAAAATCTGGTCGCCTGGAACATTAATTTCATTATACAAAGCACAATCATCGGCAAACAATCTAATTTGAACAGGGTGAGCTCACTTCGTCGAATAAAACACCGATGCCAGATTGTTGGCTGAACAACGGCCTTAGCCTTCCCGCCTAGATATTCCGCATCAATCAGCACGAACTGTTTGCGATTCTTCCCGCCCACAGCTGTACCCTCCTCCCTCACTATTCACCGCTGCTCTCAATACTGTCCAGCCATACCTCCCCTCCCCGCCTTTCATTCTCGACGTAATTTGATATGCATTCCAGAAGTTCCGCCGCATTCTTCTTCTCTCATGGCAGGCATTCATGGGCTTTTTGTTTTGTTTCCACACTGTCAGGTCACGCATTGTTGAACCATATTCATAACTTCTTGCCTTGTAGCCACCTTCTTCGTAGCAGCTTCATTCCGGTTCCGTAAAATTTCGCTTTCACCACACAGTTCAACCTACTAAATCACTCACTGCCTCTCACACTCTGCCCTGCCTGAGGAATTTTCATCTCCCCACTGGAAACCACTCCTCGTGACAGGCTTCGTTTCGCTCTTCTATAACCTGCAATGGCTCTCAGGTGGTTGGCTGCGTTGACTGCGCAGATGAATACGTCGCCGACGACGGCGCGCAATCCAGGAAATGGCACTTAAATGGCAGCTGCGGAGGTTTCAGAAATCAAAGAGTTTAAAGATGGTAAAAATATAAAACTTGGCTGCCGAGGATCAGCAGTCGTTTCGTTATATCGAACCTGGTGACGTAATCACCGAATGAAATGGCGCAGATGTTCAGAATTCTTCGTAGTTCACAATACTGGGCTGGTGCCGCAGTGATGACGTCATGTACAGGTGCGCAGCGTTTCCAAGGAGGAAAGAATAGCTTCAGGCAAGAAAACCAACGCCACTAAAAGAGTGGCCCAGGAAGCGTTCTTTCGACACAGAACGACGCATGGCAGCATGTAGGCGAAGTTGGTGAAAATCCTAAATATTTAGCCTCAATGATGTCAGCTCGCGTTTCTTCGCACAACTGTGATCCAATAACTAGAGGCATGAACTCCATCACGATTTCAGCCGGTGACGACGCAGCCCTTTTAAGTGCAACCGTAAGACTACTCCGCATGCTTCACACACACGCTTAATACATTCGAGTGCTTCCATGAATCGAGACTTTTATCGGCGCCTTCCTGAGTTTCGCTCCATTTTCGGAATCAGTAGCTCCGCCCAAAACTGCAGGCATGGCGTGTGGTCGAAACAAATAACCCAGACTGTCAGAAGCAGCCAATAGAGAGCCTTCTTCAAAATTGCTAGAAATAAATAAAGTTTAAACCTGCGATTGGATGGTCGCCCGATATATTTACGGTTATCGTGCTATTAGGAGGCAATATGGCATTCACGAAAAATCTTTTCCCGAAAACAAACGTCGAACATTTCTGAGCGTGTACGTATATCATGCAATAAAAGCTTTGTTATTATTTCGACAGTGTTAAATGCCCTTGCCTAGGCACGGTTGGCGTCGGCCTGCAACTCGGTTAGCTCTTTGATATTGAAAGGTGGCGTGGGATTAATCGAACTGATACTTTTGAACCTTGATTCAGAACCGCTACTCCTAGGCTACGCAGGAACATGTATACCCATCCGCGAGAAATAAAGCAATATGAAAGAACACAAAGCAGTCATTTCATCTTCTTTCAAATCCCTTATCTTTCGCGCTGGCGGATTCATCATGACATATCATCAGTTCAGTTTAGTTCAGTTCAGTCGCTCAGTCTTGTCCGACTCTTCGTCACCCTATGGACCATATCACGCCACGCTTTCCGGTCTCTCACTATCTTCCTAACATCACATAACTTCATCTGCAGCGCCTCGAGGATGCCATCTAACCATCGCGTTCGCTGCCTACCCCTTCTCTGGTGACCCTCAACCTTTCCCAACATCAAATCTTTCTCCAGCGACTCCTCTCTTCTCATCAGATGACCAAAGTAGCTGAGCTTTAACTTTAGAATTTGACCCTCCAATGAGCAGTCAGGGTTTATGATCGACAATATCAACTGATTTGATCTTCTGGCCGTCCAAGGAACTCTCAAGAGTCTCTGCCAGCACCATAGTTCAAACGCATCAATTCGTCGGTGGTCAGCCTTCTTCACAGTCCAACTCTCGTATCCATACATCACAACCGGAAAGACCATAGCACGAGTTATACTGCTCTTTACTAGGCGGTCAAGGTTAACCATGGCTCTCTTTTCCAGAAGCAGGCGTCTCCTAATTTCATGGCTGCAGTCTCCTTCCGGGATAATCTTGGAGCCCAAGAAGAGACAATCTGTCACAGCTTCCACTTCTTGTCCCTTGATGCTCCAGGACTTGATAGGGCAAGATGCCATGATCTTTGTCTTTTTAATGTTCAGTTTAAGCCCAAACTTCTCACTCTCTTCTTGTACGCGCATCAGAAGTCTCTTGAGTTCCACTTCACTTTCTGCCATTAAAGTGGTATCGTCGGCATATCTGAGGACATATCATACCACCTTTTCTAAATGTCTGTCCTTCTGAATGCAGGAACGTTCGAACCGCTATGCTATAGGGGGGAATTTATATACATCCCTAGTTGTCGCTCATTTAACACGGTAGCCTACGACTTCTTGTTCATGGATATATGCGAGGTAATTAAGGCGTGAATTAAAGAATCAGTTATTAAGAAAATATCAAAGAGCTTGTCCGCGAACGAAGATTCGCAGGGGAAGTCGCAGATAGGAGCCACCAACGCTGTTGCGTCTATGCACAAAAGGCGGAGCTTTATTTTCACTTAAGTAAACTTTCTACAAATCCTCCTGAGTTGCTATTGCAATTTATCTTATGGCTTAATAACCCCTTGTTATAATTTAGGCCTCGTCTGAGTCAACTTTCTATCCAGCCTCTTCTTGTCGTAAGCATTATTACTTCGGTACTTTCCGTGTTATTGTCTGCGAACGCCTAGGGCGAGAACCAAAGCACATTGTACAACGTAGGTCTACTTCAACTTCTATACGTCTACTTTTGCTATGGGTGATCGCATCTCAGTTTGACAAGTCAAGTAGACGAAGTACATACCGTAGTTACGGCCAGAGTTTTTTTAACTCTGTGTTAATGAGACGACAGATGGTCACGAGGTCACTAAATCACTAGAAAGAAGGTAATCACGGGACTTGGTGACAGCACAATGCCTTCTGTGGCTGGTACCGAACTGAGAGGCATATCAATGTTGTGCAACAACAAACTGCTTGTTCAGAGGTAGCAGTTTCTAGAAACTGCTACCTCTGAAGAATCTACAAATTTTGTAACTAAGTTACTATCGAGGAGAAACAGGGAACATAACTCACAGCTCTTGGGAGACCTGGACGAAGCGCTTCCACTCGATTGCGCCTCGCCACGCCGTCGGAGCTCGGAGGCAAGCTTTTTGCAAACCTCCAGATCCACGCCTCCCTGATGCAGCATCCATAAAGGGTGAGGTTTACAAACACATACTCCTCCCCTCAGTGCGTCGCACACTGCAGCTTGGTATGCGCTGGTCTTAGCTAAGGCTGGGTACCGCTTGCGGAACTCGATGAGTGCCCTGCGATATAAAAAGATGCGACAGATTATGGATTCGATAAGATTTGCTGGTGTCATACAGAATATCTGCGAAGTCTAAAATACTGTTTGAGTTACGGCGTATTTGCTGCTGTGTCTGAAACACTCTTTACCGCGAGAAAGGCCTACGAGCTGCGAAATATGGTGCAAACGTTCGAGCCTTGGCAAAAGTTTTAGTGTATACCGAATTTTTCAGCGCTTGCACTTGGTCCAGTCAGTAACTGGGTTCAAATAACCTTTCTAATCAATACTATTACAGGTTTCCGAGCACGAAGCTTTAGTTTGCAAAAGCGTTTTTTTCAGACTCGCAGGAAGCACTTAAACGCAACATTGCATAGAAACTAAACAGAGAATTATGCTGTATTGTTAATACTTAATAATAATAATAATTGGTTCACAGGAAGGAAAAGGCGCAGTATCTGTTACACTTGATTCTGTGAACACCTGAACCGCGCCGTAAGGGAAGGGAGGAAGGTGAGAATGAAAGTTGAAAGACACAACCAACACCACGACAGAACAGGGAGCCTTAGTGGAGGGCTACGGAGTAATTCCGACTACCTGGGGATCTTTGACGTGCGCTGACATCGCACAGCACACGGACGCCTCTTCGTTTCGCCTCCATCGAAACGCAGCCGCCGCGGTCGGGATCGAACCCGGGTACTCCGGCACAGTAGTCGGGCGTCTTACCACTGCACCACCCCGGCGGGACTTGTTAATACTTCCAGAGCGGGATTTGGGGTAAATGTGTTTATTAATTAATCAAATGTGGTTTAAAAATGAAGAATTTTAGGCTTGAGGAAGATTTCTTTAATCTAAAGTACACCAGCATGAAAACAGAAGCTGAGATTTCTGTGCCTGTATGGTCACATCCTGTGCTGGTCTCATCGATTCGCACTGCTTCCACGGGCTCAAACCAGTAATCTATCTCATAGGCTGTCGGGCTTTTTTGAGCTTGCCTGTGCCATTTGGTGCATGAACGTTTTAAACTCCCGTCCAGCATAAAAGCTGTATCGTTACTATACGCTTTATTTCGGCAAAGTTTTGCGTATCATCATGGAAGTTGGGGGCCCGTAGGTTTGTGTTTTTATTGCGATAGCAACACAGCGCCAGGTTTCGAGCCGTCGCTTATCCCCGGCGGACGCCAGGCTTGACCTTGAACAGCCAAGGAGGAGGAGCTTTTGCGGTGATGACACTTAAAATATAAACTAATAAACTTTGTCTCCCACCGGGGAATCGAGTCTCCATACCTTGGATCCCCAGCCCAGCACTCTACCATAGCGCCACGCCCCGGATCGTGAAACGCTCTTCATAATTCCCCTTGTCTACAGTAAGAATGATAGCGAGATCCCGCGAGTGACAGATACTGCGCCTTTTCTTTCCTAGAACGCCGGTGAACTTTAATGCGTTCAATGGAATGCTGGTTGTGTTGGACTAGGGGCGCACGATGTACCGTCACGACAGATCATGACGTCACAAGGCGATTAAGAAGAAGAAGAAAAAGGCTAGTGTCTTACGCCCTCGCGTCCAACGTTTATAGCTAGCCAACGTTTATAGAGAACGTTGCTCGCGTCATACTCTTAAAGGATAAGCTTAAGTGTTCGCAATAATGAAGCACCTTACACTGATAGGGCGTGATAGGGAAATAATGTAGCAGGAAAAAGTAGCTTCCGCCGTTGCTATATCGCAGTTTAACTACGGTTAACCAGAGTTAAACGACAACAAATTTTTATTCGTAAATTTTCAGAGTCCTGTTAAGTCTCAAAAATAGTGTTTGCGAAGACCTTTCTGATACATGTTGCTTGCCTTCCACTTCGGCTCCACTTATGAAGCGCCCACCCTGTGTAAACAGAGATTTGAGCCCAAAACCGGAGTTGACAGCTGCACATCTGAGCGACGTGTCGGGGTAAATAATTTCGGCTGAAATTATGCTGGCTATTGCGTATGCAATTGCAATGAAAATATAAATTGCACTGAATTTTATCATTATAATGAAATTCACAAAGCCATAGAAAGTAAGTAGCCGGAGAATTTCTATTTCAGTATAGGGAGAACTCCGACGAAACTAAGGCGATCGCAGAAAGCGGTAGAGTTCGCAGTTTTTTTGAGCAAGAGTTTGAGAAAGAATGCCCCGCCGGGGTGGTGCAGTGGTAAGACGCCCGACTACTGTGCCGGAGTTCCCGGGTTCGAACCCGACCTCGGCGGCTGCGTTTCGATGGAGGCGAAACGAAGAGGCGTCGTGTGCTGTGCGATGTCAGCGCACGTTAAAGATCCCCAGGTGGTCGAAATTACTCCGTAGCCCTCCACTACGGCTCCTCTTTCTCTCTTTCCACTTTCATTCCCACCTTCCTCCCTTCCCTTACGGCGCGGTTCGGGTGTCCACAGAGCAAGTGTGACAGTTACTGCGCCTTTCCCTTCCTGTGAACCAATTTAGTTTGAGAAAGAACGCGTTCATACGAACACGACATGTCAGTGGGCCCTCTCTAAATACGAACCCAGGACAGCGCAGATGAGTGACTCTGGCCTTACTGCATTTTGTACTGTATATCACGTATATGCACTTTCAACAACAAGTGTCGCTTGCGTTTCAGTCCACTTTGCATTCAGTGTGCTCTACTCACGATTCCTTGCAGATACCGACACGTGCGCATTCTAGCAGGTCGTACAGCCCGTCAACTCGCTCCTTCTTGCGAGAACGGTTTTGTGTATACCAGCGCCGGGCGGCATACAGCACGTCCGGCTCCTCCCGCACGTTCAGTTCATCCGAGGAAAACACCTCGGCGAGCAGCGCTGTTGAGGTCTTCGGGAACCTACTGCTATTTCGCCATACCTGCACACAACAGAGAAAAGCATCAGAATTTATAAGGAATATATCAACATTACGATAAGGCTATACCTAGTGGACGATTGGTTCATTAAGGTGAGAATAAACTCTTAACTTCAAAAGCAAAGCTAACCGCTGGCGGAACATTCACAGTGTCAGGGAGGCCGGGCGTCATTGGCCAAGTATCCGTAAAGCTGTTTAAGCCGTAGGTATTACGTGGGTTCAATCAGCATGATATGGACAATAGCTGTAATAAAACATCGAATCTAATCCTAGCTGAAACGATAGATAATTCCTAATTTCTAGTGAGTGTTGAATGTAGTATCCTGAGTGATTTGAAGTCACCTCTTGTGCGCATATATTTTTGTAGATGACTATTTTACATTCACTAAGATAATTAAGGTCTTGATAGGTGACATGCAAATAAGTATTCTCTGCAGTAACATATTTGCGATGAACGAGAAAGCGACTGACCAATACTGAAACAAATCCTGAACTTAAATCTTGCGATTTCAGCTTCCGTTTGGTTACTCAACTTCCTGAATTGTTGGTACGTACAGTGAATAAATATAATGTTCTGACTCTTCACAAAGCTTCCTGGGAAACGGCCTACATATTTGGCGTATGAAATCACACAAATTCTGATCAAGTGACAGAGCCGGACGGGAATGTAGAATTACGCGCCTGTGTGTCTCCCTGCGATGCGAGGAATACCTGTAGACTTGTTGAATAATTGGAAGAATGGATGCGTGTGTTTGACGCTCAGGAATCTGCCTCCTTTTCGTCGTGATCCAATATGAAGAGCACGCGAAACTTGAGTGCCAATTAATAACCGTACCCGAGACATCTGTAGAGTACTTAAGCCTTAAATGCGACTGCGACTGTATGGAAATATACCACGAGAATTGACTATTAGCTCTTTCAGCCAAGTTCACGTGAACTTTGCAGCACAGAAATCGGAGGTTCGTAAATCTACTCAGCAGTGCTGAAATTCTTCCTCACGCATTTCAAATACAGGCAGATGCATAGTCGCAACACACCATCCAATCGTGCGTTGCGAGTTGAGCATCCATTATCGCTTCGTCTTTACTAAATACCAATACGAGCAAACTATAAATGTGTGTTATGAAGTTGCTTCTGATGCTACCTTGACTACGGAGTTCTAGATACCAAGTATAACCTTTCATTCATTTCATTGAAGAGTGACGAAAGTACTCGCTCACCTCGTCAAAATGTTCGCACAAATAGGAGAACACGGTTTCCCGGAACTTTGGCCAGTGGTGCCACTGTGTCAGTGCGGCCAGGTCGAGGCAGTTGTCGGTGTCCATGTTCTGCACCATGTGGTCCAGGCCAAGGTCGCGCACCTCGTCCATCAGCAGCATGTCGGCTGCTTTGACTACGTCGACCACGTTGTCGTTGTTGATGTTCAGCTGCGACGACATCAAAGCACAGACAATTTAACCAGAAAAAGGAAGGAAATGTAGTTTCCGGTCTTTTCATCTGCAATCTTATCCAGGAGAGAGGTTTGGGGCGTAGTAGTGCAGATTGAGAAATAAGGTTGTTTGAAAACGAGAGTGACTTTGAAGTGCATCAATAGGTTAGGTATGCCCTATATGTCTTTCTGCGTTTAAGCTACTGAACAACCGTTATTTAATGATGACCGATTAGGACAAAAATACTTACTAAACAGACGCCAATGGCAAGAAGAAGACCGCAAAAGTTTTCATAGATTTTTGCGCTTACACTTTGCCTTCAATTCCACGTCTGTAGCTAAGCGTAAAAAAAATTGCCGACGATTACTTTACTTTCTAATGTGAAATTTGAGCGCATCTCATCAGCTGTTCCAGCTTTTCAATAAATTGAGGTATGCGTTTCGGCTCGGGCGGTGCTCATATCAAGATCCGCAGCCACCGATCCGGCGTTCTGATTGCCATCACGCACGGGTGAATTACATTGGAGGAGGACCAATAGAGCAATTAAGTCATCGGGAGGCCGTAGGAGGAAGAGCGTGGGCCCATAGGATTGTTCCACGGCGAATAGATATTACGCGATGACGAGTTTCCACGCAACAATATATAGCAGCGACCGACTGATGCCGCTAGCGAGAGAAATCAACGTGGTTCTGGGTTTCGGCTTGGGGTGCACGCACCGTGATCCGCTGCTGCCGAGCCGGCGCTTCGGCAACCGGTAAACGCCGTCACCGTCAGGCTGGAATGCAGGGTGGTTGGGGGGGACAGGTACACGCAGCGGCAAAAGGTGGCAGCAGGAGTGCGCGCTGCCCGGCTGCGGAGCTGTTTACGAGGGACAACGCCGACAGCGACGACGACATAAAAATCTCGTCATATGGCAGAATATGGTATTAAATTGTTCTCGGAGGCTTTTCGTAACCTGTAAAGTGTCGATGTCATAATAACGGTCGCTTTAAAATAAATTGGTTCACAGGAAGGGAAAGGCGCAGTAACTGTCACACTTGCTCTGTGGACACCCGAACCGCGCCGTAAGGGAAGGGAGGAAGGTGGGAATGAAAGTGGAAAGAGAGAAAGAGGAGCCGTAGTGGAGGGCTACGGAGTAATTTCGACCACCTGGGGATCTTTAACGTGCGCTGACATCGCACAGCACACGACGCCACTTCGTTTCGCCTCCATCGAAACGCAGCCGCCGCGGTCGGGTTCGAACCCGGGAACTCCGGCACAGTAGTCGGGCGTCTTACCACTGCACCACCCCGGCGGGGCAACGGTCGCTTTGCGAAAACGAAAATTCGGAGATGCTGCACTAATAATGTGAGCTACAAAGAAGCAATATGCCTACGGATGCAGGAAAGAATGTGTATTCTGTATAATGTATTACGTGAAACATTTGTCTATAGAAGGCGCTTTTTGTATATGTTTTGTTCCCGTCTGAACGTCGGCCGAACACGACAGGTGCACCAAGGAACAGTGCGCAGAACGCTCACACAGTAACAGCTAAGTGTTCCATTTCTGGGACCGTTATAATGCGGCCGGTGGCACCGTTCAGCAAATCAAATACCCGCATCAACGCTTAAAGGGAGTCCAATGCATTGCATTAAGACGTGG
Organism: Amblyomma maculatum; assembly: GCF_055883805.1. Lineage (NCBI taxonomy): Eukaryota > Metazoa > Arthropoda > Arachnida > Ixodida > Ixodidae > Amblyomma > Amblyomma maculatum. Next base: position 195,931,019 of record NC_139346.1, on the reverse strand, counting down.
AAAAAGTTTCAGCGGAGTACTTCAGTCAGCTTAAGTGCAGCACGGCGAAATCATTTTGGTCTCCCTGCTGCCGTACTTGCAACGCCCTCATTACTCGAGAGAGAGACACACACTGTCTTTCGACACCCTCTCTCCAGAATGAGAGGCAAGACGAATAAGGAGGAAGGAGACGCTTTAATCACTATCTATTACAAACTTAACAACCGGTCACTGAACACCAGAACCCCACCGATACCCCGCGCACAGTTTCTGCGCATACTCTGCGGACGCCCCTCATTAGCTATTTTTGCCTTATTGAGAGGAAATGTGAAAGTCTTCTCTTTCTGTACCATGGCTGATGCCGTAACCTGATTGGGCTGGATTCTGTCAAAACTAGGGCAATAGTTTTCACTCAGAAGCATAAGACTGCAACACTGACATACCAGCAACGCGATCTTAACAGCCGCGGGCGAACCGTAAGATTCACTGCTAGCCCAGCGTTTTCCGTCCTCGCCTTCGATTCTGTCATCCTTTCCCGAGACTAACCTTGTCTTCATAGTAGTAGTCAAGTAGGACTCCGAGAACGGACGCCGATACCTCCGTGAGCAGCACTTCCCTACGAGACCCGTACTCCACGCAGAACGCCGCCTCAAAGAAAGGGCTCCTCGCGCACAACCAGCCGCGGTGGACAACGAATTTGCCACCGTCTGCAGTACGGACCACACAATCATGGGACCCAATGCATCCAGGTAGCAGTAGCTTCCTGGATAAGACAGACATGGCTGCCGATCGAGGAAGGTGATGACGTGTATTGAGAGCGCGCTGTCCACACGCACCGCGTGAAGCCATAACTTCGACATCTTCTACTTCAGCCGGGAAGCCAGGCACAGAGCAGAGAAAGAGGCGAAAGAAATTTCGGTACACCTGTATCAGTCCGAGTTTTGGTTTCACAATTAGTTTTCATAAGAGCAGGGGATGAGGATCCCTTTAGTTTTAGTTTAGTGGTGGCCTAGTATATGGGACGTGTGGAACAGCTTTTCGACCTATTGCAGACTTCATTTTCTGAACACAGGAGTCCGTGAGAAAGAAAAAAAGCTTTCTTTCTTGTGATATTGAAAGACTACAGTTGTAAACGATCCTCCAAGTTTGCTCCATTTCCTTCGCTGTCACTGATTGGAGAGTTCTAACCGTGAGCAAGCCTCGTCTCCAAAGGTCACGACTGATTATCTCGATATTGTTTCCCCTAACTTGCTTGCGGCAGTTCGGACCACACGATAAGATCCGGAGACCTCTTCGCTGTTTAGGTACGCGTCAGTCTGCTATTGTCGTCGACGTATGTATCGTAGAGCGTTTGGTAGTGTATCTTCCTCAGAGCGTTATACGTACCACTGCAGTGCCACATTGGAAGTGTAAGTACCGCTGCTCTCGATGCCAGAACAGATTATAGCGCTAAGGGGTGGCTGGTCTTGTGACAAAACGACACGTGTGGACATTGGTAACAGGTTAACATTGTTAACTCGAATAGACCTGGTATATAATCAAATATTTTTTTAGAAATGGTTGGGAGCATTTTTTTAAACTAAATATTGAAGATGCCTGAGCTCTTTTTTTTTTTTTTTTTCAGTCCGCGAACTTTCGGCATCGATAGAGTGGCGCAGACTTTGGCAAAATGCTAAACATCCTTGGTTGGTTTAGTTTTGGGAAAGGAAGACGTAATATCTGTCTCACGTTTCCGGTGGTCACTTGCACTGAAGTTGGGTGGCATGTGATTAGAGGTACGAATAGGCTGTCGTTCAAATTGCTGTCGCAAACTGGCCCTCGGCGTGACTGACAGGCTGATGCTAAATGGGAGGCCCAATGGTAAGACATCAACTTGAGCACTGTACAATGAATGGTGCCGTCACAATTTTGATATGAACTGACATTCACATTTTGAAGCGAAAAGCTTCACTACACTAATCAACACCGCGCTTCGCGTGAGCCGGTGTATGTCGGAGCACAAGTGACCTCACGTATGGCGCAGGTGGCCGCCGCCGACTCCGTCACAAGAAGGGAAAGGCGCAGTATCTGTCACACTTGCTCTGTGGACACCTGAACCGCGTCGTAAGAGGAGGGATGAAGGTGGCATGAAAGTCGAAAGAGAAAGGGAAGGCTACGGAGTAATTTCGACCGCCTGGGGACATTTAACGTACGCTGACATCGTACAGCACACGTTCAAGATCCCCAGGTGGTCGAAATTACTCCGTAGCCCTCGACTACAACTCCCCTTTCTCTCTTTCCACTTTCACTCCCAAGCATTTACAGTTTTAAGCGCAAACGGATAGCGCAGCGCTAGCCATAAACATGACATTGAAATAAGAGTAGATACGAAGCGTATGCCGCCGATACATACTACCGATACAGAAGTGCTACCACGGGAGTTGGCTGAAAAGGAGGAAATAAATGAAAGGCTGAAAGCTCAGCGAGCGTCCGAGACACCCGACCAATAAGAAGAATGTGTCGCTAAACGACGCAGTAAAGCCGAGCAGCAAGCACTTCACTGAGGTTTTTAAAACACACTATCAAGTCCACACTGAAAATTCCGCGATTACTTCAGATAACTTCAGGTGTGCTGTGCAGCATGCATTAAGTCAACATAGTCCGCGACCTGGCCTACTACGGGTGGTCGAATTCTTATTTGCATGTGTACCAAGAAAGTCAGATTGCAGATCTTTTATCGTAGAAGGACGGCGGACAGATGAGGAAAGATATTTCGCACCTATTCGGTACAATGTCCAAACGGACGGTGATGACACATCTGTTTCACGCAAATTTATTTTCTGCTATTACGTTTTCAGTGCCGTTACACCCCTCCACCTTTTCACCGATAAGTGCACAGCAAGGAATGTTTTACTGCACGATGATATATTTCATTATGAAATTGAATAAAAGTAGAATAATCCGGCGAAATTCGTTTTCCATACACTTTGTTGTACTCGAACACAGTGCGAGGTGATATAAATGGGAGCGAGGAAACTCACAAACGGTTGGAACTTGTAGGAACAAGAAAGAAATCCACCTGGTTCCCAGTGCCCTTTTAGGTAGCAGGAGAGAAATATTTTGTTAATTAGCATAAAAAATCATAAAAATAATAGTGTGCAAAATGCTAAAATATCAGTAATTTTTCTCCACTTTGGGTAAAGAAACGTTTTTCAGTCCGATACGTAAGTTTGTTGCTATTACAGCTGGAATTATTCATAACGACGTATTCTAATGGTTATTCCATTCAGTGATATGTTTAAATGTGCTTAGCTTTGTGTGGGCTTAGCGAGCTAGCGATTTTTATTTTAACAAAGGAATTTTTTTTTTGGTTCTTTTCGTGGTCCATACCGTATTAATCAGTGTCCCTTCTTTTTTCTTCCCTAGGCAATCCAAAGAAATTACGTGTCAGCGATACCTGACAAAAACAAATCTTAAAGCACTTTTAACAAAAGAGTTCTATTTTTCTTATATAGTTTGACTCTAAAGCTGGAAGCGATTACGATGATAAGCACGGGCTTTTACGAAGTCTAAGGCTAAACCTTACGTTAAAGTTATTTAATGCAGGATTATTTAATGTAATGCAACTAAACCAACACGGCAATAAGGAAATCACATTGGATTAGAACTTATGCGCTTCCTCAGTGTAATATTGATGTAACGCTTACAACACCTCCTTACACAATTCATCCTGCTGTGAACACCTGAGCCCGGTAATAATTATATATTTCACTATACGTCTTTCGCTTGTTTTCGGTGACACAATACAGCGATAGGGATGAAAAAGACTAGAGAAAAAGGTTTCTCCTGTAGACGGTTCTCTGCTCTGTCGTTAGTGGCGTCAGTCTTAATTAGTTCCGATGCACCTAGACTTGAAAACGCCAACACTACGAAGTAAATAAGAAAGTGAGTAGACTTGATGCAGTCTCGTTTGGCTTCCGCAACGAGTTTGCCTAAGCGAAGAGATACACGCCGCATCTCTTTCTCTTTCATATTTGTATCCCTCGCGCGCCTTTCATGCGCCTTCCGGGGAACTTGAGCGTACAATCTCTGAGCGGCGTGGCAGCATCAGCACTTTGCAGAGGTTGTTAGCTATTCGGAAGGAGGAAGGAGACTCATCTTGTCGTCTTGTTAGCATCGCGTTGCATCGCTAAGCTCCTTGAAGCTCCTTCGCTTGACGTTCGATGCATGGAAAAGAAAGCAAAAGGAAAATGAAATCTCATGCTTTCTCAAGAAATCATCGCCGCAGGAAATATAATTGTGGAAGCCGCATGGAAGCTGAGAATCACCTCGTGGGAAAACAGCCTTTCATATGTGGATTAAGGATCGCACAGAAATTCTAAGCTCGCAGCTAGCGGGATAGACTTTTGCTCACGGTTGTTTACACTCTTGTAATCTTGTAATCACACACACACACACACACACACACACACACACACACACACACACACACACACACACACACACACACACACACACACACACACACACACACACACACACACACACACACACACACACACACACACACACACACACACACACACACACACACACACACACACACACACACACACACACACACACACACACACACACACACACACACACACACACACACACACACACACACACACACACACACACACACACACACACACACACACACACACACACACACACACACACACACACACACACACACACACACACACACACACACACACACACACACACACACACACACACACACACACACACACACACACACACACACACACACACACACACACACACACACACACACACACACACACACACACACACACACACACACACACACACACACACACACACACACACACACACACACACACACACACACACACACACACACACACACACACACACACACACACACACACACACACACACACACACACACACACACACACACACACACACACACACACACACACACACACACACACACACACACACACACACACACACACACACACACACACACACACACACACACACACACACACACACACACACACACACACACACACACACACACACACACACACACACACACACACACACACACACACACACACACACACACACACACACACACACACACACACACACACACACACACACACACACACACACACACACACACACACACACACACACACACACACACGCACGCGCACGCGCACGCGCACACGCACAGTCTGCAACCATCGACTGAGTATAAAAGGGCATTACACTGAACCCGCGGAAGAATGGTAAGCCGGACGAATGCAGAACACTCGGCGTTTTTATGCCTACGCAGTTAAGTAAAAGGACACCATTTTATGCAACAATTAGCTTGGTATGCTATTATGGTATGTATGTATGTATGTATGTATGTATGTATGTATGTATGTATGTATGTATGTATGTATGTATGTATGTATGTATGTATGTATGTATGTATGTATGTATGTATGTATGTATGTATGTATGTATGTGTGTGTGTGTGTGTGTGTGTGTGTGTGTGTGTGTGTGTGTGTGTGTGTGTGTGTGTGTGTGTGTGTGTGTGTGTGTGTATGTATGTATGTATGTATGTATGTATGTATGTATGTATGTATGTATGTATGTATGTATGTATGTATGTATGTATGTATGTATGTATGTATGTATGTATGTATGTATGTATGTATGTACGTACGTACGTACGTACGTACGTACGTACGTATGTATGTATGTATGTATGTATGTATGTATGTATGTATGTATGTATGTATGTATGTATGTATGTATGTATGTATGTACGTACGTATGTACGTACGTATGTACGTACGTATGTACGTATGTATGTATGTATGTATGTATGTATGTATGTATGTATGTATGTATGTATGTATGTATGTATGTATGTATGTATGTACGTACGTACGTACGTACGTATGTACGTTTCTTCTCTATCGAAATGCGAAACCGCGAAAAAGATTGATCCCGCGCCCTCAGTGGCATCAGTGGCATCAGAGCCCACTTTGAACTGTAAACTCTATAAGGCAAACGGAAAAGTGCAACACGTTGAAAAATATCGATTTCAGATGTCTCCTGAGGCATTTTATCGATTTTGTTTGTACAGGTTGAGAAAAAACCAGCACCTGGAAATCGCAGTTGCCACATGATTACATGATTGAGCGCTTCTGCATAGAAATGTTAGCTCTACTGTGTGTATGTGTGTGTGTGTGCTGTAGTCATATGCAATATAAGTATTATTGTTCGCGTTGTAGAAATGGCCACTTGAAGCTGATGGTATGAGCATTGCTTGGAGGGACATTAGCGAAATATTTTCCTTCAGTGCTCATTAAGCATGCTTCTTTGCGAGTAATACAAAGCGTGTGTGCGCATTTGGTGTAAAAATATATACGCGGAGTACTTCCTCTTTCCGGTCGGTCTGGCCTCCATACAAACAAGACCTTTAGAGACACGTGGGGGACTAGCATGTGGCCTTGTCAACAATCAAGTTATACTTGGACACACAAATACTTTTGGTATCTCACTACCGATGTCCTCAGCGCCGTGAGTGACGCTGTACTTTTCACCTCGGCTGTACAACGTACTCATTTCTGGGATGTGACATCATGCGCACCACGCCAGCTATATGCGCTCAAAGTTGTGCGCTTGTAACTACTGGCCTCCGGATTGTAATCGTAATTTCGCGGAGTTCATGTTGTTTCTTTTCTCACGGGTGCGTGAAAAAGGGAAATATATCTGCCGGACTCTTTTGTATTGATTCAAAACAAGCGCAGTGAATTATTAATACTAGCCGATATAAATTTGAAGGTGCAGCGGTTAGCATCAGGTCAGGTGCCTTTCTCGTTTTCGATGCTTACACCTTACTCGATAAATCAAGAGTTTACAGAAAAAAACTGTTGGTTTTCTTATGGTGTGAAGCTGGGCTGCTTTCTAGAAGCACGCAACACATTCCGCATTGAATGTACTAAAGTGATCTCAACGCGGGAAAGGAGAGTGTCAGGTAAGAGGAACTAAACGAGTTCCTTCTACTGCCGGTTTGGATTTATTTACCGAATCCCGTCTTTGTCCTCCTGGTTTATGAGGAAGAAAAGAATGGCAAACATCCTCCTTATTTGAGTTCAGGCGCAATGCAATTTGGGCAGCCTTCATTAAAAGCGTCTTTCCTTCCGCAAACCTTCACTTCTAGTTTGGAGAAATGCAGAGATTTCTAATACACGAAAGCTCCGAAAAAGAAAAAGCAATCATCCCGCTGAGGTTCAAGTGTGGATTCTAGAGGAGTGCTCGTGCTCTGGATCGGAAAAAGAGTTGCTTTGCGAGCCGCGGTAAACATCTAATTAGATCTTCCCACTTTCCGACTCTACCGCCAATTGCAGCGCACTCAGCTACGTAACCTAGCTCAGTCCGGCTGTGTGGTTTTACGAGACAGCTAATCCACGAGATTCCGTGCCTTTTGAATACTACTTTGCAAATAACTGCAGCGACTGTTTTTTGAGTGAGAGCCTAAGAGTAAAGTCCTCTTATGTATGGAATGGAAGAGTGGACGACATCAATTCCTTTTCAGGTGTTCCACGAGGCAAGGAAGCGAGGCATTGGCAGGAAGTAGAAGAGATTGAAGCAAGAAATAATTTAGTGGTAAGGGTAAGAAGCAGCTTCATTTTTCCTCCCCAAGCAGGCTATTGACTACTGCTATGAAAAAACAATTTAAAATTAATTTTACATCATTGATACGGCGGGTGTTCGAGTGTAAAGTATCATTTTGCAATTTTGACTTTTGGTCGCACAGTGTTAGGAAAGCTATAATGTGCGTCAAAGGAAACAAGCACAGAATTTGGAGGTAGCTAGTACTCGGTAAGAAAACTAATTCTAAAGGAAAAAAAAAATCTCATAGATGCCGACGCTGTAGATGTGCAGAGAACAAACTTCATTAGACGAAAAAAGTACCAACTAGGTATTTTCCCTATTGTCTTTTTCTCTCTTTCTTCCAATTCTTCCGATTCCCATGCGCCGTATCCAATTGTAACTACATACGGTCTCCTGAGATAAGGTTACGCAAAGTGAAAAAGAAATGGCCTCTTAAGAGATTCGGGTCTCTGAGTGGTCAGCATGTATTGCTAGGGAGTGCACGGTAAACAGGAAGACTGCTAGATCCAAGGTCTAAGCACAGTGCCAGTTGCAGTGGCACGTATGAGTTTTCCGGAAATGAAAATCCTTCCTCTTTGCTGTCGTCGCACTGCAGCGCGTTTATTACATTTTTCCCCCATTATGTGCGCAAGGTAGTCCGGATATGAAAGATATATGCTCTCGCTTGTGCAAGAAATACGTTGTCTTTGTTAAGAAACTTCTCTGCAGTAAATTAGCGAACCACTCAGTCACTAAAATCCTCGGTTGATTCGACATACGTAACGAAGTGTCGTCTCAAGAGCACGAGATGTCATCATTTTGACGAAACTAAAGCTTCATCCGCTTATGCTCATTCGCATTCGCGAGTCATGCCTTCTTAGCGGAAAAGTGAAACGTTAAAGAAATATAAGGGCCTCAATTTTTGAGTATTTTTCGCTTTTCATCTATACAGCCCTAATTTTAAAGAGGGAAGTATACCACGAACATTAGTTAATAGTGCAGTAAAAATGAACACCTTCCAACAGAAACAGGCAATGGCTGCGCAACTTGTTCAGAACTGTAAACCGCCATGCCAAGTTACGTATTGCAGAAATAATTATTTTGAAATTTATTCAGTTTGACAGTCGAATCATTACTATTTCCGGCTTCAAATGAATTCGGCGGTTATGGACCTGAACGTAAAACTATTATGATAGCAAGACGAAAGTATTTTAAAGTATGCAGACTAGATAGAAATGACTTCTCTTTACCAGTTCTGGTTTACATTTTTGCGCAGCTATCATGGGCGCTGGTAAGCACATTATTTCAGTGTTTGCAAGATGCAACTCATGAAGGCATTATCAGACAGTACACATTATGGACAGTACACTGTCAAGACGAGTAAGAGAAATATCAGTGTCCTGGCTATACGTATACTACACAGCACATAAAAAGTGTAATATAGAAACCAATCCCTTTTCTGCACAATGATGTGACTCATTTCAAATAAGGTTCAGTAGAAGCCTTTGAAGTCGCGACATTTGCGGCAGTTTTCTGTACACAAGCTGGCTTATTTTGATGCACTGCAGGCACGAAAGGAACTAAAGCTGATCACTTAGCCATGCGAAGATCTGTTTCGTCAAAGTGTACAGTTACAAGTGCCAGAAATATAAAGAAAGAAATCTCTCTGGAGGCCAACAAAAAGTGCGCTAATTATAAATGCACTCTGTAGGGCCTGAAATAGATTATGGAGGGCCACTGAACTGGCATGGCACCAGGCGCTAGAATAGATGTCCGGTAAACTTTATACAAACGAATAGCGAGGTGTCGCGCGCATTATCATCGATTACATCAGTCTAATGTGCGGTTGGTCCTAAAAATAAATTTGGGCCTCAAGGGTGCGTTACGATAAGAGAAAAAGAATTTTTGTTGCGACAGGTTTGTTGCATTTTTGTCCAAATCTGTCACTTTCTTTTTTTTTTTTACACTTAAGCATTTATAAAAGCCTGTGTGTTGAAACTGCCCCCACTCTCGCAACCTGCGATCTCGACCATATCAGGCGGCCATATCGAGCGCCTAACCACAGCAGGGAAAAGATACTACGGGCAATGCCTTTAAAAAGCTGAAAAAACGTCTGGTATTTTCATGAGAGCATCAAGCGTTGATTCTGGTATGGAACAATAGCAAGCCCAGTTTGACTATTCAGTCAAAAGCTGCTGAATGTCTTGATATCGTCCACCGAATGTCGGCATGGTAAGGCAGCCAAGCGCATATCGTCGTGAGGTCGAATTATTTGAAGCAACCCCTTAGTCAATGACGATTCACTCATGCAATGTTTTTGCAAAGAAGTAATCGATTACGAGTAATCAGTCACAAAAAAATCTAATTTATTTATCCGAAACATTGCTTATAAAAAAAATAATGAATTGATTGCAAAATTACACAGATATAATTAATTACAAGTAATAAGCTACGTAAAATTCTGATATACGACTACACTAGAAGATAAGAGTTTGAGAGAATTCTTAGAATGCGCCTTGTAGCTTCAACAGTGCACTGCTGTCGATTTAAAATGCTATATACATAATTAGATCCTTATATTTCGGCGAAATTCGCTGATAACATATAATTAATACTAACAGTGGCCACCATTTTACCGGGAGAAAAAAAGAACCACCAGAGAAAACCTGGCAGCATCAGGTTTTCAGGCACATATATAGTCCTCACTGTAACTGTGAAGATTGATAAAAAAAAAATTATAAACGCTTTTTTGCCCATGTAAAGCGATAAGAGGGACTCTAACCTATCCACGATTTTTCGCTTTCTCAGCGAAGGAGCGGTATACGATGAAAAGCATAACGCCCAGTATCCGTGCACGTGTCACGGAGAAAGAAAAGAGACTGGCAGGCAAGTCTCTACATGTTACGTCTAATGCCAAAGACGGACATGTGATATGACGTAATCTCCACTCATACAAGGATCATTGGATAACGTGACAACCTGAACAGAAAGACAACACAAAAAGCCACAAAATCTAGACACGTGTCGCGGCTGAGATACCAACGGTAAAAAAGCATCTAGTCAGCTTCCACGTGGAGCACACAAGACAATCGCGGAGGAGTCTACGAACGGAGCCTCAGAGGATTACGGGAGGAGACAAAAACTATTGGGCTGCTGGAACGAAGAAGAGCTCAAAGCCTGCCATAGCCTGAGTCGTTTTGGTAAAAGCATCAAGTTGTTTCTTTGTTTACTTGTAGTGTATGGCCACCCGGTCTCACTTGCATCATACAAAAAAAAAAAAAAAAAAAGAAGAAAAACGTGATGCTAGGAGGTCAGATAGCGCTACGTGCACAATAGTTCCACCCAAGAGGCATTCTAGCTCGACGAAAGGGGGTGAAAAACGAAATGGAAACAGGCGCTTAACCACGGCACCGAGGTGCATTTTGATTAAGCTACTCGGACGTGACCAGCGTAGCAGCAACATTGTCATGCTTGCTGCCCGCCGGGATGTCCTTAGGCCGACTATAGCAGCCAATAATTATAACCCGGACGCTTTTATCAACCCCAAATCCCAAATTATTATATTTTGCAATGAACATCCCTGCGTCGGACCGCAAGTATGACAATGCTGCTGCTGAAGTAGATACATGCGAGTGCCACCCACATACAAAAACACTTACACCCCTCACACACACACGCGCGCATACGCGCATACGCGCACACATGCACACACGCACATATACCTTTAGAAATCCCCATTCCATTATTTGGGGTAAGCAATACTTCATATTTATTCTTGCCTGTAAGAGGCACGCTAAATAGAAAAAATCGGAGCATTCAGCCGACGCTATCGCGCTTCTCTCAGTCTAGGTTTTGGCGAACTAAATATGTTTGCTGAGTCTCTACAGCCCCGCTGCAGCGATGTGCCAAATGTTGGCGATGGTTTCTTCACTCGCAAGCCAGTTGACGCTCTTGACGGTGCAACTTACAGCAAGTGCAGCGAGCTCGAGCAATTGCCAGCATATCGGCCTACCGCTGCAACGGGTCCTCGATGTCACAGCCGCAGTTTATTTCGTTCTCTCAAACTTCTGTTGAGAGCAAGACGATCGCGGCCCATCAGGCGAATTTTTAAGGCGAAGCCTGAATAGGCTTAGGAGTGTTCGTCCGCGAGGAGTATGAGACTTCATCGCGAGACGCCGCGGGATACTGCGAAATTGCGATGTCATCGGTGATGACCGAACTTGACGTCATGACCGGATGAGACTTCATTATGACGTCACATCTGGTAACGTATAATTACCACAACCGACGTCATCATGACATCGCATCTGGTCATGACGTCACGTCCAGTCATGACCTATGATATCACCAGGAGATTTACGCGTTACGAAGCTGTCCCCGCCAGGCGTCCGATCCAAGCCTCCGTCCTGCGGCTTTCTCATGGCGCTTCTTCGAACGCCGCACCACACAACGTGCAGGAGCAGACGCAGTAAAGCAGGAATCAGCAGCGTTTCAAACAAAGGCTTCTGCCTTATCGCACATTAGTGGTCCAAAGTACCGCACGTAATTTTATTTCGCGGTCTTTATTTACAGAACGGCAAGTTATGGGATGTTAGGAAGATAGAGACCGGAAAGCGTGGCATGATATGGTCCATAGGGCCACTAAGAGTCGGACACGACTGAACGACTGAACTGAACTGAAGATGGGCGAGTTGTAGGTTGTTCATGGTGGATTCGTGGGCGCTGTTTAACACAGACAAACCGAAGGAAACACAATACAAAGACAAAGAGAAGGCGTAAGCCCCGTGCTTCCTTCTCTTTGTCGTTGTGTTAAACAGCGCCAACCAATCCACCATGAACTTTATTTGCAGCTAAAAATAAAGTAGAAGTGAAATTTTTCTTATCGAAAAAAAAAAAAAAAACGGAATGGAGGTTTCTGAATGTGTTCTCTAATTATGCAAATCTCCTTTGATTTCTAAAGCCAATAATAAATTTAAGGAAACTAGCATCGGTAACTATATATTTACCAGGAAAATAAAACCTTCCCGTGGTTCGTAAGACATCTGGCAGCTGTATGCAATTAATATCTCCTGCGTTAAATATTTCATTTTTATCCCTTGGCTAATTTAACTGGGGATATCCATTTCTTTTTCTAATTTAGTTTCTTCATTGTCTTCAGCATATTCTGATGGCTTTTAGGTAACCAAATTTCTTTGCTGTTTTTTTTTTTTTCATTTTTATAGTTCGGTTCCTCCTAAGATACCTTTCCGTTTGATGTCCTTTTTTTTTCCTTTCACTTTTATGCATATTTCCCCTTTCCTACTCCTTTTTTTTTTCTCTCTGCCACAATGTTTGAAGTTGAATTGTGCTTACTTTAGCCCATTTATCTCTACCCACCTTTTTTTTTCTCATTCCCATAACCTTTTCTCAACTTTGCTTCTTTTCCGCAGTTTCCCACTGCATCCCTCCTTTCCTTCCTTCCTCACCCACTCAATCATAGGTCAGCACCGATCTGGGACGTTAGCAAGGTGCAATGGCGCAGCTGCAGTCCGGCTGAGCTGACTGGTGGTGAAAAATAGGCTTCGCACCCATAGGGATGCATGGGAGCAGGTTTCATGCATTAATTCTAATAACTATTCTAGAAAACTGAATTTTTTTCTTGATGGGCGTGTGCATTAAAGCTTCTTTTCAGACAAGCGTGGACCACACACCACATAAACAGCACTTTTCTTTGCGTACACATTAGACACAGATGCCAGCAGGGCGTTTAATAAAATACATGTTTGCATGCATCAGAGATATTCCCACGAAACATCATGAGAAGAAAGAAGGCAAGCGTAAAGAAAGCATTAATTTCGAAGTACATAGCTGTTTCAAACTATGAATGAAAGATGAAAATAAAACTTCCTGAGAGAACTACAGCTTTTAGACCTTTCTTTTGTCTCCAGTAGCTGAAGACCGGCAAGAACGCTTCCGATGAATAAGAGTCCCATCTGCACCCCAGAAATGCACTTCCGGCTCAGTAATATTCTTTCTGAAACTCATCTCCTTTATCTCTTTTTTTTCTTATTTGTGCTACGTTAACAGTATTTTACTTTTTGATCATTGCACAGTGAGGGCAACTCAGATCGCGGAAGAGGAATCAAGAGAAACCATTGATAAACCTAGCGGAGGAGAGTCCATCAGGGTTCCTATTTCGCCGACCTCTGCGGGTAATAAGAGTGGGCATCGGTACCGAATGAATGGAGAGACAAACGAAACATGCGCGTTACTTGGCAAAGATTTAAGTAACAAGGCAATGGTATCTGTGCTGATGTGATCCTCTACAGCACACCTGCAGCACAGAAACCTGACTCCGCTAGTAAGATAGAAACATATCATTTACTTGAAAAGCATAAATGTTTCGTTGAATTTCAACCCCACCAGCTAGTTCCGTTAAGTCCTAGTACCAATTATGAACCGCGGCTAGTTTTACACTTAGTCATTGATCTGTATTCAGCACATACTATAGAAAATACTTTGCTTCATTAATCTCTTGTTGCTTCCTCCTGTTATTTCCTTCCCAAATTCGAAACCGGAATTCTGAGTCCTTCCTTTCCTTTACTCTCTTTTATTCCTCTTTGAGCTGGTAGATTATCTCGGCATTGAGTTTCAGTAAATGCTGCAAGGCGCTATTTGCCCGCTATAGGGCATGTTGTGAAATAAGATTTTTTTTTTTTTCGTAGATTGCTATATCCTTTAAGTTATTCATGGACAAAAGCAATGTGCCCCGCCGGGGTGGTGCAGTGGTAAGACGCCCGACTACTGTGCCGGAGTTCCCGGGATCGAATCCCGGCCTCGGCGGCTGCGTTTCGATGGAGGCGAAACGAAGTGGCGTCCGTGTGCTGTGCGATGTCAGCGCACGTTAAAGATCCCCTGGTGGTCGAAATTACTCCGTAGTCCTCCACTACGGCCCTCCTTTCTCTCTATCCACTTTCACTCCCACCTTCATCCCTTCCTTTACGGCGCGGTTCAGGTGTCCACAGAGCAAGTGTGACAGATACTGCGCCTTTCCCTTCCTATGAACCAACCAACCAACAAAAGCAATGTATATTGAGAAGAAAAAGGAGCTCGGAAGAAGTAACCTCGTATCCTGGTTGGCCGACGCAGAATAATGCTGAGCCCTAGTTTTGCAGAACAGTTAGTGCTTAAAATTTTCTAGCCGCAAATTTATTCCACCCTCCATTTTTCTTTCTATTGTTGCGTTCCAAATCACATATTTTATAGTGTGAATTCTATGGTAGTACAGTTTTATAAGTAAAAGGGAACATTCTCAGCGTCATACACTCAAGGACCGTGAGAATGAATTTTATCCAAAATATCAAGATCTGCACCCTGTCGACTTTAAAAATCCATCGCAAGGCGGCCGACTTTTAAACAAAGGTTTCGCAGTCATTCATAAAGTCATCGACAACGCGTTTGTCAGAATTAATATGGTACGCCTTTATTTTCCCAATATAGCATCGCTTATTGCCTAATTATCAGTTACTAAAACAACTGATGGAACATTCATATTATGCTCAACTTGACATCTGCGCTTTAGATTATAGACCTGCGATTTACTGAAGTGACCTGCTCTCGTTACATTTTAATGTAGGAAGAAGGAAGTGAAGTTCAATTTCTCGATGTCTTCTTGCCGAAAGTATGGTACGCTGGTACTCGCACTGTTGCCCCCCCCCTCCCCCCCCCTTCTCGTTCGGTCCCCTTTCGATTATCTTCGCACTTGTTTGCATGGATGTTTTTCAGGCATCTTACTTTGTTGGTTTTGTGCATTGCGATTTCTTTTCAAGACATTTTAAAATAACTCCAAAAAGCACAGGTGCTAATGCGTTCAAAAATGTTAACGAATACTGTCCAAGTTTAATTTGCAATATAAATTACAAGCATTTTATATGGGTCTTCGTCTTTTTCTTCGTTTTAAAATGTGTGCTGTCAGGTGTGTTTTCAAGTAGCGTTTATTAAGGCTTACCATGTTAAAGTGTTTGGGAAATTCTTCGTGATGTCTTTTTTGTAGCCTTGCCACATGCAAATACAGGTGACGAATTGCACTGGGGCATAACGCCATGCTATAAGTAGTTATATACAAGGGTACTTGATAATGAAAAGCCGTTCAAACCTACACCATAAAGGCCAAAATTTGCAAAAAGATGTCCACAGTCCCATTTTTGTTAGCCTTGCATCTTTAACGACGCGTTTGCTTCACTATTATCAACAGCAGTGGATTTCCTTCGCTAAATGCCCAATTAAGATAGCAGTCTACGCTCATGCGGTTGTGCCTTATTGTTATAACAGAATAGGTGGTCTTGAGGCTTTGATTTAACAGTTTTGATAGGTGTCAGATGCTGCTCATACTTTGTATAAATCGACAATAATTGTTTTGGGATTATATCGTAGGAGACCAAAAGGCCAAGCTGGGAATGTGGGGCTAGTCAGTACTTACAGGCCTATGTGCACAGGTTCATAACAGTGATAGCTACTGAAAATGCTGATTTAAATTAGTTTGTAGAAAAGAAAACGAGCACTAATTGTCACACGGTTCAGTGGACTCCCGACCGCGTCGGAAAGGAACAAAGAAAGATGGGAGTGGAAGAAAAATGGAAGAGGTGCCATTGTAGAGAGCCCAGGAATAATTTCGACTACTTCGGGATCTCTGGCGTGTGTTTAAATGTCACAGTATACGAACGCCTTTACCTTTTGCCTCAATTGAAACGCTTCTGTCGCGGCCGGGTTCGAACATGGAAACAATAAGCCACCGTGGCGTATATTTACTGAAATTCCCAAATCGTGTTTACAAAGCACCAAAGAAAGTCTTAGATTTGTTGGCAGCACAGTGTTTTCCTCGGTAAGATTTTGTTTTGCACATAGCTCACCGATCTGCGTCCTGAAAAGCCTGCATTGTTCGATAAAGAAGGTGAAGGTAATGCAAAAAAATATTCCCAACTCTCATAGGGTGCTCTCTACTGGAGCCCTAATTCGTGAAATTATATTTCTTCTTCTACATTCAGATCGTGTCGGCTTTGTCCATTTTTCGTGCTTTCACTTTTTTCGGTTTTTACCCCCTGAAATTTACATGTTTTTTTCAAACTTGCGCTTATTATTACGCTCTCCAGTGATAATTTCCTTGCTTGTGTAGTCCGATTGAACTGAATTGTGAGGGTACTCCACAGGCATCCCTTGAGGTGACACTGCCAATTTCCTCCCGGAACTCTTATATACAGATCACCTGTACATCCCCTGCTGAAGGCGAGTGATTGAGGAAATTATCCTTGTTCGCTAAGTTTTTTTCCTGGAGACATGTTGAGTGTTGCTGCTGCAACGGAGGGAAAGGTATTAAAAATGGTTTTTAGCCATCGACCTTCTAAAGATCCTTTGTTGCAGCCCTGAAACGAACATGACCGTTAATGGCCACTCATGGCTTCGTTCAATTTTTTTTTTCCATCGGTGGCAAAAGAAAAATTAAATTTAGCCTCACGAAA
The DNA here is from genome assembly GCF_055883805.1 of Amblyomma maculatum. Classification (NCBI taxonomy): domain Eukaryota; kingdom Metazoa; phylum Arthropoda; class Arachnida; order Ixodida; family Ixodidae; genus Amblyomma; species Amblyomma maculatum. The sequence continues at coordinate 195,913,863 of NC_139346.1, read as the reverse complement.
AGAAGACATGGCTGCCGATATAATCATCATCACGGAAGACCATTGTTTCTCGTGCGGTAAATAGAAGTACACTATGGGACGGAAGCACTTTGATACCTAGAACGCGCCAGAAAAGCCGGGAATGGACTAAATTGCGGCCAGAGTAGCAATTTGTATGAAGGCAAAAATATATTGTTTCTTTTTAGGCAAGTACTACATCGAAGCGTCTCAATGTTAAAAGTGGAATCAATTTTGCAACGTAGATTGATTTAGTAAGCAATTTTTCATGTCAGTAGTACCTTATGGGCGAATAATATTTACCTGAAAAGCTTTCCAGATTGACGAACAGCACCTTACACTTTGTTTGTTCTTACTCAGTGGAATTGGCGCTCTTTATCTCCATTCAATAGTATCGTAATTATACTAATGTTATGCGCTTTCTTCGAAAAGAACACGGCGCACTTATGTATTGAGCTGAATTTGTGGCTTAATAGTTAATATTTTCTGCGTATATTTTATTCAGATCGAGTCATGCTACCATATTGTGCTCTCTTTTGGCATAGTGGTTTTTTCGCCTTTCTCTTTTTATTATCAGCAGCCAAGTGTCAGATGTATGACCCATAGATGCGAAAAGATGTGACCATGAATTCGGTGGTTACTGATGAGTCCTTAAAATCTTAAATAAGTTTAGTCTACTGAATACGTAAGCAGCCGACAAGCGTAAGCGCATATCTCAACTATAATATCGTAAAGAGATATGCAAGCAGGACCACGCTGCACGGCCATGCTCGCAAGTGCGAGAACAAACAAGAGGCACCAAGCAAAAATTCATTTCATCGTACTAACAGCACCATCATACTGTGGTCGTGTTGTGTTGGCAGTGCATTTTCAAGTGAGTGAATCAAGAGCTCGCTTCGCTGTTGTTCTGCAAAGAAGTGAACAAAAATGACTCAGTTTACCTCACTGCACGTTTCATATTCTAGCCGCTGCGGGCGGTGTGGATGCGACAAAGGGCTAGCTGTAATGGATGTCTCCGCGCCCTTTTTACCCACCGATTGCTTGAAATACAGTGAAAGATAATCAAATATATGAACATTTTATTATTTAAAAAGAAAAAGCTTCTAGATCACTTGGGATAATTCTGGTGAACTTCGTCCTCCAAACACTGGGAAAAAAGAAAGAAGAATCGGTGTCTTAGAAAACTGAGAGGAGAGAAAGGCACACTCGAATGGGAATCGCAGACAGCAGGCCGTGAAATGATGTCGAAGGGGAGGGGAGCATAGAAGGTGTGCTTCTCTCGATTGAGTAATAGCGACTCATTCTAATTCTTCTGAAGAGCGCATATAGCCGTTAATGGAAAGAAAATAAGCTGAAGAAAAAAAAAAAGCGAGGAAGATTGCAAAGAAGAAGGGATGACATAATGCACCAAACAATTAACATTTGCCTGGATTTCTTTACAAATAATTTGCTACGGTGTAGAGAAATATTGAAATAAATAAACAGTTTAGCGATACGCTACTTTATTCCCTAGGTTTGTCTTTCTCTCCTTATCACAAGTCCGAAGAAAAAGCCCTCATGCAGCAATGGCAGCATAACCAATGAAAAGAGCTTAGAAAAGCCCTAAATGAGAGCGCGATGGCCCATTTGAACCAAGAACAAAATGCTACTTTCATAATTAAAAAGAAAAGCCGACAGAGCCGTAATATTACGCTAGTAAATTAAATGAAACAATGTCTATGAATTCAGTGTTTATTTGCTCCATCCTATTTATCAGTACCGCGTTTTCCGGACGAGCAAGCTTTTTCGTTAGAATGTGATGTAGCAATAGTCCGCTGACCACGTGCCAGAATAAATGCGCCCTTTTGCATTCTTTATGAAGTGGCATCGCAGCACTATTTTTCAAGAACTATTACTGGAGAGGTTTGCTCTGCTGATGAAAAATGACATTACTCGACAAATACACGTATCTAAAGATGCTTTGCGAATCTTTCGCAAAATTCTGCTGAGCGTGGGATGAAGCAAAAGGTCACAAAATGACCTTTTTCTGCTTCATTAACAAAGAAAGAAAATTACGCTGCTTGTATTTGGACGTGCTGAAGTCGCCAATAGCAGAAATTTCCAAACGAGTTGTTCTTTATGCCCTCCACATTAAGAAAGCCGGAACTAAACGCAATCAATTTTTGTGAAGTGCTCGTATTGTATTTTATGAAGCTTTCTTATGGTCCCCGCTGATTTTATTTCGGCGCTTCGAAAAGGCTACGAATCGGTTCTAAGATGATAGCATTAAGTCAGGAAATAACCAGCCGCCTGCGGAAGGACCTTGCGAGTCCGGTCGTGGGTGCCGAGTGATTAGGACTTGGCGGCTTCGCCGATAAGAAAATGAGAGCAAGACGAGCTCGCAGAGGTTCAGGAATGCATGCGCTTGTAAGGAACGTTCGTGCGCATTTGCAAATCGTCTCTTTAGTCCTAGATAGGATTCTTTGCAGAAGCGCTGCCAATTTCTGTCAGACTCAAACAAAGGAACTAATATACCACTGATGGTGAGCAACTAAACTCTTATTTAGAGCTTGAGCCGTTATTCCTTTATTGACTAGATATTTGCAGTAATGCTCGAACGGCAGCCTCAATGCGTGAAACCACGCATCATTTGTATATCTATTTGAAGACTGAATATTTGTACGCAGCGGCCTATAACGTTCACCAGTAAATGGGCACCGGTATGCCCTAAATCACGTTTCAGCCGTGATGACCAAGGCAGAAATCGCTCGTGAAGTCACATTACTGGATGAATACTGTATTGCACAGATCCGACAGCAGAGTGCTTTCTATATGTTGCCTTGCAAGTAATTGTTTCGAGGTTTACAATGCACAAAACGGTTTTTAGAAAAATAGTACTCATCTGTCATGTATTGAAGACAAAAGGTGTGCCGGTGCTTTAAAAGGGACGTCCTATGCAGGTGTCTAAGCGGTTCTCCATAATATATGGTTAAACTGCCTTTTACTTTTCTCTGGGATTTGCCAATTCATGGCGAGCGAATGGAAGGAGATTAATGACAAGAGCCTGCCGCCTATTTGTTTTGTGTGCAATCCTTGTACTATGTGTATTCAGAAGTTTTGGCAATGTGAGCAGGGATTAGAGTATAGCATGCCAGATATTCATACAACCAAAGCGAAACGCCCAGCTCAAACGATTTTTATGAGTTTTTGCGGTTATTATTACTGGAGCCCATAATTGCAGTGCAGACGAACAGTAAATAACAGGATAAAGAGCGCATGCAAAACTGCTAATGCCATAAAGGGGTACCAGTGGGTCAACAATAGCGGGAATAATAAACTATAATCAACACAAAGCAATAAACTTGCAAAAAAGGCACAAAAACAGAAATGCATTTGGTTTTGTTGTAAATTATGTACATGTATATCATGTTGACGCATTGTCGACCTAAAAGACCACACTTGCATTTTCTTTTCGGCACAGACGTAAAAGCTCTATTCCGAATATCAAAGACTGGACAGGGCAGATCTCGTATCTGCAATATTTCAATACTGCCTATGTTCTCATATTGGAACTGAGCGAAGACGAGGTCATATATTACCCCAGATGGGTATGTGAGAATATGGCTTGGCTATAATTGCGAGCTTGCTGAGCTTGCACGGAGGATGAGGGGTGCACTGCTGTTGAAATTAAGAGACAGCGGCTCTCAAGGTGTGCAGAAAGAACAAAAAGGCCTCAGTTATTGCAAGGACAGCCTAAACGGTGGCGGATCAGGTTTAGGGCCAAACCTTTAAGCTTGGGCTGCAGTGTGCGAACAAATCTGTTTGCAAGGCACGGGAAACGCGCTCGTGTTAGGCGTTATTTACCGAGTGCCAAATAATTTAAAAGCGAGGGAATAAAAATGGTTGTTTCACAACACACTCGAAACATAACGTTCCTTCCCAAATATCCCTTCCTTTGCTCGTTAATATAAAACTGTAACCAGGAAGCAGGATGTTGACAGCCACACAGGCAACAGGCAGAATTACTTTATCTTTGCGGCAGCCGTTAAAACTCTAATACCGTCATTACCCCTTCTGCGGCAAGGCACGTCCAGGGGGTTTCTGGTACTGCATGAAACTCCATGAAAAGAAAACATCCCCATGTATATGTCGCGGCATTTATCGGTACTAGGCATCCTACTCTACCAAAAGCGGACCCGCTCTATAAATCAAGCTCCCTCTTTGAAGAATATACAGAACGATGCGCCAAACATCTGTTATATCTCTACTTCTAACTCAGTGTCACCCGTGAGAAGGCATCTTGTCAATCACCTAGAGCAGAAAAGCGGTTCTTAATATAAACGCACTGAAACAGCGAACAGGAGGCATTGTGCTGCTTTCGCGACTGCGAAAGTGTGATGGAGAAACATCAAAGCAAATTATAGGCGACTATTTCCATGTAGTCGCGTAATTGCGATGGTGCCAGAAACAACGAGGATCACGTGCAACGAGGATCACGTGCAACAACGAGGATCACGTGCAAGGAAGGGAGGACGAGTCATAAGCAAAGCTCTTCTTTTGCAGTCGCATGTTTATATATGGCTACATACAACAGCAGCCGCAACTCAAGGGCATAAATGAATGTTACCGTACCGCAGCTGAGTTCGCCTGCGTATATCAGGTGCTCGGCTGGTTGCCGTGACCGCAAGTCCAGCGGCCCTCACGAACGACCGTCCATTGTTCGTAGTCCATGTGCTTCGGTACAAGCCCAGCCTTTCGAAGTAGGAAGTTCGTCCGTGCATAAATAAACTAGTGAGCTTCCAAATCAAAGAAGAGACCGGGCAAAATAAGTGTTTGAACCATCGAAAGAACTAAATTAGGAGGTCCGGACTTCCGTTAATTCAATCATGGCTAATGAAATACCTCGCCTAATTGTTTTCATGCTATGGCGTCACCCTAGTGTTAGCCCATAATCCCTGCCTTTCGGCCCTAATTCAATTACGCTTCCGTGCGAATGGCCCAAGCTATATTTGATGTCGTGTAGAGTTGGAATTAGAAGATGATGGCTTCAAAGTTAGCGGAATGCGCCGAGTACCTTGTACTAAAAATTAAAGAAAATGAAGACAAATTATGTCCTCTATTACTTGATTTTACCTTTGTCTCCAGCGGTAGTGCTGCTTCTACATTATACCAAATACAAAGCGAAAGTGGAGAAAATAGGATATTAAGCATGATAAGCAATCTGAAGAAAGGAACGAAAACCAAAAACTTAATGCCCGCAAGTTTACGCCTGTGTCTGCAAGGGTAAGAATATCTCGAAGTTTCTGAACGTGCTGCGTCTTCCCCTTATCTTTCTCTCTCCTCCACTGTTCCCTCCTAGACATACTTATTATGAAAACATGTGCGAACCGCAGTTCAACTAAATTTCAATATTTCTCTGCAAGAATAGTTTTCTTTAGCGCCCTCCAAAAGTTCTAAATACGTGCTCAGTCGAAGCCCCATCGAAATGGACACTCGTTAGGTTCGGTGACAAAGAAATATTATAATAGTTCTCTGCCCGCACCATTCACAAATATAGGAGAAAGTTTTCCTAAAGTCAACAAAAGGAGCAAATAACGAACTTGTTTTTGTCTCTAAACATGTCTATAGTGCGTATTGTTTTTACCCTAGCACGCAGGTTGCTAGCGCGCTTCTATCTCGATATCAGAAGCCATCTTGTACTTGTCTCGCTGCGGTCTAGTGTAGATTGCGTGTCTGTGTGCCTGTGCTCTACAATTCAGTCCTTAACAGTCTTTGCGTCATATGAAAGGAAGTGTGTGCCTTGTGTCGCTAGTCACACTTTCTCCTGTGAATTCAACAGCTATTTAAAGCGCATTATTCCCTCATTGGCCCGATAATCACGCGCAGTCAACCATGCAAGTTAGGGACTGAAAATTACCCTCTTTAAGCAAATAATACTGTGGTGTTTTATTTTTCTGTCTGTCTTTACGTGTTATAAATACATGCCCACATTTTTCTTTCTAGTTTATTTTGTACATCGGGATGTAAACGAAATGATTTGACTGGATCGTGTTCGAGGTAGCCGGATCATCAGGCGCTGGCCTGAATGATATTGAGGCGAAGCTGATTTTTTCGCTCACCAATGGTTCCTCTGCGGCTTCTATTTACCGTTATTTTAGGGGAATGTAGGGAAAAGTTATAGTTCGCGTGGAGTTTACCACGTTTGTCCACGACTGTACATGGCTCGACACGAGCCCCTCTGGTGGCCGATCAGCTGAGCCGTTATACTCCTCTGCGCCATTTAGCCGCTGGACAGTCTATCCCGAAAAGCTGCGCGGCTACTCATGGTGTGATTTAAATATTCATTAGATGTTCACTTGTAGGAGTGCCGCTTTCGAGTATCGAAAATGCTCTACAGCGTGGCTTCCGGTTGGTTTCGGCCCACGGCTGCCCTTTAATGCACGCCGAAAGCTCGTAATACGGGCATGGATGTACTTATAGTTTCCTAGGACGGGCTAAAGCTTGACTTAAGTTGCAGTAACTGAACGTAATGCCTGAGGGGAGCTCAAAAGTGGGTGAACACAGATAACGAGACTTCAAATGGATTAGAGTATAATAAGTGGAAATAAGACAACCCCTTGGCTAATGCTGGGAGGCGGCAATTCAAGAGCCGCAGATAAGCACATTTGTCCGAAAGGGAGCAAAGTGTACACCACGAAGGTTTTAACTACGCTCTTGTCGCTACCGTACTCTACTGAACAATTAGTCACTGGCCCTTTTCAGCTCAAACATGGCTATGTATGTATAACTTGATTAAGGAGCCGGCAAACGACGGGTTAAAGCGTTGTGACGCTGGCCAAGCGTCGACCCGGGGTTATGCCCTACTCTGCACTACCTCATTTGGCCCGTTTGTGGTGGGTTGTGAGGCTTGTGCGTTTCGAGCGCACCCCGGGCCTGCTGGACGGCCCATAGTTGAATTTCCTTATCTGTACTTTGCTCAGCACTTTGAAGTTCCGGCGGGTACGTCTTGGATGCAGCTTCGGTCGGGAACCTGGCACAGTCCCACATGATGTGCCATTGGTCTGCCGGACCCACTTGGCATACACTGCATATATCACTCGTTTAGATGTCTGGGTGGAGGACGTGTAGCACTGCCAGGGCTAGGAGTGACCCGGTTTGCATTTGCCCTAGGTTGACCGCCTCCTCCCTATATCAAAATCCATATGTTTACAAATAATGAGAATCGCACAAAGCGAACATGTATCTGAACCGACCCTGGAAAAGAGGCCATAAAATGTTTCATTCTCTGCCAAATGACTTTTCTGTTTGGCTTGAGTTACTAGTTTCTATTTTTTTATTCGCGTATCATGCTTCTGGCTACCGACGTCTCCCTTCCTGCTCATTATGGAAATCGCTGCTACTTCATGTTTTTTTTTTTCAAGAGAGTGCGACCAATCTTTCGTCGCTTCTGCAACAGTGTGAAAAAAATATTCTTGTCGTATGAATGATGGTAGCGGACAAAACGCAAGAACGAGCGGACGGGGGTAATTCAGGTTTTCTATGGTTGTACAGAAGGCGCGTGCTACATGAGCTTTCCGCTCCAGATTGCATGCTTTGTAGTTCAGATATATCCCATCTGGGGAATTCTTCCAAATGAAAATCAAGATACGCCACTCTGCTTCCATATTCGTCCCAAGAGAATGCTAGTTTGAGGTTTTCGAACAATCTAGCTTATACGCCTCCCTCCAAAATGAAACTTTTTCTCGCCCAAGGAAAAAAAAAAGTAAAAGGTACCTTTTTCAAATACCATTTACACAACAAATGATTCGTTTCACTTTATAATATGTTAAAATTTCGAACAACCAGTTGGAAGCGCTGTGGTAGGAAAATCCAATATCGAGGAAGGGGGACGTTTCAGTGGTGTTGCTCAGTGGTACCATCTAGGCTTTTTGCGGAGACGAAATTCGATTCCTCTTGCCTTTTCGCCTCGATGCAGAGAACGCTTGGGTTTCCTAAACTTTTTCTAAACAGAAAAACGAAAGTACCCACGGGAAGGAGGAGCTGGGACGCGGCCTGATTTTAAAAACTTTAAGTTTCGATCGCTCAGGGCCAGGAGGCTGAGAACGCATTCAGCACAGTCAGTGGCTTTTATTCGGAGACGAGTTTGGTTTGGTCTGATGAATCTAAAAGTTCGCCTTCTTCGAATTTAGGCTATAATGAACGGGCACCCTAGAAAGAACCGCTCTGTAGTGTAGGTATATCTTCTCGATGTCATTGATGTCCGTTGTGTGCGCTTCTATAGCTGTAATGCCAAAATTATTATACATGCCACGTCACCTGAATTTTAATTTCTAGAATAAGCATTTTTTTTCTTGCAGTCTTTCCCTGATGGGGCTGGGACAGGTAAGTCACCGCCGCTTGCGGCGGGGGCTAGCCTGCCCCGAAATTTTTATCTGTTGTGGGCTGTCATTGCACCCGCCACCGTTGCGGTGGCGGACGACGGCCGTTGTTGCGACGCGCGTCTTTCTCTCCCTCTTCCTTTTCTTTCTTCTCTATTTTCTCTTTTGTGTACACGAGGCAGTGGAGGTTGTTGTTGTTGTTGTTGTTGTCTAAATAACTTATGGCACATACCCACAGAGGGGATCAGCCAAGAATTGGGTAGCAAAGATTTTTTTTTTAAATATACTTGCATAAAAAAAATGATTTGAGGTGTAGAGGAAAGGAAACAAAACGGGAAATAAGTGAAATATAAAATGATAAGTGGTAACACTCACGGGAGATAGACACTATAATTGTAGAACAAGTGATGTTTAAATATTTAGCAAGGCAAACGATTTGAGTCCAGTAAAAAATTTTGCATGGCGGTAAAAACAGACCTGTGACTGTGCCCAAGGATGGTGGCGCCAAATGATAACAATGTCGGGCTGCTTAAACTAAGGCCAAGCTTTTGCAATGGCCTTTCCATCAACTGTTTTCTCAACGTAGTAAAGCGGCGGCAAAACAATAAAAAGCCAGTGGAGGTGGCTCAGCTACAGAGAGCAGGCCCGTGCATTTTCTTTTCCTTCTTCTTACTGTCACAACAACAACAGTGAAAAAAAAGCTATTTCACTTTACTAGATGACAAAGGCACTGCTGTAGCCAAACAAAAATAACAATTGCACTCCTGAAACTGAGCTCGATTCGAATGATGCAACAAATGGTGACGATAACGAAGTTATCCTAAAGGGGGAAATGGATGAAACGCAACGTTAAGACGTTGAGTTATATTCGTATCGCATATTGAAGGCTATTGAGAGTAAGGATGCTAAAAATGCATTGCACATACATATTTAGTCCTACGGACGGAGCAGAAACACTATCAGTGTGATTACTGCTTCTTATACCATACAAGCATAGAAAACAAATTGTCAAGAAATGCCGTATACACAACGCGCGTTATGCAGGCTGTGTACCCTGGGAATTGTGTATATGTGTATACAAAAGCGTAAATTAGGTCTAATGCGTGCTTACTCGATAGACTGTGCCTTGAGTGCCACACTTATGAAGACCCTACGTAAGATAGTTGTGAACTAAAGGGGGAAATCTCTGAACAAACGTACATGGTTTGGTCAAGGAGATAGCATTGAAGAAGAAGTTTAATGAACAACTGGCATTGAAGCTATGACCTAAGAGTCTGCAGAGTCCGGTAGTGATTTATAAATTCAGCCATAATTGTTTGGTGAGTGCAGATGACGCACGCATTATTAAATGAATGACTCAGATCACAGTATTTTATAGAGATAAGTCGCTCACAGAAAGACCGAAAACTAATAGGTGTGTTACTAACTTCGTTGGGGAGTCATTACTGCTGAACGTTTTCCGCAGGAATCCGCTAAAAGAAACGGTGTTCATTAGGAACTTTTTCTGCCTAAAATTATAAGGTGGAAGAAGAGCTAGAACACTCTTTCTTCTTCATCATACTGTAGCGTGTGCAACAGCAGCCGCTAGGCGGCTGCTCATCAAGAGTCTCGTGCGCGGACTCGAAGAAGTGGCCACGTGGCGTTCGAGAAGAAGCTGAAGTCTGCTGCTGTCACTCAGTGCTCTCTGGACCTGCTCTTCTGTGCTTACTAGGTCAACCCCCTATTAAAACCAACCCCCTGGTTACGGGCCTGAACGGCTACGTGACAATACCTAATGCCTTTAGCGCGACAGCTCTCTTATATAATGCATAGACTCGGGATGACCTTCAAGCTCAGTCAAGGTCAAAGTGTCACTTTGCTGCCTAGCGACAAGTCTCGCTTGGCGTAGTGTGCTGTGGTTAATTTACTGACTATTTTGCCATGACCCTGATCTTGACTTTGACATTTGACCTTGACTACCTGCAGATTCTCAATGATGTCCTTAACCACGTGGCCCCATCATGTGGTGACGTAAGCGACCGCGTGCTAAACGGAACAAAAGCGGCTGTTTAGCAGCCGCTCTGCCCCGGCCAGACATAGAGATACAAGAAGGAGGTGCAAGGCCGTCGAGCCATTAAGCTGAAAAGCAGCACGTCATGGCCGACATAAGCACCAAGCCGAATCCATAGGCCAGCCGATAGAGCTAGAACTGGACAAGCAGAGAGAGCGGACGCGTGCAAAGAAAGCTGCTGAAATTCCCGAGGAATAAGAAGCGAGACTTGCGGATCAACTGAACGGCTACCACACTCGTAAGCGCGCTAAATTCACCGACAGCTAAAGTCATCTTTCAACGAGGTGGTGACGCTGCCACTAAAGGTAAGGAGAGACTGACGGACCTACCTATCGCTCGGCGAAAATAGTGTAACAGCGTTTAAGGAGTGATATTTTTTTAGATTTAGTTCAACCTATTGCAGACTTCTACTCCAGTTTTAATGTATTTACGTTTCGCAGATAACTTCCACTTTTAAAACAGAATCAAGCACTTTTTCAAATGTCACACACCTTGTCTGCTTTAAATTAGAGAATAAATTTAATTTTACGAGACAGCATACTGAGGTCGCAGACAGCGTATTCAGACGCTGGTCAGAAAAACATATTTTGGGCCCAGAAAATTAGGTGGACAATTAAGCTCCGCTTTTAGTGTAGTATAGGGCAGTGTTTATAGTACCCCTTTGTCGTCTCCCCATGCAGATTCCTGTTCGTGTATATGCACTTTCCTTCAATATAGGGTAAAGACGTAAGCCGTGTTATCGCGTCCTCCTGTACATGTTACTATATGTCCTATATATGTCCTATACATACAGAAACATACATGTTTACCTAATGAAGAAAACACAAGTTTAAATATTTCACACGAATTCAACTTTTAAAGGGGGGCGTGTATTCGCATAACAATTATGATTTTTTCATTGCACATTTAAGCAAGTGAGTAAAGATATTTACATTTCTATAATCGTTTTCGAGCCTTTTGCTGGAAGAATTTCGTAGTGAGGTCATCAACGTTTACTCCGCCGGAGAATTGCGCGTCTCTGCTCACTCACAGCAGCTAGAAATTATTGAGGCGGCTGTCAGCTATGGACAGTCATATTCTCTAACTAATAATTTGTTGCTTTTGCCATAGGCTTCACTGCTTACTCTAAAATTAATAGATCTCACAACTGACCTCAACAGCAGAAATGACAAAGGTCAGTTTGGTTTACCAAATGGTTTGAGTTGATTCTCAACTCAAACCGTCGATTCCACCTAACCACCAAGTGGGGCCAGCTTACTTCCAGCTGCTAGGCATCCGAATGCCAGTTGAGTAGCAGTTGGGACTAGCTGAAATTATTTGAGACAACTTAGAATCAGCCAAGACTATTATGCCTTTTTCATCAAATGGGATCAATACAAAGTTTTGTACTTTGACAGGAGAAATATTAGGCTGGCTTTTGAATTAAGCGCACGATCCGACAAATGGCTTTTGGCGCATCCAATATTACAATAATTAAGCTCTATTTGTAACTATGGGAAATCAGGAAGATGATGATTTTACTATTTATAACCAAACCTCGAAGTCCGCCATTTGTTTAGCTCTCGGAGGCCCCTGGGAACAGTGAACCCGGTTCATTTGAACCCTTTGGATCCTGTAATAATCTGACCGTAGTATGAAAGCTGGATGAGGTCCATCCGCGTACTGCATGGCGTCATGCAGTGACCGAAGTGCGGGAAGTCGAGGCTACGACCAGACCAGACCAGAGTGGTTCTGGCGATGCTCTGTGTTACGCTGTGGGAGTCAACCCTACAACCTACATCAAAGTGTAACTTCAGTAATTTCAACGTTTTAGCTCAACTCCAGCTACTTGCGAAATATATAAAAAAAAACAATTAAAAAGTAACGAAGTATTTTGGCAAGGCCATCACTCCAGGACAAAATCACGAGAGGGAATTCAACTGATGTTTGCTGTTGGTCGCCAGCTAATTGATGCTGATAGGAAGTAGATTAGAAAAGTGCTGCATCCCGCCGGCAGTCATCAACGTATATCGTGGCGATAAAAAGCTAAGCACATAAAGCTAGAGATTAGGCTAAAAACAGAGGGTAAGTCATGTCATGCATGGACTGACAAATTGTAGGCGTAACGTAAAGCGACCGAGACAGAGGGATAGCAAGATAGGATAGCAGTGTGAACTGGACAAAACGTTACTTGAGATTTAGGCTCGTATGGAAGAAATGAAACGTGATGGACATGACATATAGCTTATATGAAATGCAAACCGACATGAGAAAAACTAACAGAAGGGCGGCGGGCAGGTGAGAGTTTGCCAAGCTTTGGAAACTTGGTGGCAGAGCACGGCCTGGCTAAGCCTAAAATCATAACAACAAGACGTGTTGAGGCTTCTGGCCTGATGAGGGCTTAATTAGCTGGTCTTGATAATGGTGATGACACGAATAGACATTGCTATCACGTATCCCGCGAGTCATGAAACTGTTCGAGCCAGGAAACACCACGTCGACGTTTTACTCCTGACAAGCGAGAGAAAGAAAAAATAAAGTTCTGCGGTACAGCTATGAAAAAAAGCAGAGAGCTGCGTTCTTGTTCCTCTTGAGTCAAGGCGTAATACGCCAGCGAGGCCGATAGAGAGCCTATCTGAGAAGCCGCTATAGTGCAATACTCGTGCTCGTTTTTTCCTTCGACCGAAACACATCGAGTTTGAAAGTTACAGTCGTCCCTGGAGAGGCAAGTTTACGGCCGGTTCTTATCGATGCTAAATAAAATAAATTAAACGCAAACAAAAGAACGAAAAAAAAAAAAAACGTAAAAGACAATAATAAAAGAAAAAGGACGGAACCGTGAGGTAGGGTATTGCTGTGGGTACTTCGCCTTAAAAGCGGCCCCAGTAAAAGGCCCTTTTCGGGCGGGCTATCCTAAATATGTCCGATACGTGTCGGCCATGAGTAAAGTTATATTTCGGGAAAACTTCTTTGTTTCTTATTTTCTATTTTGGGTCGAAGCCTTGAAATGGGACTTTGTTTTTAAATAACTTTCTTTTCTGCTACTCTGCTTTTCGACTAATGCTTTGTATTTTGTTTATTTTCTCTGCCTTTTCTGCCTTCAGAACATTTACCTGCATACTTTCTGAGAACGTTACGACTAAAAGGGACATATGCTTGTGTAGGGGAGAAGGAATACAGAAAGAGGCGTCGGTTCTAGAGTCTTGCTTGAATTAAGATATTCAAGCCTTAAAACACCGTTATTAAAGTGCGCATATCAATGCCAATATCCGCGAACTGTTGAAAAGCTAGACCGAAAGCGTAGTAGGTAGCTAGTACTGTTTCTAGTTTATCATATCGGCTTACTGCCTAAAAATAAGAAGGCGCAACTTGCATCTAGTTATAATTATTTCAATAATCCTTAAAAATTCTGGTTTGGACTTTAGATAGGGAAAGCAGCAGCTTATGACTACTGTGACCTACTGCATAGTTGGCGACGTAGACAGGTTAGATTACAGATCAATGCCTCAAATCTTCTAGCTTTATTACTGTCGATGAGTGCCTATTAGGGAAAAGAGTCCGCCAGTATAATGAGAAGCATATTTCTATCATTAGCCGCTTATATCAATTTCCATCTTCAGTGATAGAAAGAAAGGGTGCCCTTCTGCACTGGCATAAAATGTCTCGTGACGATAAGAAAGAAAATTCGCGAAGTGCCTCTTCTGAGCTGCTTCGTTCTATTGTTGGAAGAAACAGAGCCATTGCAACCAACCATTTTTAGATAACAATGTTAGCAACAGGGATGCGTTCTTGTTCTCTAGGTTTTGAGTTGTTTATTTCTCGTCGTGGTCTCTTGTACCGAGTATTAGACTGTCAGTTAAAATGGGAATACTGGCCCTGTCAGAAAAGGGAGTCGCCGGTGTTGTTGTGGGGACCCGTTCTTGTTTGAATATTCATGCGAACACGAAGAAGGCATTCTAAGTAAACATTAGAGTGGTGCACTTAACTCCGCTTATGTGCAGAAATGCGAAAGCATTGCGGGTTGTGCGTGCCTATAGTTCCGTTATGAATTCTGACGTTCGTTAGTCAGTGCCGTTAGTTGATTGCCGTTGCTAATGGTGACATTCGGATGAAGCTAAATTTAAGAAGAGGGGTTTGTCGGGGTGCTTGGTTTATGTTGAACAAAAGGAGGAAACAGCTCAAACAGACGGTACGTGTAGATGTGTCTGTATCGCCATTCTACACGTCCTGTCTGTTTGAGCTGTTTCTTTCTTTCCTTAAAGCTAAATTTGTGGGCTGCCAACCCAAAATTAGGAGTCACCGTTGACTTGACTACACTCAAATCAGTTAGACACTAATTTTGTTCAAATTCGAACGAAGTCAAATTTCAGGAGCTCAAGGAGGCGTAATTTTAAAAGGAGCCCTCCCGATGTTTTAGGTTACCACTACATTGGCCACACTCGAATTAGGTTTGAGATATATTATGGTCAAATTCTGATGTGATCAAAATTTGGAGATGTAAGGAACCAAATTTAGAAGGTCGTACATCTAAATTTGAAGGTCACTTCTGATTTACCCGTCTGGTATTAGAATTTGTGGAAACAGTACGAAACATAGCGGACAAAAAGAAGACAGGACGAACTCTGTCCCGCCTTCCAGTGTGCTTCGCGCTGTTTCCACAAAATGTCATTCCAACTAGCCGGCTTTCCGTCTTCCTATTAGGTTAGGCAGGTATTTTTGCCTAATTCTGAGGAGATCAAATTTGGGAGGTCCAGGGGCCAAATTTTGAGAGTGTCTCATCCCATTTTGAAGGTCACCACAGAAATGGCGACACTTTAATTAGATGCATGACTAGACCGGACACGACTGAAATTGAATATTTGTTTATTTGCTTTTTCGTGTAAGAAATTGCGTCGCACTTCTCGCAATAACCAGAAGATGTTAAATTTAGTATACCGTCTCAGCTCATCTTAGTTCGATGACAAGGTAAAAAGAAAAAAAAATGGGAGGGCGCTTAAGCTTTGCCTTCAAGAGTGGAACGCGATAGCGTTATTGCACCTCGTTCGCACCGCCCACTCATCCGCTCGGTATGGTCTTGAGTCACACAAAGACATAGTTTTCATACTCAACGCTTCTAAGTGCACTGTACAACTTTTTTCTAATTATTTGTTCAAACAAGTGCTTCTCACAATCTACATTATCACACTGTGTTGTGCACACTACAATGTTTCTTGCTCCCGTGTTCCTATAGCGTTCACACGCACTGAGTATGTCGGTCAGTCAGCACACACATACACACACACCAAACTGGCATTTTCACTCATCGTAGTGTAAGTCATTTTGAACTCCTTGAAATCGCTCTTCTGGCATGACACACCTGGATGAATGTCGTTCGTTGTCTTCAAGAGCACTGTCATCACGCTATGATTGCGGTAGTGTGAACAGCACCCATATCAGCATCATCCGCTTTGGCATCCCCTTTGAATTCGTCAATTGGTGCCTCCTGGGCATCCTCGCACCGGTACCCGCGCGGCCCGAAGGGGAGAAGCGGGTGAGCGAAGATAGTGATCTAAAGAAAGGAAAGACGCTTGATTCTACAACCCGTGAGGGTGCACGGCGAAACCTCAGGGGCGAGTGGCGCGCCACGTGTCGGGGCAGCGCCGCACATTGCAAGGGGGGGGGGTTCTTCTGTGTTTGCCGCAAGATGGCTCTGCATGTGCGCAGAGCGCAGAAGAAATGTAGCGGAAACGTACTTCACTACTCGTCTAACTGCGACTTCTGTAAGTAACATGCTCATAATTATCGATATACACCGCAGTATAACGTTCTACCGCACGTTTCTAAGGCAACACCGCATTCACTAGAAGCGCTTTTGTACCGCTTTCAAGCATCGAACTCGTGGCTGAGTGGTAGCGTCTCCGTCTCACACTCCGGAGACCCTGGTTCGATTCCCACCCAGCCGATCTTGGTAGTTGCTTTTTATTTATGAAGTGCATGCCGGGATTTATCGCTCACGCCCAACGCCGCCGACGCCGACGACACCGGCTTTTCTGCGACGCGAGCTCCTTAACGCTATCGCGTTAAAAAGGCCCCCTCTCAGAACTTTCCTAAGAGGAAAATGGCGAAAGCCTAACCTTACTATCTTATCATTTGCCTCTAATCGACGTTCGTTGCAGTGCTACACGTAACTATATTTGTCTTAGATGAAAGGAAAGGCGCCGTATCTATCACATTTTCTCCGGCAAGTGTGTTTGAACAGTACACCATCGCTCCTGTCACGCGGAGTTCCTTGGCGTGCGTTCAAGTATGGGATTGCAGAATATAGGAACGCTAGACAAGAATAATATAATAATAAGAATAATAATTGGTTCACAGGAAGAGAAAGACGCAGTATCTCTCACACTTGCTCTGTGGACGCCTGAGCCGTGCAGTAAGGGAAGGGAGGAAGGTGGGAATGAAAGTGGAAAGATAGAAAGGGGAGTCGTAGTGGAGGGCTACGGTGTAATTTCGACCACCTGGGGATCTTTAACGTGCGCTGACATCGCACAGCACACGGACGCCTCTTCGTTTCGCCTCCATCGAAACGCAGCCGCCGAGGTCGTGTTCGAACCCGGGAACTCCGGCACAGTAGTCGGGCGTCTTACCACTGCACCACCCCGGCGGGGCTAGACAAGAATGCATATAGCCGAATCTCGCGGAATGTGACAGATCTCGCGCACAGGTCTCGCGCACAACTCTCGCGTACGGCATCTCATTCTATAAGCCTAGAAAGGCTTGCACCATTAAAAAAAAAAAAGAAGAAGAAACCACGTGCAGCAACGCAAATTGTTGGCGTTCGGCTAAAAGTTGAAGCTCTGTCATTGTACATATATTTGCTCGCTGAGATTTGTAAACAGCAGTCAGTTGTACAGGTGCACCACACGTAAAACGGAGCAGCAAGATGTGTCGAACTATCAAACGATGCCTGTCAGCGTGTTCTTTTAGTTGATCGGCAGCAGAGAGCGCGAATTCGATAGGACATCAGTTTGCCCCATCTATATGCTGTGATCGGCAGCTAGAGCGAAATTGCGCACTTATGAGGTGATTTGGCGAACCTGCTTGGTTCGCGCGGTGCTCTGTGCGGATACGATTCTGTGTAGTGTAAAAATGATCATGGGTTAATTCAGTGAATTCATTCAAATTTAATCACTATGGTGCTGTAGATGATTTAAAATGGTAGTGTTCGTAACGAAGCAGAAAATTCCATGCCATCAAAGAGCACTGCTGAATATCATAGTGCAGGAATGGTTTCGCACCGGCCGCCGTTGAGGCGAGCATCATGGCATATAGGTGAGTTAGCCGGAAATTTGACGCTCTATCGCTCTCAGCGGTACATATGCTAATTGAATAAAAAAGAGGTTGCTGCATGGAGATGCTTGCAAACTAATACGTTCATGAGTCCGGTCTTGGCGTTCCATGTGTACCCTGAGAC
The DNA here is from genome assembly GCF_055883805.1 of Amblyomma maculatum. Taxonomy (NCBI): domain Eukaryota; kingdom Metazoa; phylum Arthropoda; class Arachnida; order Ixodida; family Ixodidae; genus Amblyomma; species Amblyomma maculatum. Next base: position 195,896,030 of record NC_139346.1, on the reverse strand, counting down.
GAGAGAGAGAGAGAGAAAACTTCATTGTCGGGAGTTGTGTTACTGGAGACCATGATAGATGTGATTGTGGGGCGTTGTTGTTGTTGTTGTTGTGGCTGTAGGAGGAAGGAAAAGAAAAATTTGGAAAACGCTTAAGCTTCGCCTTCAAGAGTGGAACGCGATAGCGTTATTGCACCTCGTTCGCACCGCCCACTCATTCGCTCGGTATGCTCTTGAGTCACACAAAGACCCGTTGATCCCCGTCGACCTGCCAAGGAGTGTAAGACAATGGGCTACGGCGCAGCAATCACTGATGAGGCGCCCCGCGTCGGACTTTGCACTCACGAATCACGAGGTGAGCGCCGAGCAACGCAGCGTTCGGCGTGGCAACGAAACGTGCATCTGAGTAAGCGGAACGAACCAAGGAACTCGATGTCTCGAAGGGAGAAAGCCGGGCAGCGCCGCGCCATGAAGGCGGACGCGATCATGGGGCTGACGCCTTGATGGGATCGTCCTCTATCTCGCTTGGGAGCGCCACGCAGAAGCATGATTCCTAGGAAGCAGCTCGGCACACATCGCAGGGGACGCTTTCCCAGCAGAAGCGCTACGGCGCAGCGATCACGTCAGAGGCGTCCGGCATCAGACGCTGCACGTAGCAATCGCTCTGTGAGCGGAAAGAGGAGCCGCGTCGCCTAAACACCACTGTTCGAGTGACGCACGCTAGATGTTGGAAGGAAAGAGAGCGAGAAAACTTAATAAACGCAAGGGTATTGGGGCATCCTCGCACCGGTACCCGCGCGGCCCGAAGGGGAGAAGCGGGTGAGCGAAGATAGTGATCTAAAGAAAGGAAAGACTCTTGATTCTACAACCCGTGAGGGTGCACGGCGAAACGTCAGGGGCGAGTGGCGCGCCACGTGTCGGGGCAGCGCCGCACATTGCGAGGAGGGGTTCTTCTGTGTTTGCCGCAAGATGGCTCTGCATGTGCGCAGAGCGCAGAAGAAATGTAGCGGAAACGTACTTCGCTACTCGTGTAACTGCGACTTCTGTAAGTAACATGCTCATAATTACCGATATACACCGCAGTATAACGTTCTACGGCACGTTTCTAAGGCAACACCGCATTCACTAGAAGCGCTTTTGTACCGCTTTCAAGCATCGAGCTCGTGGCTGAGTGGTAGCGTCTCCGTTTCACACTCCGGAGCCCCTGGTTCGATTCCCACCCAGCCCATCTTGGAAGTTGCTTTTTGTTTATGAAGTGCATGCCGGGATTTATCGCTCACGGCCAACGCCGCCGACGCCGACGACACCGGCTTTTCTGAGACACGAGCTCCTTAACGCTGTCGCGTTAAAATGCACAGGCCTGCTACTGGCTCTGTAGTTGAGCCACCTCCGCTGCCTCGTGCAGACAGAAGAGAAAATAGAGAAGAATGAAAAGGAATGGGGAGAGAAAGGCGCGCGCCGCAACAGCAGCCGTCGTACACCACCGAAGCGGTGGCGGGTGCAATGACGGCCTACAACATATAAAAATTCGGTGGCAGGCTAGCCCCCGCCGCAAGCGGCGGTGACCTACCTACCCCAGCCCCATCAGAAGGTTGATTGTGGGGCGAGAGGGACCCTCGACCATATAACCTCTCCACGCAGGATGTCATGATCCAGCTGTCGAGGGATGTTATGGATCGCAGGTACTGTCATGGAACGAGGGCAATACTTGGCCTTGATCTCTGTAAAGCCTTCGATAACGTCTCGCACGAGGCGATATTAGAAAACCTCTCGCTTTTGAATCCTGGAGAGAGAGTCTTCGGGTACGTCCGGTCCTTCCTTACGAACAGGACGGCCGAGCTCACTCTCGGCGCAATCAAATCGGACCCCATATCTCTGGGCGGAAAGGGAACACCACAAGGCTCTGTGATGTCGCCGTTCCTCTTCAACATTGCACTGATAACACTGCCCCCCAGACTCGCCGCCATCGAGGGGCTACAGCATACGTTTTACGCAGACGACATTACCCTGTGGGTGAACAGGGGAAGTGATGCCCAAATAGAAAGTGTGCTGCAGGAAGCAGTCGACACCATTGAGACTTACGCTCTAAGGGCGGGTCTTGAATGTTCACACTCTAAGTCCGAACTCCTTGTAGTTCGAGAAGGCCTCGATCGAAAGAAAAGACCTCCGCCTCCTGCAATCAGGGTAGAGCTCAAAGGACTGCCAATGAAACAAGTAGACACCATCAGAATCCTAGGCATGTTAATTCAGAGTAACCACAGAAATTTAGGAACATTAGATAAACTGACCACAACAGTCACCCAAACAGCAAGACTAATAAGCGAATAGCCAACAAGAGGAGGGGCATGAAAGAACGCGACACCTGTCGACTCATTCAGGCTTTCGTCGTCACCAGGCTAGTCTACACCCTGCCCTATCTGTACCTTTACCAAGACGAAAAGCAAAAGGTTGAATGTCTTATCCGGCAAGCTTACAAGACAGCACTTGGACTATTGAGAAACACCTCAACCGATAGGCTCTTAGCTCTTGGAATGCACAATACACTTGATGAACTCAAGGAAGCGCATTTAATAGCGCAGTACTCCAGACTGGCGCGCACCAAAGCCGGGAGGCTTGTCTTGCTGAGGCTAGGCATCAATGCCGAACCCATGGCGGACGATCCCAGCCAAATACCCACAGCAATCAGGAAGGAGCTTGTTATCAAGCCCCTCCCTAAGAATATGCACCCCATTCACCACGAAGGCAGGCGACTAGCACGCGCACGTGCATTACACACCAAATACAAAGGAAACCATTCGGTTGCATACGTAGATGCGGCCGAATATGAAGAGACGGACCGCGGTTTCGCGATTTGTGCGGTGACTGGGGCCCATGAGTCCACGTCTACCAAAATCTTAGCTTCAGCTACTGTACGCACCAGAACCTCCGAGGCTGCAGAGGAAGCAGCCATCGCGCTGGCTATCGCTTCTACCGAAGCAGATGTTATAGTCAGTGATTCCAAAACAGCCGTACGGAATTTCGGGAGGGGCCGTCTGTCGGCTGCCGCCAGGAATATCCTTAAAAGCTACCGTCCAGTCCCTGGTAGGACGATATGACTGGTATGGGTTCCGGCTCACTCGGGCAATCCCGGGAACGAGAAGGCTCACGAATATGCCCGAGGTTTCGTCGGCCGGGCGGTGAGCACCTCGTTTCCCGCGGGCGCGAGGGAGGGCTTGCTCTCGTTCCATGATATAACTCGCCATTTTAGCCTGGGAAGGCGCATCTTCCATCCACCGCACAATTCATTAAGCAAGGCCCAGGAGATACTCTGGCGCCAGCTACAAACCCGCTCCTTCTCCCCCGCCGGGGTGGCGCAGTGGTTACGGCGCTCGACTACTGTTCCCAAGGACGCGGGATCGAATCCCGGCCTCGGCGGCAGCTTTTCGATGAAGGCGAAAAGCAAGGCGCCCGTGTGCTGTGCGATGTCAGTGCACGTTAAAGAACCCCAGGTGGTCGAAATTACCGGAGTCCTCCACTACGGCGTCTCTCATAGCCTGAGTTGCTTTGGGACGTTAAACCCCACAAACCAACCAACCAACCAACCAACCAACCAACCAAACCCGCTCCTTCCCCTGCCCCAAAGTTTATTTATATATATTCAAAGAGCAGGTTGACCCTGAATGCAAAGAGTGTGGCGTCGACGCTACTTTAGACCACATTACAGGGGGATGCGCGGCCTATCCGCCACCCGCCGATTTGCTGCCAGCTCCATCTCTGGAGGAGTGGGAGGCCGTGCTGCGCTGCTCGGACCAGGCCATCCAGGCTCGGGTCACTGAGTGGGCCGAAGAGATCGCCGACGGGACGCAACTGGGGGCCATCTGGCGCGGCCAGCAATCAAACTGAACCACTTAAAGCCGATGAAATAAATGTTTTCCCATCCATCCATCTATGGGAATGCCCAAACTTTCCCGGGGTGGGACAAATAATAGTTTAGAGAACACCCTGCTGCAAAGCTCGGACCCTGAGCTTCAGCGCGACATCGTCCACCTGGCCGAGAAGACGTTGTCATTGGCCAAGGCAATGCCAGACAGCCTTTAATGCGGCGGCCCCCATCTCCAAGGCCTACGTACGGGGGCTTCCTCTGGAAGAAAATAAAGTTTTTCAATCAAAATATGTTAATAGAGCTCGCTGACATGTAATTTTAACCAGTTCGAGCACCGCTCGCGTGCTTCGTTTTACTTCTGGGGCACCTGTAGCGTACATCTTTAATCCTTTCTTTGTTTCAAAGTTTAAGCAAGTTTGCGCCTCATCAGTTAGCCGTACACAGAAACCTGTTTAAGCGTAAACATTATTTACACTTAGTGACTTCCAAAATAAGTTGAGGCCAATGCAATAGTGGCCTTAACTTTATTATCATTTAATGAGGAAATGATTAAGCATCTACCCTAAGTAGCATAAAAGATACGTAGATTAGGAGCAATGCCAGCGACTTTGTCCAGCACTTCGAATCAACCAGTTTTGAGAGACAACAGCGCTACATGCTGAGCACACGCTAGCCGGCGGTATTCGTAGTGTTATAACCAAGAAATTTCCTGTGCAATGCGCTCTGCGTTCAGGCGTTTTACCATTACGCGGCCGCAGACATTGTCTCCGTGGTATTTAATCAGGTTTAGTTTCATTGTGCAGCCCAGACTGCGCCAGTCTTAATGTTCCCATGTTCGTTAGCTTCCACTGCGGAGGCTGCCCATTTGAAGCTTGGCATCAGTCACACAGTGTAGCGCTGTCTTGGTGAGCGATAGAGAGCCTTGATAACCACGAAACGTTTGTACTGATGACATTCGATGCGGCTTCTGGAGAAAATAGACCGTAACAGATTAAGCGTCAAATACTTGCGCCTAAATTTTAAACTGTAATCTAAAACCCTTTGTTGTCGTGTAACCCCAGCTCCAATTCTTGTATTTACTGTTTGGCGCATGTTAATATTATGCTCATGTTTTAGTCGTGAAATTAGAGAACAGGGAGCGCAAGGACAAAATCAAATATGACTGGCATTGAAAAATAAAAAAAGATCTTAATAACCATTCCATGCCATTCCGTGCCATTTGTCCTATAACAGTTTCTGTCTTACTCTATCGCTGCAATTAAAAACACTCACATGCGAACTACTATCGTCAATGAAAGGCGCTAAACCATGAGGAGTATCGATGCCTTTAATAGCTGTCAGGGCAGTCCCCCGACTATTCCTCTCTAGTTATCGGTGGCTATTTTAAACCAGGACCGACCATGGAATAAGGTGTGGTCAACATTACTATTGTTGTCGCTTCACTAACTGATAATCCGAGTACAAACAACGATCTTCAGAAGAGAGGATAAGCGCATATTCGCTACAATAAAAAACACAGGTGAACTACTATTTTCAACAAAACGCACTAAAATATGAAGATTATCGATGCATTTCTTAGCTATCAGGGCAGTCCACCAACTAATGCACTTTAGTTATCAATGGTTATATTTAACCAGGACCAACCGTGCAGAAAGGTGTGGTCAACATTAGCATTGTTCTTGCTTCACGAACTGATAATCGGAGTACAAACAATTATCTTCAGAAGAGAGGATTGCATACAGCCACTATTCGATAAAAACCAAACAGCAGTTTTTTAATTAGTGTGTGCTTTGCAGCCTAGCTGCTTACTCTCCGATTAAATTTCTATGCTTTGTTTTTATTAGCTTGATAACCTCGCTTCGTGGCCGTACGGTAGGGCGAATATAATGGTGATTATAGTAGTTCCAAATTCACTTCTCAAAGATTACTCTCAACATATAGCATTGCCGAAGTCAGGTTTGTTGATTTCAGTTCGTTTTTGTTTGCCAGGATAGTTCAGTATCGATTAAAATTAGTGTCTTTAGAAGATAATTACAATTTATTTATGAAAACGCGAATGATTTGCCAATCATCTATGCCCTTAGCAGGGAGAATCTGAGCGTGTTTTCATAAAATATATCTAAACTAGTTCTTGTCACTTGATGAGGCGTTTGCTCAAATTTTTGAAATCACTAGATTAGGAATAGTGCGCGTGCGAAAGTTCGCTGACTACATCAGGGCTGTCCAGCTTGCGCTCTCCCAACGTTTCTTTGGAAACAAAGAAATCAAATAGACAAAGCAAATACTGTGTCGACCGTCTAATGCGGGGGGCTCGCGTAGTTGGTTTGACAGCGTGCAAGTGATTTGCATTCATTAGAGGCGAGAAAGTATTTCGCACACCCTGCCCTCTTTTGGGACGGCTCATGTGGACTTACACAGGCGCATTCATTAGGCGGTGGAGTTTATGCATTCCCAAGAGCATTAGGAAGCGCAGTTCTTTCCGCATGGCTGACGGTACTGAAAGTGCTGCTAAATGCTTTTATTTGGTTCACAGGAAGGGAAAGGCGCAGTAACTGTCACACTTGCTCTGTGGACACCCGAACCGCGCCGTAAGGGAAGGGAGGAAGGTGGGAATGAAAGTGGAAAGAGAGAAAGAGGAGCCGTAGTGGAGGGCTACGGAGTAATTTCGACCACCTGGGGATCTTTAACGTGCGCTGACATCGCACAGCACACGGACGCCACTTCGTTTCGCCTCCGTGTGCTGTGCGATGTCAGCGCACGTTAAAGATCCCCAGGTGGTCGAAATTACTTTCTTCGGTGTATTTTTATAACTCAGTTTCGTATACAGCTCGTTAGGTCGAAAAGGCGTCACCGTCACTTAACCCAGGATATAGGAAAAGCGTGTCGGAAAAAATAGCCACCTGATCTAATACCAAACTATGAAGCTACCGACTATTTTTCAGAGTTCAGAGTGGTGTCATACCAGCTGGCTTCACACAGCATCCATCTTCTAGTACAGCTGGAGGCTAGCTTGAGATAGCGACTCCAACCGGTGACATATATGTCCGTCGATTTGTATGGCGGTAATAGTAAGTATGTCTACCGAAAAGTGGGACATAATGCGTCTTTCTTTTCCCCATAAACCAAGCCAACTTAAGATGTTTATCTAATTGCCAAACTCTGCAAGTTTTGCAAGCCAAGAGTGCAGACAGCGCTTTTTTGCGCTGTCTGCTCTCATGAAACCACAACTTACCCAAGTGTCTGTTTTAGTCACAAGCCAAACCATGCCAAACAATGCTAACAGTTTTCTGTAACCTGTTTTAGCGGAGTTAAATTCCTAATACTTTAATAATATTGCGTCTTTCGTTTCCTGTAAACGAATTATAGAACGCTGGTGAACTTTGATGAGGTCAGTGAAATGCTGGTTGTATTGTTGTTGTTGTGGCTGTAGGAAGAAGGAAAAGAAAATTCACGGGCCTGCTACTAGCTCTGTAGCTGAGCCACCTCCGCTGCCTCGTGCGGACAGAAGAGAAAATAGAGAAAAAAAATAAGAGGGAGGGAAAGACGCGCGCCGCTACAACCGCCGTCGTTCACCACCGAAGCGGTGGCGGGTGCAATGACGGTCTACAACAGATAAAAATCGGTAGCTGGCTTGCCCTCCTTCCCCCCCCCCCCCCCCCTTCCCCCGCAAGCCTCATTGACCTACCGTCCCAGCCCCGTAGGGCCAGGGACAGCCACTCTTCACCACCTCCTCCTGGTTGTACTCGACAACGAGTTACGACAGGTCATGACGTCACCAGGCGGTTCTAACCCTGCTGCGAAGCGACGTCCCCGCTGACCAGCAGAAAGCCGTCCGCCTGGCGGCTGAGGCCGCGAATAACCAATGTATATTCGCCAGTCCTTAGTCGCGGAGGTTCCAGCCCCCGTTCCTCAGGCCTGCGTGCCAGGAGCGGGGAGTAGGGGGCCTCCTAAATCGGTGGAAATTAAAGTTTTAATCAATCAATCAATGCTGATACAAAGCTGACCCCACCGAGCGTCCGATCCAGGCGTGCGTGCTGTGCCTTTCATTTGGAGCTTCCCCGAATACCGCACCACACAGCAAACAGAAGCAGAGCGTTTGTACAGCAGGCATCAGCAGCATTCAAATTTATTTACAGGATAGAAAAGGCGCAGTACCTGTCACTGCATGTACCATGCCGTAAAGGAAGGGAGGAAGGTGGGAGTGAAAGAAGAGAGGGAGATAGAGGTGCCGTATTGGAGAGCTACGATCCACCGCGGTATAATGGCTTTCACCTCATCGAACTTTAGTAGTCCAAAGTGCCCTCTAGAATTTTTTTTCTGAAAGATTAGACATTATCCCTCGGAATCTCACGGACAGGTCTCGCTGCCGCGAGATTTTCACAATGAACCTTGTAAGGCTTTCGCCTTAACATTATTGTGTACATGCGTCTTTAACGCGCAGATGACAGCTATTACTTTCGAGATTCTAGAAGAGTTATAGTTTGAGGGCAGACAATGAAACAAAAAGAAACAATTTGAAAGACGCCTTTACATCACGTATAGATCGTTTCGTTAGCCTCAACGAAACCGGTTTGACTGAGCTGTGGAGTGGGTTTGGCGGAGATAATCCTGAAAATTCTCTGTGTTGCGAGCACAGCTCAATGACCAATATGGCAACGCCTACAATGCCTCAACAGGTTTGCCGAAAACAAGGCTGAAGAAGCCGAACGGAAACGTTTACACAACGGCTCAACAGGTCTCCTCGCGCAAAGGAAACGCGACCGGAGCGATGGTGTACCACCCAAACTCACACTTGCCGGAGAAATTGGGAAATATAGTGCGCCTTTCCTTTCCTGTAAGCCAATTATAATTTTATATAGCACTGCAGCGAATGCCAATCAGAGGCAAACAATGAGAGTCAAATGGTAGGAGAGGAAGGTTATTCTTTCCTGTTAGCAGACGTCTATGAGACCTCTCATTTTATGCGCACTGGTGTCGCTGTGCCAGAATTTCAATGCTAAAACGAGAGGCTACTATGCCTAGCATATGCTGTAACCATGTAAACTGTGCTGAATGACTGCGCAACAGTATTATGTGCGCACCCGTTTTCTGCCAATAAAGTATACAACTGTGCCGGTAACGTCGTAGAGAAATCACTTTCAACTTGATGCCGTACTCAGATACGATTGTAGGTGCACTGCGTAGTTTTTGCCTGCTATCAGTGCGAGAAAAATCAGCCTGGGTATATTTTGGCCAATTTGGATAATAATTGTGCTTTTCAAAGATTGCGTAGAACTTTTATCATAATTAGCAGACACATTATGTTTTACGCTCAAGCTCTGGGTCTAAAGGTATGACGCGATAGCATAGGCGATTAGAACATAATGCTCCCTTTAACCAAGCCGTATAAATGTCCGAATAACAACCACAAAGGGTAACATGAATGCAAGGCTCTGACAAGCAGATTGTGATATCAGCCTCTGCTTGTCAGAGCCTTGCATTCACCTCCCCGGGGTGGTGCTTTGGGGACGCCCGACTACTGTGCTGGAGTTCACGGGTTTGAACCCGACCACGGCGGCTGCGTTTCGATGGAGGCGAAACTAAGTGGCGTCCGTATGCTGTGCGGTGTCAGCGCACGTTAAAGATCCCCAGGTAGTCGAAATTACTCCGTAGCCCTCCACTACGGCTCCCTTTTGTCTCTTTCCACTTTCACTCCCACCTTCCTCCCTTCCATTACGGCGCGGTTCAGGTGTCCACAGAGCAAGTGTGACAGATACTGCGCCTTTTCCATCCTGTGAACCAACCAACAAATTTCCAATATCAGCCTCCTCTGTGAAAGGAGAGGCCCGAGTTGACAGCTCCTGCCAAACGTAAAGTCTGGCAACCCTACGTGCAGTAAGAGCGGGGCATTGTCAGCTGCCTTCACCATGCTCGTGATTTTTTCTCACAGCGCCATTGCTGGAGTTGACGCTGTTGCCTGATTTTAGGTGAATGGGGCCTTTAACACTATCTCCTTAAAAGCAAAAAAAAAAAAAAATCTAGATGGTTTAGTTTGTGGCGTTTAACATTCAAAGCGACTCAGGCTATGAGAGACGCCGTAGTGGAGGACTCCGGAAATTTCGAACACCTGGGGGTATTTAACGTGCACTGACATCGCACAGTACACGGACGCTACTCCGTTTCGCCTCCATCGAAACGCAGCCGCTGGGGCCGGGATTCGATCCCGCTTCTTTGGGCACAGTAGTCGAGCGCCGTAACCACTGCGCTACCCCGGCGGGGCAAAAGAAAAAAAAATCCAGATGGTTTAACTCAGCAATTCACGGAATATCGTGCAGCAGCAGGACGTTTTTCAGGATTGTGTTAGCTGTGTCTCAAATATTGAACGTTATTTTGCTGTGTTAATCAGGAGGCCATGCTTCCAGACCACACATTGCAAGTGCATCACAGGGACGGTCTTGTTAAAGTAATGCTTTTACTGGTGACGGTGTTGGATGCGAGTCACGCTTTTTAACATTGTTTGGCAAACATAGTTTCGTGGTCTGTGAAGCAGGCCAGCCGACGGTGGATGTACCTTTGCTTTCCTGACAAGCAATTATTAAGCCGGCAAGCAAAGAAATATGAAGGTTTTCTTGCTTGCCGACAATAATTGTTAGGAAAGGAAAGGTTCAGTATCTGTCATACGTTCTGTGGACAACTGAAATCGGCTTCATACATAGGGTTTTTGGGTAAATGCGGGTTGTAGTGATGCAGCACTAAAAATGAGCGTGACCCTTGCTGTTCGAGCGCCCTAGCGGATGCTGCTTTTGCTCTTTCTTTTCTGATTACTAAGCAACGGTTGCCGACATTACTGAGGCGACTGCAAACATATACATATCCGCACACGGTTATAGCGAACGACATGTTCCCTGAGGCCAGAAGTGATAAAAGTAATTTTTGTGGGGCGAGAGGTACCCTCGACCACATAATATGGAAATGCCCGTATTTTCCCAGGGGGACGCACAATATAGGCAGTAGAGACATCTGGGAGACCATGCTGAGCAACTCGGATCCTGAGCCTTCGCTCCTGCTCGTCCAACTGGCTGAAGAGGCTGCTGGGACCCAAGACCTCCCAGCCTGCATCTGAGGCGGCGCCACCCGCCCCCTGACCTGCGTGTCGGGGGGGCGGGGGGGGGGGGGGTAGATCCCCTTATCCGTTCGAGATTAAAGTTTAGTCTATTATCTACAGCCACTCTGGCTTAAAGTGATTCCGTGCGAGCTCTTCTTTAAGGTAACGACCTTTTGTGTGCTCTGGGGACATTTTCTAATTTGTGTAAGAGGGTACTGCATACCATTTAGTCAATCCCATCTCTTCACACTTATTTCACGAGTATTGTTCAAATGGCTGAGTCACCTACAGCGACCATTGCCAAAAACTAACGCGGGAAAGTAGTGGCGCACTAATGCCCTTCAATGTAACCCCACTCTATACGAGGCCCTGATATGCCCTTCACAACGTGACACCAGGCGTTTGCTTTCATTTTTACTTCATACATCTGAGCCTTGGGAAATTGTGGCACAGAGTTGCGAAAAAAAAATCAGCCAAGCCCTGTATATATTCCTTCTAGTTATTGGCGCTATGCTGTGCTAAATAGACATGTGGTGCAAGTCCTCTGATAATGAGTGTAATGTGGAATTGTAAGCCGAAAGCTTTAATAGCGGCTGGCACCAAACATGTCAGCAAAGTGTGTACGGAAAATGTATTGCTGGTTATGTGTTCATCGGATGGTGGAATTAGTAGTCATTTCTGAATGTGCATGACATGAGGTACACAAAAGGTGTCATTTTTATGGTCCTGTGAATCGTTGTAGTTTAAATCATGAGTCATAGTCATGTTATTGCCTAGGCGTCATTTCTTAAGACATGGGTAAGGGTTTGTGTTCTGGCATGCAAGTGTCATGAGTGGTCACAAAGTGTAGTGCTGAGCCATAGGTCCCAGACAGGATCAGAAAACTACTAAATCATGGGTCACAAATGTCACGTTATATCAGAATATCACGTGACAAAATCATGCGGCAGTTAAGTTGCCTCAAAATGGCATGTGGCTATGAGAATATCACGCGACAAGTTCGCATACAGTCAAGTTGCATAAAATGCCACATGGCTATGACAGTATCACGTGAAAGCCAAACTGCATGAAAATGTCAAGTGGGTATGAGAAAGCCACGCGACAGGAGCGAGGCAGTACCGCCAATCTCACACTTTCAGGAGCACTACAACAAACGCGCGCCAAGGAAATGATATCTCCAGTGTACGGCACGAGCCCTGACGTTGGTAGCAAAAACATTCAAGGGGCGCGCGATGTCACGTGTGCAGTAGCAACGGTCAAGCTACCGTATTTATCTCAATTTCAAATTTCAATTCAATTTTATTTTTCAGAAAGCTTCTGCAGGGTCACCTGGGCTAAAAGCTGTCATGTCAGCTTGACAAGGCCCAGGTGCCCGATGTACAAGGCAGGGCATGGTGGCCTACCATGCATAGGACAGTACAATGAAAAATAAAATACACAAAATTCATGGTACAGATTTGTACATGTGAAAAAATCAACTATGATAGGACAAAATGGATACATGTTTGCAACAAAACTACAATGACGTCATTCAAAGAATAGATGCGAGAGAGCAAAAAAATCTAAAGATGCAATACGAATAGTACTTCTAAAGGGAAGCATACAGGAAACAAGTACATTTTCATATTAACGGCTTCTGAAAATCAGGATAGCAGGAAATATCACCCACTAAAATCTAATGGGATAGAAAATACTGCCGTAATCGGTTGAGGTTGGGGCTGTTTAATTCATCATACTTATTGAGAATTTATGGAAGATTATGTTTCAAAGACTGTAGTTTGTAATTGGTGCGGAAGCGTGGAATCAGCCACACATCAGTGCTGCGTGTAGAGGCATTACTTTGATAATGTTGTAAGGATGCGATAGACGTAATGAACTGCCTGAAAGCGGGTGATGATAAATAAAATGAGCGCAGCATACGAAATTCATAAATGTTTTGTATCGGGACTATATTGTATTGAGGAAAATACTGTTCAGTTGAAGAGAAGTAGTCAATGTTAGACCAGTAGTCACTGGTATTAAAAATTTTTCATGACAAGCAATTGTTAGCGTACGTAAGGGTGATTAGAGGGAATTAAGCGAAACAATAAAAACATGGTTGTGTGGATAATTAAAGGTACGTTACCGGTGTCCATAAAGGGGTTTATAGCAGTTCCTTCTTGACATGCATGGAGGAAAAATCGGGCGCTACTGGACAGCTTTAATTTATATTGCTAGGAGGCTCAGCGAGCGAAGGAAAGAAAAATGGTATGACTAAGAAGCCACGTTAGAGCACGTTCCGTTCGCTTCTTTTCTTACTTCCACTGCGTTTATATTTTGTGGCGCCGTTATGTTATGGGCAAGCTTACTAGCCGGGACCAACGTTCTGCCACTTCAAGAGCCTTAACAGAACTGAGTGGGTTGGGCAGTAAAAGCGAACGGATCGTATCCTAATTGCAACCTACAACACGAAATCAGCGTTGGCAGGGCGCGTATTGTGAAGACAAGGAATGCAATGATGAGCTCCCAAAATGAGTGTAAAGAGAAGATAAACACAAGAGTTCGCTCGCGAGAGAGAAAACAAAATTCAAGAAATTTATTTCAGTGTACATGAACTGCTAATATAACCTCCTGTCCAAGAACCAGACCCTTACGCAGATTTAAATCAGCCTTCGACTACTCAAAGTACATGATAGTTTAAGATTTCGGAGAATAAAAAAGACTTAATGCATGCTCTAGTTATATATGTGTGCAAACCTCTCATAGGTCTGATGTCTGCAGTGTATATTTTGTAGTGAAACAAAATTAATTGAGAATTAGCCTTTTTCAACTTCACTGTATGCCTTTGTTGTGAACTCCGGATGGCATTTGTAAGCGGTGGTACGATGGGCCCAAGCGAGCGAGAAATACGAAGTTAAAAACTCGACGGTGTAGTAACAAGCTGCCTCCTACCCGCTTCTAAACCTTTAGATTACTTTCCAGCGTTTCTCATTATTCACATGCCTTAGTTTCTCACTGAAAATCAATATCCTGCAATTACGATGAGTAGAAGCGCGACCGAGCGAGACGTATGTTCATTGAAGTAAAGAGGGGAGATAATTAAAGAGATTCGTGAAAAGGGCTAGTGCTTGGGCGAAATCTGCCTTTTTTATTCTTGCGTCTGGACCTTAAACAGCTCGTTCCTTATCCGATTTGTCTGCGAATCGTGGTGTCCGTAATAAGAAACGACTGTCCAGTGACAAAGGCATGCCATTATTTCAAGTATACCCTCTTCTTTCACCAGCCCGATGCGCATTCCAGCAAGTGCGTCTTCTGATGATTACTTTTCGGCACAATTTATGTCTGAAAGCTAGAACAAAAAGAGAAACCTTGACGGCGTGACAAAAACTTTATTGATGGCACGATACATCTATAATCGTTATACTTACCTCTTAGTTCGACCACTCTTAGCTATTCTGCTATGTACTTATCAGCTATTTATTTTGCAATGACTCTCAAGTGGGAACAAAAACATCAGCTTTAGTAGCCAGTTATTCAGTTTGAACGGTGACAGCTTTTTCTAAGTAGCAAAGTGGTTATCCTTAAATTTCATTGTTTACAAAGCTGGTATATCAAGAAATGTGAATTTCACTTCGTGCACGTTGTGTGTTCATCTATGTTCGAGATTCTTTGGTCCGTTCAAGACAGTTCAAAGATAAAAGATTGACCGCGGGAGCACAATGATGATAATCCGAGTTTAAGCGCTGGGGGGGGGGGGGGGGGGATGCGAAATTCTAGTTCCAGATGACCTGGTCATTCAGCGTTGTCAGGACGTCGGGGTTGACATGAATTCAATCATAGTGACTTTCGCGATCTGTGCTATGACGGTGACACCGACGTAGCAATAACAGGAATCATGGTACCAACAGCTACCATGATAAAATAAATATGGAATCAGTGTAAGCCTAATTTTAAGAACGCAAATATCAAAATGTTCCCCGATTAGTACATAATTTATTTCTTCCTGGTTATGGTTGCTATACGTTAGCGAACTGCTGAAAAAAGTTGGAAAACATGCAATGTATTAAGACAATGCTTGAGAGTCCAACGTCGGTTTTCTAGGTGCACACGACTAATTCGCTAAAGCCCGATACCTGCGAATGACGACGGCCCATTTCAGCGACAAAAGCTGAACTACACTGAAGAGTATACCATTCAATTAAGGTTTCTTTGGTAGCCGCCTTGGCGTTTCGTGTTGAAGATACATTAGTCCTGCTGTTACTCAAACGTTTTTCGCGAAGACCACTCTGAGAAATTTTCTATAAAATTCTAACTGGAGATATGCCGTGAGTAACACGCCTCTCTTCAAGAGCATACAGTTTTTCGGTATTCAGAAAAGCAGCATTTTTTTCAAGGATGCTTATTATGAAGTAGTTAAGAAGTTAGCCATGTAGTTTGTGCCTTTAGCTTGCTTTCATTACACTGGATATACAGGTATAACATTTAGTCGTTCTGCTCATCGACTGCCTCATATGTGAAACAGAGTAACAATGGAGAGAAGCTAAATCACGATACTACTGTATATCTTGTTCACATCACCTAAAAGCACAGGTGTCATTAACAATCTGTCTATATTTTGTGTTTGTCTGCACCTTTTTATTCTATGGCACAATATGTTTTTCTGTTCGCGCTCAGCTTCCACATATTCTTTTTAATTCACTACGATCGCGAAAGCCTGAGCGTTGGTGCTGCACACGGTGTATTGCGCGCCCATTCTAGAACACAACCAGTGTTTCGTTCAACGCATCAAAGTTCCGCGGCGTTTTATAATTGGTTTACAGGAAAGGAAAGGCGAAATATCTGCCATTCGCAGGATCCCGCTACTGTAATACTCACAACCTAATTTTCTTGCCTGCATCATGTGGGACTCCGAAGACTTACAGTATTTGGGGGTTCCCTTGCATCAATATCGCAATAGTGAAACTCACTGGGATTCTCAGATATCATCAGTTAGGCGACAAACCGAGGAGCTGTCTCTATTTCCACAAGCACAAGTTTGCAATGACTTCTTGATTTTGAAGCTTATCTATGTCTTGCTGGCGTTGCATTGTGCACGAAACAAAGTACTGTCCATGCATACATTTTTGCCACTATTGTGTGACACGTTTTATTAGAAGCTTATGCGCTCATGCAATTTGTTACTCCCTCTGGACGCTGGTGGAGCTGGTCTTCAGCACTTGTTTCTTCATCAACTTGTTTCAAAGTTTTTGTTTTTTACAACAGCAAGCCATTCTTTTCTCCTAGCTATGTTTAATAGAGGATTAAGCGCCCATTTGCCTAATTTGTTTGCGTCCATTGCTCATAGAAGTGAGGGTCCTTTGTGAAGTTTTCGTAAGGAAGTTGCAGACAATTCCATTTCCTCACCATACGGTTTTTCGTAGAATACCTATACAGTCTACACAGAAGACAGATGGCAAAAGTTCTTATTGAGACATTTACTGTACCGATGTATTGGCAGCCTTGCCTCGCCTTTCGAGACTATAGTGTATTAAAGCGTGTTTAACGGATTTATATACAATCAGCCGCAAACACTTTCTTTTTAAAATTAGCACGTCAACCTTACCTGTCAAAATGTGGCTTCGCACAAAATTAACTTTTGTGCCATGGTCAGTGGACTGCAGTCTGTGTAAGAAGCCAGAAACTACAGATCTTTGATTTGCGTATTATCGTGATGCAGTGTTTTTAGGGGAATTCTTCAACGGACTCTCAAAATGGACATTGATATTAAGCCCTATATTACCAGATGTTTGCCTACAATGGAAGCTTTAAAGGCTCCATGTGACCTTTTTGTGCTCATGGGATGCTTTAGCCTGTGGAAGAGCCGCTAGCAGATCGCCACGTAGATCAATCACGTTCATCGAAGTCTCAATTCAGATAACAATGTGTTATGGTGCGGGGGTATAGGCTGCGCAGGATCGACCTCCTGCCTGGTTACCTTTATTAGATTCATGTGTATATCTCCAGGAATTTTGGTGTGTGGGCAAAGTGAGAGCTCGATGCTGGATTGAGTGCGTATGACAGGTTGCGGGATGCGACCTGGTTAAATTGAGCTTGAATATACTTCCACGCAATAAAGAAAAAAAATATTCTGGTCGTTGTACAGTTGCCTAAAGCGATCGGCTGGGGAATCCGAGGAATGGTGGTTCGATTCCCAGTAGAGATATGATTTTTTTTTATTACGTCATCAGGATGACTGACAAGTGTGATCCTGCGGTATCTCGTGGAATCTGCATGAGGTGTGGAGCGGCGTTCGAGGAAGCGCCAGATGAAAGACAGCGCACGGACGCCTGGATCGGATGCCCGGCGCGGTCAGCTTCGTATGTTCGTGAATCACCTGGTGACGTCACGACTGCTCATGACATCACCAGACGGTCACGCCACAGTCTCGCGGTATCCCGCGGAACCTCGCGGATACTTCTGGCGAGCGCACGGACAAACTGGCGAGCCACGAGCCACTAAAGACTTTCGCCTTAATATAAGCGTTAGTGACTGGAAGCTATATGGACAGATATGTACATGGAAGTATGTGGACAGATATATAGTTTGTACGGCGGGAGAAAGGGCTTAACTAACATAATTTAGGAACATAATCTTATAAAATAAATTGCAACTTTAAAAGCGTGACAAGCCTTTCCTGCAGCATGCCACCGCGTTGCTCGGCATATCTAGGGGTTTTTGAAAATTGCTTTGTGCACTAACCCAGTTCTCCCATATCGTATGACGCCAGGGAGCCCAGCTGTACAATCAGTGTGGGTAGAAGCTGGATTGGTATGAAAGCTTGTTAAAGTCTTCAGAGGCTAAACAATACAATTTGCTTGTTTCTGTCCCTCTGCTGTTTTGAACTTTAGCAAATATTGCACAAGAAATGATTTTCCTCGTAAGGCTCTATGAGAAATAGAGAAATAACGCATATGTGTCGGGTTGAGACACAAAAGGGGACAACATCGGGGCATGTCTCCAAAGCAGACAAGCCGACAAGAAGGATTCTTTGCCCTATACACGCATACTTCTTTTTCGTTCTTGCTTTAGAAGCTTACAATTCCTCTAGTAATGCATTAGATCTCTTTATGCTTATTCCGGCCAGAATTTACTCCGTCATCTTAGTGAGCTTTAACCAGCAAGTTAGGCAGTTGCGTGTTTTGCCCCTACGTGCTGCGTTCTGGCCGACGACAGCTCCTTGTTGTACGCTAAAAATTGTGTCGAGATGCTCCGCTATTTGCTTTCCGGCTCAGAGATCCTACTAGAGTTTCTCACAAATCCAAAGAAAAACATTTTTAAGTGTGGCATAGTGTGCTTCAACGTAGTTTAATACAGTTGTGTGTTTTCGTGGTTCGTTTTACTGTGCACACTTCGCGCTTTACCTTTTCTCGTGATACGTATTAACTTCTCACTTTTACTCTGCTTTCGTGTGAAGGCTACTTCACACGTTTCATGTTTACATAATTCTAAGGGAAAAAAAATAGTTTCTTCCACTTGTAACACATTTGCACACACTAAAAATTCTGCATCGCCGCACGTAGCTTCACCGTATGAAAATAGACGCACCTCGCGTGAATTTTGTCCATAACAAAAGTGCATATACTATGCTCCACGGAATAAGAGTTTAAGGACTTCAATATGGAGAACTTAGAAATAGGACTAATACAATACCGCCTTATATGCGCAACTTTTCTGGACCAAATAATTGCTGTTGTTGTATGAAGGCGTGGAAATTAATTTGGTTAATAATATTTCGTGTAAGGGCAATTATCAACAAACCACGAAACATTCGATTTAATGCTGGGAAATACCAATGCATTGCACTGTCTTTAAGTACAGTGGTTTAGTGCACTTCTGGTGCTAATCCCGCATAGCCGCAAGGAGTAGTTTGAGGCTTATGTCAATCTCTTGCGCAGTCCGCAGAGACAGCTAAATAATGCATCCGGTATGTCACGTAAAGAAGTTTTAACTGCGAATGAAGACTTTATACTTTAAAGCTTGAGTAAAAGCAAGACTGCAGTAAAACGAGGTGACGAGTTACTGCTTTACGTCAAAGCAGGCAAACCTGCATAAATAGGATGCGCGTAAAATATTTAGAGGCCCGTGCTTTTTTTCTACAAAATATGATCTGAGCAAGTGCCACAATTTCTTCGTTTTTTTTTTGTTTTCATCTTCTCCTTTGTCCTCGCCTTAGTTGTGCATTTTTGTGTTCGTAAAGCCGAGGTTTGTTTCATAAACCGCGACCAGGCATGGCCACCCACCGAGCGAGTTACGCAGGGGCCACGACCTGATGGCGCTAGAGAATGATGGTATAGTGACTGCATACACAATACAGCGACGTATGAAAAGGCGCATATGCGCGTGCGCACTCTCACTGAATGCGTCTAAACGACTGCCACGTGCTGAAAGCGAAAGGCGGATCCTTCGGCGTCTCAGTGTGCAGATTCCACACAAACGAGATTCGTTTGTCTGGGCGCCGCGAAAAGGCGTCGTTTAGGTCCCAAGCCGATAGCGTGAAGCCCCGAAAGAACCACGCGCGTGCGAAGGCACTCTGTCAAGCGAGACGCATATGGCCGTTTGGTTAAGGTTTCTCCGATAAAAAATTGTGACCAGTGCCTCTCTGAGATTCAGGAGGTGAGCGCTTAGATGAGACGTCGTTTGGATTCGCACACCGCCTCCGTATTACCAAAGACGGTTGTTTTCCAAAAACTTTGCCAACATTTGGCAGACTCCACCGTGAGTTTATCAGCAGACGAATGATACCAACAAGTTTTAATGCGGTGTTTAAAGCTTGCAGTGCTGAAAGTGGAGTTAAATGTGACCTTGGATTGCAAAGACATGATTAGAATCGATTTCGGATATTAGAACTTGAAAATGGCAACCTATCTAGTCGAGAAGGATGCATTGTCCTCAGTCGTGCTTCATTATTTTGACGCGATATGTCCCACAATAAGAGAATAATAGTCTCAGAGGATGATATTCCGAAGTTTATCTATATCGACAAAAAGCACAAGTTCTGTGCTGAATGGGACGAAAATTTGTAAATGGGCAGCAAACATTGTAAATCATTTTTCAGTCATGCTCATCAAGACGTTAATAACTTTCGCACTCACAATTTTAGACTGATAATGCCTAGCCCATGAGCAAAAGGATATAACTTTTTACGCAGATTTGCAAGTACAGGAACTAAGGTTGTTATTATGAGAAATTAGATTTTGAGCAATGGTTTTCATCTGTTATATATTGAATTTAAAAGCTATGCCGACCCTGTAAAATAAAATTTCCACGCGGATTTTGAAATCGAATATCTGTACTATAGGGCTGAAGTGCTGCCTCAGTTTGGCTGAAATTCCTCAGTTCGTGGGGAGGAATTTCGAAGAAATAAGCAAGGAGATAGGCCTCCCGCCTACCTGTCTAATTTTATTCGTTAATTAGTAAGAAAATTATCGCAAAATATGAGCAAGACTGATATTATTGCGCGTCGTATATATTTATAAGCCACCACAGTGTTGTTTACATGCATAGAAAATTTCGGCCACTTTACAGACCTTATTTTTGTAACCCATGCTGGCAGTACAGCCAAGCGTTTAATGTCACGTGACAGAACGCTTGCGCAACTGCCAACGCCATGAATGCGTGATTGTCTTGTGGCAACCGAAATAATTATTTGAAATAATCAGTTGAAATAATATCAAAGGAAGGTCAGGGTAACCCACACAATGATATTACTTAATGTAGCACGAGCTCAAATATTGAAGAGCGGAACAAAAGGGCATGAATTACCCCAAAAGAACTAAGGAAACCATATGTATAAGTAATACTGCATATTCAATTTTTACGCTTAGTAAAGTTTTATACAGAAGTTGTTTAATGAGGCAGAGGCAAGTGTAACGTTCTGGCAGAAGAATCCAAGCATGCGGTCTCCGTCATTAGTGATGTGCTCAATATGTTCTTTCCATAAGAAGTTACTGGTAATTTGGACACCATGATAACATGCGGTTCTAGAGCTGCACATATATTTTTCTTGGTGTCTGCGTTTTTAAGTCATAATTTACAAAGGATATTATGATGAAAGCTTGAATAATTTCGGTACTTGCCGCGGTGAGGTTTTGTCATATCTCAGCCTAAATGCGTCTTTTTTTTTTTTTTTTTGGTGGTGGAAGGGAAGAGCGAATTTGAGTTGTCGCCAGTAGTCGCTCAAACGAAAAGTGGGAATTGCCAGATTTGTTTTGTGCGCAGTACCAATCCGTAATCGACTGCTATATTTTTTTCATCTTCTGATATAATTGTTGCTGTAAGGTCTTCTGGCAGTTTAGTCCGTGGCAACTAAACACCGGCAGTGAGTTGAAAAGAAAATGTTAAAAAATATATTCTTTGCACTTTGGGCATAATCTCTTCTCGTGTACTGCACTCTCACCCTCTCTCTCCATAAAAGAATAATTTATTTGGCTGTTCCTCCAAACGACCAGGAGACAACAATGGGTCGTACGTATCCAGACACTTCGTTAATACGTAGATCATCCACTGGACAAGTCCTATAGGAGACGCTTGCCAAGCGTTCAAAAATGCAATTCCAGAGACGATGATATCCACCGTGATCATGCATTAATACTTAATGTGCGCGAGTGAGGGGCGCATGTCCGTTTATGTTATAAGAGAGTTCCGTGTTTAGTCACTGGTCATGATAGGCAGAGAAAGCAGCTTATTATACGAGAGTGGCGGGGCCTGTATGACACGGCCCCTTCCCTACTGCTTCTTGCGCACCATTTGTTCGTATGGCATCATTAACGGAACTTTATGCGCCAGATATACCCTCCTTCATATCGAAATTGGGATTCATTTTAACTTAAGTACCTCTAACTACATGGCGTGAAATGAAGACGCTTAACACTTTGCCAAACTATGTTCCAGTCTCTCAATCGCAGTGCAGAGTCGTCATTCGGAGTCTGGAGCGCTTTGGGGCTGAGCCTATGTTCAAGTGTGTCATTAGAGTGGGCGGTATACTTAGACGCGATGCTTTATTGAGTACCTAAAAATGAAAGAAGGTGGTTTCAGGAATTTGACATGCAAACAGGCGTCAATACTGTGATTAGCCAGGATTTATCAGCAGTTTTGCGTCCCTGCATCTATTGGTCAATAGCTAAGGAGGGACACAAAGCCACTTTTCGTTTTTTATCATAGCCTCACAAGCACGCCCGAAAATGTGAAAGAATGCCTCGGAATTTCTAGAAGGCTTTTTAAGGTATAATAAAAATGACTGTGTACATACGTCGGTAAGTATATGCCATTTGTCATTCCCCATTTTGAGTGGAAGTTATTAGATACTGCAAACAAAAACGCACAGTAAAGTGTAAATATGTCGATGTCTCTCTGCGCCACGCATGTTCGAAACAGATTACGCGACCGTAGTCATGAACGCTCTTTCTTCCGAAGCAGCTTTCGACGGAGCACTCTCTTGTCTCAAGCTCCAATACAGAGTACAAGGTGAATATTTCGTACTGCTTGAGTGCTTCAGCGCCACTGAGTCGTTTTCTATCTTCGCTGCTTTGATTCATGTGTCCTCATATGCGTCCTCTGCTTCATGCATTGATTCACGCGTCCTGTCTCTGTCAGTCTCATTTTTTGTATGTTAATGTAACAAGAACTTAAAATGATTTCTTGACACCATTTCTCACTCCAAACCCTTTTCATAATTTTATATTTTTTTGCTATTCTGTTATTTTTATTTCCCTGCTTTATCCCCGTTCATGTTCTTACGAAGTTCGTTTTCTCGTTTCTGATTCACCTACATGTTCAGATGCAATAATCGGATTCGCGAACTGAGGAAGTCTTCGCTCGCCCACGCTAAACACCGTCTTGCCGAGACAGTTATTCAGCCCACGCATCGATATCGTTTG
This sequence comes from Amblyomma maculatum, assembly GCF_055883805.1. Taxonomy (NCBI): domain Eukaryota; kingdom Metazoa; phylum Arthropoda; class Arachnida; order Ixodida; family Ixodidae; genus Amblyomma; species Amblyomma maculatum. The sequence continues at coordinate 195,873,211 of NC_139346.1, read as the reverse complement.
GCTTTTCTGCTGTACCTATTTCTTTTTATTTGTAAACCGTACCTATTCGTGCTCGGGAATTCATCTCGCTTTTGTATGTGCTGCTATTATCTCCTTTTTCTCAAGTACTTGCCATACCTCCCATTTTCCTCCATCCGTAGCATTGCAGCTCGCACCATTATGTACCGCTGCTAACAAAAGTAAACGCAACACGCTATCTCCTTCTAAAAGTTTTTACAATCTGCATAATTGAAGCTAGCAGTAAGGACATTTGCGAGCCGGTAATAGACGTCAGTGCCCTTTTGCTTGGACAATTATTGTTTTCTTATCCCCGGTGCAGAAGGTGTGATTCTAATTTGAACGAAAAAGCCTGCTCTGTTCGTACCTATAATTCGCCCGTCAATTCTGTTTACCGATTGAAATCTAAGCGAACGCCCGACATACGTTATACGTCTTGTGAATCCTGAAAACACGAAAATGTCTCCCGCAGACAATTCTCCGGTGTTTTCTGAGTCGCTCTACGCAGGATTTTATCTCCATCTTCTAAATACTAAATAAATAAATATACTAAATAGAGCTTTCGTATTGCTCGGTTAAGTTCTCCCTTGTGTAGGCTTCATGTTCAAGCCCATGGCCAATGCGAATAGCGGTTTATGTTTCTGAAGTTTAGAGTTTTTTTTTATCAGTGCCAATTCATATTTCATCAACGGGAACGGGAGCTGAAAGCGTATCTTCTCTAAATAAACACAAACAAGCGAGGTTTACAGCCCTCGAAAGAATACAGAGTGTAGATCATTTAGTGGATAATAATTTTTCAAGAAGGTGTCAAAACGAAACTACTTTGTTGTCTTCTTGCAATACAAGAAAAAAAGTCACGAAGATTGTTTCTACACTCGCGGCGGTATAACAATAATTTCATACCACCTTTGAAGTGTAACAGCCCAGAAATAAGTTGTTTCGCCTTCACCCTCGTCTGATGGAAAGGGGAGTAGCATATAGTGGCGACTGTTATTTGGTACTCTGGATAATGAAATTTCACCATTGTGTTCAATTGGGCACGTACGGATTAAGGTATCGTAAAAACAAAAAAAAGTTACAATTGTTATGATTCTACTAGGTTTCCATACGCGTGCACCAAAAATTTGGGATAGGGTCATCCGTTCATTTCTGTTCCACCAAACATGCAACAGGTTCCTCAGTTTCTCTCACCATCTTAGCCTAGTACCAGAGTCTATAGCGGGAAACGCGGGGAGTTTTATTCGACAATTGAGGTATTGACGAGTTTCAAATGTGTGGAATGTGTCTCGTCTTCCATGAAAACGTGGGAAGGCAGCTACGAAAGTCGAGCTTTTTGTTCTCATTTCGGTGCAAGTTCCTGGCTTCTTATGAGCTGCAACTTTCAGCTACACAGGAATTCTCTTTGTGTTCTGCGTATTGACATATTCAAGGTGTTTTCTGATGTTTTTCTTTTAAGGCAACACAGCTACAATGACATGCCGAACTGTCAGCTCTATTCGTTAGCTAGAGCTGCCTACATGTGCATGGCTTGATATGTATACAATTTTCTTAGAGGCAAAATAGGTAAAAAATAGTTACTACAAGGAGACACTTGCGGATGCGTGTTCTAAAGGAGGAGCTTGAAAGCTGTCTTTCACACTGTGAATTTCAAAGCAGGTAGTGTTCTCTTGACATGCAAATTTTAGGTGCAGTCTCTTGATTATGTTATTCAAATTTATTCAGTCAATACAGGCATGTGATTAACCACGATTTGCATATCTATACCGACTGAATAAATGCGTGTGACGGACCAGGTTATTCAAAATTATCCCAAGACTACGACATCACAACCGGATCCAAGTAGCGGCTGCCTAATGGTGCAACAATTTATGCATTTTCTTTTTTGCTACTGCAACTTTAATCATCGCAAAAAAAGAGGCAGCATATTTAAAACCTTTAAAGGACGTTGTAAACTAGTATACGCATGAATTGAAATATATAATACGTAAACTGGAGACGTTGCGCAGCAGTCATCTTCTGTTGCGTAATATTGTCTCGCCGTCATCTTCGCTGCTACCAAGTTCCGGCTATATTTGTACATAATTACGGAGCATCACTTCCTGTGTTGGCTTGTTGGCCTGCTCGACCTATCCGGTCGATTAGCTCGGTGGGCATTATATCTACAGGGATAGGACTTTTTTGTGTCCTGTAAGAGCGGTCACCACCACGCCGACGCTGACGGTTTCTCCCGATTTCCTGTTTGATGCAAGGCAGTCGGTGAAAATGATCCAGATGACTGCATGGCACCTGTGACCGGAACATTGCCAGACTACGTAAAGGTCCAGCAAGAACAATGTGAAGACCATGAACTTACTCCGTTGTTTGATAAGGCACATAAGTCAGCATCTGTACCGTTTGTTATTCCAGATGGTCAACTCCTCAAAAGAGCTTCTCAACTGGTGATGCCCGTGTGGTGCTTGTTATCCCGGCTTCTCTTCGCAATGCCGTCCTACATGCGATGCATGACGACATCACTTCAGGTTATCTTGGTTTTTGTCAGACTCTCGCGACAGCAATTTAATTGGCCAAGTTTGTACACGACAACTAAGCGCTATGTAGCAAGTTTTGTCCCTTGCCAACGTCTGAATCCAAGCACCACGCCAGCAAAAAACAAAAACAAAACGTGCCATAAGCCAGGAGCGTCACGATTATATTATATTTTAAGATGACACTATTGAATGCGACCTAAGACTCTGCTTCAAGCAGCGTAGGAAGAGAGGGCGTGTTCATATTGAGTAGTCTTGGCTTCATTGCCAGAAAACGATGTCGTGGGGCAAACGAGAAACTCATATAATACACATAGAAACAGAGTTTCAGCAGTGGAGTTCAAGGACGTCTGTCAAGTAGAGCTTTATGCTGCTGATTCTCTCGCGATGATACGTTCGTATTCTGAAAACATTGGCAACAGTGCGGAGGACAAACAACAGAAAAGAGTAATGAAGCACAAAATTTGGTGTGAAATATTACCGCAATATGCTCAGTGCCCTGAAAGTGGAGGTCCAATTTTACTACTGATTTTTGTTATCGCTGACACACTTGTTTTTAGATTATGGGATGTCGCAGCAAATTTAACTTTTGCAATGGTTGACCCGTTGTACTTCACGTCCTTATTGTAAAACGATCTTAATAGTCTGAAGTATGACACTTTGAATAAGAAACACTTCTATATATACACAGGGGTCAAAGGTTATGCGAAAAAAAAAAGCACTAGGTACCTGCCTTCTTTTGTGCGGAATCAAATGAGTATGACCATGGGCAAAACCCCAAATGCATTGCGACGCACCCCGTTTCTCGCAGTCGGCGTCAATTTCAATTTCCTCGCGAGCATCAAGGTTGACGGGTGATGGTTTTTGCCGCATTCTTTTCACGTCGACATTGATTAAGCAGACCCAGTGGATACAAGCGTAGATTTTATCGCATGACATTCCGGTGCATGGCCATGAGATGATAGTGGAGCAAATGCAAGCGATCAGCTTTCCGCTTGGTCGCTTAGCTTGATGGGAACTCGTTTATTGACTCGCGGAGCCATCATAGGTAGAACAGCGAGAAACGAGTATAAATAGGAGCATGGTTAACCTTGACCGCCTAGTAAAGAGCAGAGACATTAGTCTGCCAACCAAGATCCGTATAACCCGTGCTATGGTATTTCCAGTTGTGATGTATGGATGCGAGAGTTGGACTGTGAAAAAGGCTGACCGCCGAAGAATTGACGCGTTTGAATTGTGGTGCTGGCGAAGACTCTTAAAAGTTCCTTGGACTGCCAGAAGATCAAATCAGTCGATATTGTCGACCATAAACCCTGACTGCTCATTGGAGGGTCAAATTCTAAAGTTAAAGCTCAGCTACTTTGGTCATCTGATGAGAAGAGAGGAGTCGCTGGAGAAAGATTTGATGTTGGGAAAGGTTGAGGGTCGCCGGAGAAGGGGTAGGCAGCGAACGCGATGGTTAGATGGCATTCTCGAGGCATTGCAGATGAAGCTATGTGATGTTAAGAAGATAGTGAGAGACCGGAAAGCGTGGCGTGACATGGTCCATAGGGTCACGAAGAGTCGGACACGACTGAACGCCTGAACTGAACTGAACTGAAGAGCAAGTGGCACTGTGTGCTCTCCCATAGAAAAAAAAAAGTAGCAAAGACTCACACGGAAAACAAGGTAAGCATCAAAATTATCATGCTGTAGTTGCTTCTAGCAAAATATGTATGCAAAGTCAAAGCCTGGCAGTGAAGTTAGAGCAAACGGTATGTCCTAACGTCCCTATAGACATAACTGCTTTCGTTGTTTACGCAGATCGCCAGCTGCATTTTTTTTTATCTGCAGCTATTGTGCCCTTTTTGCTAGTTTCTAATGGGTTATTCTATAGGTTTTCAAAATTGATTCCGTTGTAATGACTTTCCTTGTTCAACTCTCACTTTGGTCTCTTGCCAGTTAAACCAAATATACCAGGAAAGCTCTCTGACTGTAAGAAGGTCAAACAGCATTGAATATTTTCCAGGTTCTGACAAATAAACTATTATACCAAAGGCATGCAGCCAGTAAAAGAGCCGCACATCTGAAAGCTGAACGTTGTTACACGTGCTGTTGCTACTTTCATTATTCCCGCAAAATAGTTCATACATAAAACATATGACCGTACAGTGAAAATACGTTCTACTTAGAGGAATCCCACTGGAATATTCGCATTGCATTGTATTCCAAAAAGAATCTAACAGCTAAGAAAACCTCATTTTGTCTTTTTCTGCCGCGAACCTGGCGTAATTTACTTTGCGCAACATGCGCAGTTTCATCGACTTGATATTCTATGTTCCGCTATCGATTGACCGTTGTGTAAAAATTATTTAGGAACCGATGATTAAGTGCACACTAAAATAAGTCACTTGATATTCAACAAATAAATATATACACGAAAAGTGTATGAATATTGAGGGAATGTCAATCCGCTCTCGGTAACCTGCCTTTTCAAGGTCGCTAGAGAGATCAGAGAAAGGCACCAAGGTTTACCTTTAAGAAAGCCTTGAGATGCGTTATTTAGATTTAAAGAAAGAACGTGAAAAAATTCATCGCACGCAAGCTTATCAGAACCCCGGAAAAATGTACCAAAATCATGCCGAGGTCTGCCTGTGAATAAGTTACCTCTAGAGCAGTGTATGATTTGCCTCGCAAGCAATACGCGGTACAACGAAGTTGTGCGGGAAATACATTACACCTGCACATGGCTATGCTGATTCATCACCGGAAGCAGTTCTATCTTTGCCGAAAATCCGAGCTCTCGTCACCGCGCTTCTAATGTTCATAATGGGAAAGAAAAGCTATTTCATAAGAACAGCTTTGTCCCCAATAAAATTCAATTTTTCTCGCATTGTAATAAACTACTGCTGTTTTTCAAGTTGTTTGATCTATTTCCTCTTGGAGCAGGCTACCATGGCTTGCGTCAAGTTGGTGGTTGCATTGTGTCGTTGCCACGCATGCGGGACATTTGTCCGAATAATGCTGTAATTACCCCCCGCGCCAAGGGGTGGCGAAGGCAACTTTCGCAGCGCACATCAACACATGTATCGAAAAACGATGTGTGGTGGTGTTGTACCCTTTCACACATTCATTTGCGCATCCCTTCTGGGCCCGCGACAACACTCCTGAGTTCGTCTTTTTTTTTTTTTTTCGAACCTTGCAACAACGAAGCAGTGGCCTCGTGGTAGAGCATCCGCTCCGCATTCGGGAGGTACCAGGTTCAATCTCTGGTGCCATCGGGTACCCATCTGTTTTCTATTGTTGGAAGATTCCCCCGGCCGAGTGCTCGGCTCTTCTGGAGTGAAACGCTTTGTAAAGGGCTCAAGGACCAAAAAGGGTGCGCAGATGAGTCAGTGATACGGTCCGCCATCGGACAGTTATGGCGGAACGGCGCGGTGTAAAGCCACAAGTGCTACAGAGAAGCTTCCTACCAGCTACTAAACGCCAACGCCGGTGCTACACAAGTCAGTAGATGACAGCACACGTCGTAAACAAAAGTGAAGTACAGAAGTAAAATGCCCAGAGGAAGACAGTTGTTCACTTCAGTAAAGCAGCCACTGTCAGAGCATAAGGAAGACTGTCATTTTAGTTTATTTCTTTTCCTTTTCAACTGCTTATTCGTTCATGAAATGTCGTCTTCGATCAACTCTGTGAAAGCCATCACGGGAAGTAATGGTGCAGAATTGCAACTGAGCAGTGGTCGCTAGAGATTTCCAATACCCTTGCGCTGCCATCAGTACGCCGATGTACGCCCACACGCCTGAAATAAGGAAGGGACAGGAAACCAATTCCTACGCTCTTTTTTGCTGCGTCTTCTCCTCGATCTCTGACTGAGTGAGGTCCGCTCGTCACCGCAATCTTTCCTTTGCATCCCAAGAGGCCCGCGGCTTTCTCTGCTTCCCATACATTACCTCAATTTCCCTAGTGGACTGCCCTTGCTTTTGCTCCTTGACGCCGAGATTGTGGGGCTGCCTTTTCTTTTTCTTTGTAAGGTTATGTCGGGAATAAGTGTTGTATTTAAGGACCTTATCCCAGGTTGCGTGCTTCTAGATTCCCGGTCGAGTAATTCGTGCTTACCTGTAATCCGTTATCCAAACTTTGCAGCGATCTCTTCAAATGATCAGTCTGTGCTCACGCCGACGATACGCGTAAATTTCTATGGTTATGCACCACAAGAGATGCCTCTTGCCAATCATCATGAGAACGACCCAAGACTCATCATCATTACGGCTCATTGATGTGGACAACGCTGCACTCCTTTTATTAAGAAAGGAACACCTTCAGCGCCGCACATGTGCCCTTATCCCTCCGTGTGCGGTATCCCTCCTTCGCGGTCTCATCCGTGCAGAGGAGGTTGCACTGAGGAGAATCCGGGTCGGGGTCCGATATGTAAAAACGAAAATATTGAAGCCGACATTCACCCCTTTCTGTGGGTCTGCCCAGCTCTGAAACCCGGCATTTGACGATAGCTGGCCTTTCAGCGAGTAATCCTGCCTCGTATCTCGCTTGGACGCAGGGATCACATCATCACTCACTCTTGAACTTCATAAAATGAGCCAACAAAAGGTTGGCAGATTTTAAGAAGTCCAAGAGTGAGTGATGATGTGGTCCCTGCGTCCAAGCGAGATACGAAGCTGGATTGCTTGCTGAAAGGCACTGGGTTCATTCATTTAATCATTTCCTCATTCTTCATCTCATACCTACTGATGCCTTGAGGTAATAAATATCGTTCAAAAAGAAAAAGCGCTCGTACTTGACTAGAAACGATGCCAGCATGTTTGCACGCGTGTAGCTCCCAGCTGCCAGCATACATGCAGAGTCGTTGCTATCGCGTCAACTCCGCGAGGAGACCAGCCACCGTTGGTCAAATCGCAGACGACGGTACCAAAGCTACAGACACGGGTAGACTGACCGGCAGTGCGAGACAAGAAAGGGGTCTTGCAGAAAGCCGTACTCGACAGGAATTCGCGCTAATTTATGCTCAACGGTACAGGGATATGAAGGGGAGCGCTTCGTGGCGGCTGCTGTTATGGACAGCAGCCTGCCCACTGGCAGGCATGCGATTGCGAACGATCGGGGTCGTTCGAGCTGCTGTCGCACAAAATTCCGAGAGGTCAAGAAACTGCAGAAGCCGGCGGCCGAGGAAGATATGAGACAAGGTTGAAAGCTATTCAAGCGTAGACGGGAAGAGAAAGGCAGAGACCGATGAATGCGTGGGCGACGATCGGCAGTCTGCTTCAGGGCGCATTATTGATTTCGCATCTGCTTATTGAGGTAAATAACACGTGTGCTGTTGAGGTCCAGGACTCTCGGACTTTATTTAATTTTGAGGCAACTTTGGTATAATAATTAGTTGTGCACATGTTAATGGGAAGGGTCTACCCTTCCAACGTGTTGTAAAAGTTGATTTTAATGTATGTCCTGCACTCGCAGTGAGAAGATGAAAGTGCCATAGAAACCCATAAGATTTTGTTTAATTAATGCAACTGTAGAATTTTGAAAGATGCCTAATATGAGCATGCAGATAATGTTACGGACGAAGAAGTAGGAACGGGCAGTGGCGCTGGCAGGAATGCTTATGCTAGGCCAGCCGGCTCTCATTAAAATTAATTCTACTTTCATCGGTCATCTTCTCTCTGACTCCTGCTTTCCGCCCGTGGCGCTCATCATCTCACCTCGTCCATGCCCGGAGCTTCGGCGCCTTGTGTCTCCTTCAGCCATCGGCAGCAGATTGCTGGGAGGCATCGCTATGCTCAGACCTAGCGACCCAGCGTAGACTGGAAACCCAGCCAAGAGCAGCAGCCCAGGTCACAGGGGTCTTGAAATAAAGACTGCAGTCACTGCCACCCCTTTTTATTCAAATAGTTTTCTCTGTCTCTCTCTCTCATCACCTGGTAGTGCTCAAGCCTACCGGACCCGACGCGACCTCATGATCCCCTGGCCCGAGATGCCACCTACACAACCACAAGGCACGATGAGAGATCCGATTTATTAGATGACCGCATTGACCCGATACCGTCCAATAACCCCGACATGAGGATATCCATCGCCCCTTCCCATGCCATGCGCTGCGGGCCTGGGCCTCGGCCATCGAATTTTGGCTGCATGGGGCCCGAATTCGTCCTGAGTTGGGCTTCATCTGGGGACAAGCGTGGAAGGAAGTCGTTCTCTTCCTCCCTCCCTTCTTTTCAATCTTCATCCATCTAGTCACGCCCATTGTAATCGCCGTCGACAATCTTCCTCAAACACGATCGCGATGATCACTCGGATGCCACGGGTGATGTTACGGACGAAGACGAAGAAGCGGGCTGTGGCCTGGCAGGAGTGCTAACGTTAGGTCCGCCGGCTCTCATAAAAAAAAAAAAAATCAAGCTCCCCCGTAAGCTTGGCCATCTCGATGACTTAAAACTAATCATCTACGCGGACGATGTGACCATCTGGATGTGCGAAGGGAACGACTCGTACATCACATGCAGGCTCCAAGAGGCAGCAGATATAATCAGCAAACACGCAGAAGACGTAGGTCTATGCTGTTTGCCAGAAAAATCGGAGCTCCTGGTAATGACCAGCAGTAGTGGGAAGATAACTCCAGATGTCAAAATTAAAGTAAACGGGAACGAAGTCCCGAAAGTAGATGAAATAATAATATTGGGTATGATTATCAACCGCAGGGGTAGTAACAAAACCCTGATTAAGAAATTAAAAGATCAGGCGGAGCTCGTAGTCAGAGTATTTAAGAAGACGTCCAACAGAAGAAGTGGTCCCACGGAGGCTATTAGACTCACACCCGTACAAGCTTTTGTCGCGAGCAGAATCTGCTACGCGACTCCATTCCTAAATATCAACAAGACCGAAGAACGCGAATTAAACACCAAAACTAAGAGAGGCACGAAGTGCGCTCTAAGACTCCCCATAACTACTTCTAACGACATTCTAAAGAAAATGGGGTTGCATGATGAGTGCAAAGAGCTAGCTGCGGCAATCAGGCTGTCCCAGAGAGAGCGACTCGCAGGAACGGCGGCGGGTAGACAAATCCTCGACTGGTATAAACCTACTAGCACCCGGGGAAGGCGAAAGTGTCAGAGAAAGCATAGATCGAGAAATCAGAAAGCATCTATACGCCTCGCCCATACCGAAAAACATGCACCCCGTACACGACGAGGGGAGGAGGAAAATCAGAGCTAAGCACCTCGCTAACAAATTGGACAAACTCCCGCCAGTATCGGTCACCTACACCGATGCAGTGATCGGGAAAGAAGGCGACGTATTCTCGGTCGCCCTATTAGACACCGGGATCACCATAGGAATCGAAAGAGACCGAGATCTACCGCCGGTAGAGGCGGTGGAGATTGCAATAGCCATTGTCATTGCACGACCAGGCGTGAAACACGTCATCAGTGTTAGCAAAGCGGCGGTTAGGAATTTTAGCGAGGGTAGAGTCAGCAATCGTGCTGCAAAAATTCTGAACGAGTCGTTTCTCGCCGAAAGAGAGACCATAATATGGACCCCAGCACACGCCGGTCTCGCCGGCAACGAGGCTGCTCACATGCTCGCCCGCTCCTCGCCATCTCAGGGTGCTGCGGACGCCTCCAGAGAGAGAGAGAGAGAAAGAGAGAGAGACAGAAGGCAGAGAGGTTAACCAGGAAAGCTTCCGGTTTGCTACCCTGCACTGGGGAAGGGGAATGAGGAGTTTAAAGGAGAAAGATAGAAGAGAATGATAGGAAAGGTAAGGCGGCGAGGAGCACAGTCACAGTTTCTCAATCAAGTTTGTGTCTCTCATAAAACACATAAGTGCTTTGAAGGCTTTGCCGTTAGACGCCTTCTGTGGCCATGGGCCGAGGATTTTCTCCTCTGTGAAAGGACGGCTGTCAAGATGGTCCAGAGCCGAACGCAGCGCATATCTTTCGCTTGAAAAAGCAGGGCACTCGCAAAGGAGATGCTGTGTGGTCTCTTCGCAGCCGCATCTTTCACAGTTAGGGCTATCCGCCATTCTCATCACATGAGCGTATTTTTTGGTGAATGCAACACCGAGCCACATACGGCACATCAGTGTTGTTTCGCGCCGCCCTTTGTTAGGGGGAACACGAAGGCGCAGCCCAGGGTCTAGTTCCCTGAGACGTCGATTGGAAAATTCTCCTTTGTTCCAGGCTGAAAGCGTTAGCTCCGCCGCTAAGGAACGAAGTCGACAAGCTGCGTCAACTCTAGATATAGGAATGTTCACTGTAGTTCCGTCGTTGTGTGCAGAACGGGCAACTTGGTCTGCCTGGTGGTTTCCCTCAATACCGCAATGTCCAGGTAGCCACTGGAAAATTATATCATGACCTTTTGATGTAGCGTCGTGGTATAGCACGCGGATCTCTGCAGTTAGTTGTTCATGTGATCCACGACGTAGCGCAGCTTGAACGCCTTGAAGCGCTGCTTTCGAGTCCGTAAAAATGGACCAGACACCTGGAAGTTCCTGGCCGATGTATTCAATAGCTGCACGTAAGGCAGCCAGTTCCGCACCAGTTGAAGAGGTGGGGTACGTCGTCTTGATTCTCAGCACGATGGACCTCGACGGTATCACTACGGACCCCGCGGAGCTTGTTGAAGCAACTGAGCCATCGGTGTAGACGTGTTCACGATTATTGTGCATAGAATACAGGTGATCCAACGTCATTTGCTTCAAGGCAGGCAATGGTACATCCGTTTTCTTTTTTACTCCCGGAATAGATAGGTAAACTTTCGGTTCATGTAGGCTCCATATGGGTAAACTCGGTCTTGAAGCTGGAGTGAACTGTGAAGGAAGGTAGGTGCGATGAGCTGCTATGATTTTGGCAAATGCAGTATGTGATCTAATTGTTGGGATAGTTGCCAGGTGGTGACGGGAAACCCGGGTGAGGTGTCGTATATGTATCCTCATGGTTTCAACAGCAATATATGTAGCTATGGGATGCTCGCGGGAGAGAAGAACCGTTGCTGCCGTTGAGGTGCATTTTGGCAGTCCAAGACAGATGCGGAGAGCTTGAGCTTGCACGCTTTGGAGGATCTCGATGTTCGTCTTCCTAATATTATTGAATATTGGAAAGCTGTACCGCATGTAACCCAGGAAAAGTGAACGGTATAGTTGCAGCATAGAGTGCACTGACGCGCCCCAGGACTTGCCTCCTAGAAAGGAGAGAACATGGGCAATTGCCGTCAGTCTTTTCTTCATACCACTGATATGTGGACTCCACGAGAGGTTCCTATCAATGACGATTCCAAGGAAGCGATGACTCTTTTCATAAGGAATAGCTTTGCCATTTATGTATACTGCGTATTGTGACATTGATTTTCGTGTGAAGGCCACCACAGAACACTTCTCTGTTGAGATAGTAAGACCCTGTACACGAAGATATGACGTCACAATCGATGCCGCTTTTTGTAGTCTTGCGCGAACTTGGGGTCGAGTCACGCTTGAGGCCCAAATGCAAATATCATCCGCATATATGGAGATCTGAGCTGACTGAGGCAGCAGATCGACTAGGCCGATGAGCACAAGATTGAATAGAGTGGGGCTCAGTACCCCACCCTGCGGAACTCCGCGAGAGGTTCTATGTGAGGATGTTCGTCCGTCCTCTGTCTGGATGAACAGTGACCTGTCTGACAAATAACTGCGTATCCAGCTATAAGTTCGTCCTCCGATATCAGCAGTTTCCAGTGCATCTAGGATGGCTTCATGCGTTACATTGTCGTAGGCACCTTTAATGTCTAAAAACAATGCCGCAGTCAATCTTTTCAGATTCTTTTGGACATTGACTGACGTAACCAGGTCTACGACATTATCTATAGAGGAGCGGCCGCGTCGAAACCCAGACATGAAATCTGGATACTTTTCGTGTCGTTCCAAGTACCACTCAATGCGTGTTAATAGCATCCTTTCCATTACTTTGCCGACACAGCTGGAGAGCGCAATGGGGCGGTATGAATTAATATCGAGCGGTGATTTTCCGGGTTTTAGAATTGGAATGATACTACTTGTCTTCCATTCATTAGGAACTTTGCCGTCGCTCCATGACCTGTTGTATGTCTGCAAGAGAGCCTGTCGAGCCTCTTGGCCTAGATTGGCAAGCGCAGAGTACGTCACACCATCTGGCCCTGGCGAAGATGACCTTTTACAACAAGCGAGAGCAGCGTCAAGTTCTTCCAGTGTGAACAATAGATCCATCCGTGAATCCCTCGATGGCGGGACATCACTACACTGCTGTGGCGCGAGTGTGTTTGAAGGTCCTGTTATTCTTGCGCAGAATTCTTCGGCTACGTCGACCTCACTGCATCTCTGGTGAAGCGCGATTGATTTGAAAGGGTGGCGTTGTTGAGGTGATGTACGAAGGCCGCGAATGACAGTCCAGATACGTGACAATGACTTCCGTGGGTCGAGAGTTTCACAAAATGTCCTCCAGCGAATCGACTCCAGGGATTGAATTTTGCGCTGGATCTTTTTCTGTATGCGCCTTGCGTATGTGAGGTCTAGGCGAGACTTTGTGCGCCGATATCTACGTTCCGCCCTGCGCCGAAGCGATCGTAGTCGCTGTAGTTCAAAGTCAAAATCTGTGTAGTTTGCGACCGGGTTAAAGGTACAGGTTGCACTCTCCATAGCGTCCTTAATTTTTTGTTCGAGACTTGTGGACAAGTCTTGGGTGCAAGTATCTTCCATAATAATTTTAAAAACTGTCCAATCAATACGCCGCATACGTGTCGCTGTGAGAGATGTCGAATGGCCGGTAATGTTGAGGTAGGTTGGGATATGGTCGCTGCCACGAGTTTCTATATCTGTAAACCATCGGACATGTTTTATAAGGCAATGTGAAACGAAAGTCAAGTCCAAGCAGCTGCTGTAATTAACACCTCTAATATAGGTCGGTGTTCCATCGTTAAGGCAGAGTAGACCATTGTCAGAGGCGAAGGACATAAGCTTTCTGCCTTTAGAATTCATCCGAACACCTCCCCAAACGGGGTGGTGAGCATTAAAGTCACCTGTGAGTATCCATGGTCCAGAAGTGATGGCTATAAGATCACTTAATCTGTCATCGTCGAAATCACTTGATGGTGCCAGGTATGCAGCCACTAGCGTAAAAGTCAGGGCGCGACACTTCACGGTCAAACACACATACTGGTTGTCATTGTTCGGGGGAACAGAGTGGAGCACATATGTTAGTTCACGTCGTACGTAGACGACGACTTTTCTGGGTCTGTTGAGTGTTGGCGAAAGAAATGCCTCGTAACCGGAAATTCGCAAAGTATTTGGTAGATTCGGCTCGCAAATAACGAGAACAGGGAACTTATTTTCGTAAACATAGCGTCGAATATCTGAAATCTTGGACTGTAGTCCACTTGCATTCCACTGAAAGATGAATGCTTGCTTGACCTTTTTGTGAAAAGGTAATCCCGAGAAAGCCATGGTGCTGTCTACTGTAAAGCTGCAAGAACCGGTTGCAATGCGTCCAGTACTTGCAAGGCGCTGTTCGCTGCTGGCGTGTGCATGTTCGAAAGCAGGATTCGCATAGCGCTCATCAGAGACTTAAGCATGACAATCACTTGCTTATCTTGGCCGCAGTCTGAAACTTGCCCTTGGGATGGCTCAGTTGGACGGTCGGAGTGTAACAAGGTCTCTGGACGAGTGGGCTTACTTGGATTCGGCAGCGGTGGCCAAGACGTTTCTGGGGCTCCAAGTATCACGTTACCAAGGTGAGGGATGTTGTGGGTGGCTGTGGTTGTTGGTGGGCAAGCCACAGTAGCGCTGGAGACCTGCTCTTCAGAGGTGGTTACCTTCTTTGACAATCTTTTTCGATGTGAACGACGTCGTCGCACCTTAGCAGTCGCTTACTTGTGTGTAGAATTGTCTCGAACCATTTGTCGGAGTACTGCCCGCTCAGCCTTTAGCCGAGGGCAGTCCTTCGAAGAAGCGTCGTGGGGGCCATGGCAGTTGGCGCACTTAAAGGAAATCTCTTGGCAAGCGTCACCGCTGTGTGCCTCAGAGCATCTTGGGCACACAATGGAGTATTTGCAGAAGCTGCTGACGTGACCGATCCTCATGCATTTCCTGCATTGTAGCGGTTTTGGTACGAAGGGTCGGACTGGGTGTCGGAAGTGCCCGACCTTGACGTGTGATGGAATGCAGTCACCCTTGAATGTGAGTTTGATGCAGGGAGACTTTCCAAGGCGCTGAATTCGAATTATTGCAGTGCTGTTAGTCGTGGGCCTGATTAGCATGGGTAAATCAGCGTCACTGATTTCGACGTCCACGTTGTAGATTACGCCAGCCCTTGTCCCGCTCTCTTGCACATCAAGAGGACGGACGTTAATGCTGCCGAGTTGGTTGATTTTACCCAAACTGTCGAGTGCGTTTCGGTCCGTAACATCAATTGCAATGATGTTTTTGTTGGGGTTTATCCTCACGTCCTTAACTTGTCCTGGTACGAGGCTGTCAAGATATATTGATGTGACTTGCCTGTTAAGGAGGTTCAGGCTGTCCGTAGGTTGTTGTGGCACAAACAAGGCAGTATGCACCACTGCACGACGCTCCGTGATGACCGTGGCCGAGCATGACGATGACGACTCGGAGGACTGTCTTCGCAATTTGCGCTTGGCCTTCTTGCTGACAACTTGCACGAATCCATCGTCGTCGGCCGAGGATTCATCGCTTGTTGCCGAGAACTCATCACTTGCTGCCGAGGAGACATGTTTGTCCAGGCTGCTCGAGTCGTTCATCTGGTACACCCGCTTTGTCTGGGCGTTCGCTGCCGACGCACTGGGATTCAAAAGAGGCCCAGTGGTCTCCGAATCCATCGCTGTGGCACAAAAGTGCGAAATCTGAATTGTTATGGCACAAATATCCGAAAAAAGATGCAGAGCTGTGAAGCTAGCGTTCTGGTGCAGAACAACTTCTTCTTCCACGCCTCCAGAGCAACATGTAAAAGCAAAGGATGTATTGGTACGTTTAGGGAGGTAACCGACAACCTGAAGAAAGACCGGAGGATATATCCGCCACTTGATAGATCCCTGAGTAAAAAGGAATCATACGACCGGAGAAGACTCCAAGCTCGAAATTTCTTTTCGCCCCTGTGGAGGAGTTGGACGGGTGCCAGAGGGCGGAAGAGGCGGAGGCCACGCTTGACCTTCAACAGCCGAGGAAGACCAGGAAGAAAAAGAAGATGAAGAAGACTGTAACGTACGATCTCGCGTCATACTCTGAAAGGATGAGCTTAAGTGTCCCCAATAATGTAGCACCTTACACTGATAGGGCATGATAGGGAAATAATGTAGCAGGCAAAAGAAGCTTCCGCCGTTGCTATCACAATTCAACTAGGATTAACCAGAGTTAAGCCACAACTATGTTTTTTATTTACTAAACGCTCTAAGCTTACGACGTACGCCAAAATTTTGTTTCTGAAGTTTTCCCTACATTCGCAACAAATAAGTCATACTGACATACAAAACCAATGACGCACATTTTTGAAAACTAGCAATAAAAGACCAGAAGCCCGCCAGGAGATGATCCGAGGATATATTATTTTTATGGTGATGTTCAATAATATTTTAAAATGTACACTCAAAAACTCTTTTCCAGAAAGTTTCCGAAAGTTCTCAGTAAGTATTACGGACTGTGGTGCCATGAGGGGTGCCTATGACAGGGCTATCAGTCGCAAGCCGATAGCGTTAATTATCTCTCTTCGCCTGTAATAGATGCAGGCAGGCTGTCTTTTGACGTGTGACAATATTCGCAGTGTAAGCGAGCTCAGAGAGGACGGTAACATCTAAGACGCCATAGATTACAGATCAGGGAGTTCAAAACTATAAAAAAAAACTAGGCAGGTCGGCGGCAATAATAATCTACAGTATGTCTTGGTGATGCAGCGTTGCTCATAAGTTTTCAGGTCTTGCGCTGAACCTGAAAGTTATGGGGGACTGCGGGCTTGCTGTAATTATTTAGAATAGAATGCTCTCAGCGGGTGCGAGATGCGAAGCAGTGAATATTTTTCATTTTTCGTATGTTATCGCGGCCAACCTTAGAGGTTGTCATATTTAGCAGCTCATTCGCACAGGAGCGCTAATATTTCTGAAGCCTTTTGAGTGTACTGTCGGCAGGTGAACTTTTACATCGAGGTTCTTTGTCAATGGGAAAGCGGTGGTAATCACTGTTTTGTTTCGTTGAATGATTCCTGGAGCCAACAACGTCCCGCCTAGCTACTACCCTTTGCTGCGAGGAATGCATTGCGTGTTTGCTGGAACTACAAGTTGGTGATTCCACAATGGATGCTGTTTGTAATCATGCTGTCAACGGTGTGTGCGTTGTGCCAGGCAATTTCCCAGTCGCGCCACCATCGCCCTGCCTCGTGCCAGTTGCACCCCTTAAGACCAAACAGGCGAGACCACACCGAACAAGCCGCACGCAGTAAGGCGGCTGCACTGTGGCCGTCGTCTCCTCGAAGCTCCTTCACGACTATGAGGTCGTCAAGCACAGTGCTCGCGTAAAATATTTTGTTTGTTAGTGCGAGTAAAATAGCCGCACAGAAGAAACGAACAAAAGCGCATTTATTCGCGCACATTGTCTTTCTTATAAAATATATCTTAATTTCCGCTAGGGGAAGCTGCTTAGCCAGAAGCTGTGGGACTGTGCCATTGAAAGAACGGAGTCATCTTCCCTGCGTTGATTAAAAGGAAGACGACGTTCGACAACGTAGAGCTTCCACTGTTCAAGAACAGCAACAACCAATTATTAAATAAAGAGATTGCAAGGACGCCACAAGTGTGATTAATTACCTACTCGAAATTGCCGGCCAGGTCCTTGTGTTCCCAGATAATCGAAATTCAGATAGGATAATTGAGATAGGATATCAAAGAGAAGAAAAGTTCTTTTTCTTTCTAATTGATAGTCTATATTTTGGTTCACTTTTTAGAAGGGTGGTCCCAATATATGTGTTGTGTTGCGTGTCTATCATATGCAATTCACGCAGAACAAACTGGGTTGATTGTCAACGCAGTTTCTTAGACCAGACAGCCTAGTTGGGACAAGCCGTTATGATTTGCTTCTGCTTTGTCTAGCAAAAGAAAAACAAAAAATATTTTAAAGAAGGAATATTTGCTTGATGGCTTCATTTACCGCTATCTAAAACTCACGTCGACGTTGTATCTTATTATAAACTATCACAGCCGCACATAATTAGACTGATTTTATATCACTTCACGTTCATTTTGCAGTGAAAGCGGAACAAAAAGGAATAGAGAAAAATACACGGCGCGGGAAAAAAAATGACAACCACTCCTAAGGAAATCGCTTGTGTCCCATTCCCATGATGTCGAAGGTCACTGGCCTGTTGTTTTTTGTTATGAATGTTTTCAAGCTCTCAGAAAGAGAGAAGAGACGGACGAGCAACCGCCTGAAATGCACGGAGTTTATGGCGTATTTCACAGCCTTCGCCGAGGAAACCTCTCAAACTTTTCCCGCACAGCCTAATATCCGCATTCCTGCTTCTTTCATTTCTGAACCACACGGCCCAGCGATTCTAGTTTCAGAAAGCGGCCTCTAACGCAGCTGTGGTGTTCTCAGAGGGGATGGAACATTGCGCGCACGCAAGACATGTCGACAGGAGTTCTGACAGGAATTTAATACTGCCAGTCAAAGTTTCGCAGAAGTTTGCTTACGAAATACTTTAGACAGGACAGTTACAGTTTCAGTTTCAAAGACATGCCATTCAGAAGATTCTTTTTTTTTTTTATGAATGTTTTGTCTCTTAGACATGACACGCGGTGAACACTTAGATCCCGTTCGTTTTTTTTTTTTTAGGCGATGTAGGCCTTTTGACATTGCGTAAGCACTGTGTTTCCAGAGAACAGCTTCAAAATTGCAAAGTTACGCACAAACGTTCTTTAAGCAAATATTAGTCGTGATTACAGCAAATAATAATTTAGCTTTGAAAAGAAGCCTTCAAGCAATATTTGTTACGCCGCATCTTTTCGCAATGATCTGACTTTGTCCACTGAAAGTCAGATCTGCAACGGCTGGAGTTCAGTTAACTTATTGTTTTTCCCTGCTGGTGGGGATAGTCTCGATAATTTTTCAGAAATTGCTGTATTGAAGATATAATTTATTAATTAGGGGCAAAACAATGGGCGCAGATCTCTGTCATAATATTGCACACCGGCAATCGCATCTCACTGAAAATAATTGGAACCTGCTGCTGTCACCATTTCCAGTCCAGATGAGTCACCGGAAAAATTTTGAGAAGGCGTGAATTGGCGTTCCTATTTGATCGATTTCCTCGAGCGTTAACCTATGTTGTTTTCAATCAAGACACCAAATGTACACCTTTTGTGCTTCAGTGTAGAGGGTTAGTAAAGTGATATAAAGTAGCAAGGGCGAGGGGCCTCTTTCTGCTGAAGTCCTAGTCAAGAAGCCTATGCAATGACTTTATAATACTTGCTAGGGGGGTGTTTGGTGATCCTGTTCTGTCTCTCTGTCTGCGTATTGTCCATTTTGGCGCTGCAGTTTTTCAAGAGAATTATACAATGACGTTCCTTTCTTGTATAACTTCTTTACCCTATATCTGTATTCTTATAGTACACATCGCGGAAGAGAGAATGCTTTTCATGACAAAAACTTTGCAATTTAAAATGATATATGGGTTTCCTGAGACGCTGGTATGCTTTTTGAGACAGTCGGCTTTCTTTTTCGTTTGCCAGTGATGCCGGAACAAAACGAAATGGAGAAAAATATACGTCACGGAAAAAGAGTGACCACCTGTTTTAACGAAATCGCTTGTGTCCTCTGCTGCGATCAGAATTATTGGTGCTGATTTATTAGAGCGTCAGCTTTACTGCTCCTATGCTAAACCTGAAGTTCTTCGAAAATTTGGCCTTCTATATTGCTTTGCAACATATATTATGGTCTTCAAGAAAATATAATGTGCACCTCTCTTTCACATAATCAAGGTAAATATAGTTAAATAGGTCATACATATATGCCACCTCGCTAAAAAAAAAAAAGAGCCCGAAGCTGTGCCAGACAGGCTGCCGAGCCCATCGAACAATAAAAAACTAGACTGACCCGAAATGAGAGCACGCTAATATGAGTCATTTAAAACGTATTGCCGCCATGGCATGTGTGTCTGTGTGTGCTGCTTTTCAAACTACTGCTTATATCCGGTAATACCTTCTCTGCACTAAGACCAATTTGCAAAGGGATCCCTATTTTCACCCGTAATATTGATTGAAGTGGGTCTTTGCTCATTTTAGCATCCACGAACTTCTATGCTTCGGTTGCAAATTGGGGTACTCAGACCGTTTGGATCATGCGGCATGCGCGGAAAGCGTCGATGCTCTAACTGCCGCGAGGCGCAGCAATTTGGGCTGTGTGGACATTATGCAAATAAAATGCGACCACCGGGACCCGGGTTGCTTAGTCGCATATACCTACTAATTTCGCGTTTCTGCGTTGCCTCGGTCAAGTTTCTCTCAAGCTTCAGCTTTCCGGTCTTGCTTAAACAAGCACGGCTCGATTCTGACTACCTTTAGTATATTTTTTGCCGAGGGACGCCCCAAAGGAAACGCCAGGATACTCGAATGAGAGAAACCAACCTATTACGTTATATGCTAGTGAAATCCTCGTCTTAAAGAAATTTAGGCCCTCTCAATTGACGTCGTCATTTTTAGAAATTTTCTGGGAGTCATTTACGTGTTTGGGAATCTGCATGCCCTTTGGAATGGCGCTAGATTCTGTCATATTAAGCATAATCAGAAAAGGAGCAGATGGTGACACAGAAAGCAATAATGCGAGTTTGATTACTCGCTTCTTGAGCACTCTGCTTAGAATAAATATTTTTTGGATGCCTATGAAATGAAACTTCACGCGGAGTTTATGTTCTGGTGCATACATTGAAGCAAAAGCTAACGCAAACCTCTTCCTAGAATCGGTATTCACTAATACTCATGTTGTGTCTACGCTGCATCATCCTTTTCCCACTTTTTGAGGGAAGGTGTTAAGTGATTGTTTTATCTTCCATAGATGACACATATGAGAGGCGCAGTTGTGGATGGCTCCAGAGTAACGTCGGTCACTCGAGGGTAAATCACAACCCAGCACCTTCACCAGTTTCAACCTAGTAGTTAGGACCCAGAAAAAAACCATTTTTTAGGAAGTCGCCATTGAGAAAATTACCTGGCTCTGTCTTACATAGCCCGGTTGCGATTCATTTCTCTACAGATGCCCAGTTTGTGCCTGCTATGTATAAATAGGGACAATCTAGATGCAAAAACAAACAATATCTGAATTGTCTGATTGACATTACTAATAGTGCTACCTCCATGAGTTCTGTATTTTGAACTATAGCGAGTATTCTAGGGTGTTGTGGACTGGACCCATTTCTGTAACATAGCCTTCAGGTATTTGGTAATCCTAATAAAGTCATGGCATTTAAAAATATCATTACAGTATTTTCTTGAGTTTAAGAATCCCCTTTTTTCGCAAATGGGAATGCGAAAGTGAGGGGGGGGGGGGCGTAAATCTGAAACACCTTAAATAAGCCGCCTCCCCCCTTTCCTCCTCCTCCCTATGAGAATTAACAAACAAACTTGGCAAACATCTTCAGCAAACGCGATTACAGTTCGCTCGAACTGAATGCTCTGGCAGCCTTCTTCAAACTCATTCCGATTTCTGTTACGGCTGTCAAACAGCTGAATGCATCGAATAGAACAGGGTATCGCTTATGCAACAGCGGTTTGCTCGATGTGTACGGAGAAGAACTGGGTACCTGAAGTCTTTTTAAGCTCCAAACGAAGCAACCGGGGATGGAAGTACAGGCGCCCCCCTGAGGAGGCAGTTGTACCTGTGCAAGTTTGCTCTTTGTGTTGGCGTCTATCTCTAAAACGAATTCCAAACTCGCCTTCATCATTAGAAGTACGACGCCTGCGATGTAAACGAATGCCCAGTGCATGTTCGAGACTAGAAATAAAAATAAATGTCAAACTTTTTTACTTTGATTCGACGCAAGCTGAAGCGACTAGTATGAGGGCAAGAAAGCTTATCTTTTTCACTGTTTTCACATGATTGTGAAAATGCAGTAGTCAACGAACAAACAGACTGTCTAGGCACTAAAGTGAATTCTTTATTGGGCTGCCTTGCGCCCTCAACATCTTAGAGTAGGTCGACAATGGCGATAGTATCAAGCATCCTAGGCGGTCGTAGATGTACGAATGTGCTGCTGCTCTCAGCTGCGCTAAAATAGCCTCCAAAGAAACGTCGAGGTAAACCGACCAAATGAAACTAGAAAGAGCCGGAACAATGCTGAAGACGTCGTGCTTGGCTCTAGTTCTTCGGGATAAATCTAGGCGCATTATGCGATACCAAGTGATAACAACGCTTCTCAGCGACACTACGCGTGAAGAAATAAAGATCACAAAAATACTTCAACACGGTGCAAGAAGTGACAAGGCAGCAGGAAAATTGCTGTTGCTGGATATGAATAGATTACAATGGTTCACGGCACTGTTATCATATCTCTGTACAAACAATGTAACCAGTATAGTTCAAATCGGGTTATGGAGCCACTCCTGTGGAAAGGAAGCCTTATGCACGGATTGTTAGGTAAAACATCTCGGATGCATTGTCTCGACCAGTCATTTCTTCGTCTCTTGAATACTCCCTGTAAAGGGTGCTTTGCCTTTGTAGGACCAAGTCTGTAACAAAGCCAAATGCAGCCATCGCGCAACAAGAGAAAGGATATGATGCCTGGTATGTGCGGGTATTGTGTCACTCACTCACTCACTCACTCACTCACTCACTCACTCACTCACTCACTCACTCACTCACTCACTCACTCACTCACTCACTCACTCACTCACTCACTCACTCACTCACTCACTCACTCACTCACTCACTCACTCACTCACTCACTCACTCACTCACTCACTCACTCACTCACTCACTCACTCACTCACTCACTCACTCACTCACTCACTCACTCACTCACTCACTCACTCACTCATTCAGAGAACTGTCCACAGCAATTTCACAAAACAATATGTAGCATGCTATAATCAGACATTACCAACAAAGCGCGTTACAAACTTTGTCGAAACTATTTAACCATCGACACCTTGCGTTCCCTGTATACGATATTGTTGCTGTTGCTGCTGTTGTTTGTTTTGTGACTTTTAACGACTCAAAGCGATCGACTCAGACTATGAGAGACGCCGTAGTGGAGGACTCCGGAAATTTCGACCGCGTGCGGTTTTTTAACTTGCACGGACAACGAACAGTACACGGCGCCTTGCTTTCTGCGTCCATCGAAAAGCTGCCGCCTAGGCCGGGATTAGATCCCGCATCATTGGGAACAGGAGTCGGGCGCCATAACCACTGCACCACCCCGGCGGGGCCAATATATACCATAAAACCCTCTTACTGGTTAGTAGCTTATTTCACTCTCCCGAGATCTGTATCTCTCATCCATCTTACATGTCGCCATGGTGGCGCAGTGGTTACGGCGCTCGACTGTGTTCCCAAGGACGCGGGATCGAATCCCGGTCTAGGCGGCAGCTTTCCAATGGAGGCGAAAAGCAAGGCGCCCGTGTGCTGTGCGATATCAGTGCACGTTAAAGAACCCCAGGTGGTCGAAATTTTCGGAGTCCTCCACTACGGCGTCTCTCTAGCCTGAGTTGCTTTGGGACGTTAAACTCCACAAACCAACCAGATCACAAGAGAGCTAGCGCTAAGGCGGTATTGCAGGGGTTACCTCCCAAGACTTTGTTCAATTGTAATCACGCGCTATTCGCAGAGATCATTAGGTTTCGAGAACGCTGAGCTAGGCTGGTCGTAAGATATTTTTTAGTTTACGCGAAACGGACCGGAGGAAGCACACGCAAATAAAGCGGAGCTCTTCTCTCAACTGTATACCACAAGGCAAACAGTTTTTAGCTAGTCAGGAGAGTTCATGATCGCCACATAGGCCGTGGTATTTAGGATACTTTTTATTATGCCGACATCACACTCCAGAGCCACTAACACAATTTTATTGATATTCGAACAACTCTTAAGACTTGCTTTGGAATCCTCTGCACAGTTACCCCATTTACGCAGTTTCTTAGTGGGGAAGTGTTTTCTCGTCGACGCTCGTGGACAACGCTTGAAACCTAGTAGCTAGCTCAAATATTAAGGTACTTACTACAGAACAAGGTTATCTACACTCATAATGATCGCGTTGCAATGAAATATTCAGAACAATGGCAGCAAATACACCTGATTTCTACAGCTACAGTCCTAAATTCTGGTTTCTTTTCAGTATATGATGTGCCTGTGTCATACTGCTATAGGTCGCGTGCAGCCACTATGTCGCAAGTTTAAAGGCAGGAAATGTATTCATTTGATTTTTGGTGTAAGAAAATGGCGACGAGAAAAGATCCCGGCTTGTAGTTTTTAACAAATGGTAACCTGACACTCTTGTTATGTGTCTTTTTTTTTTCTAGCCTTCGAGCACAAGACGCACCACCGAACATAGTAAAATTAACCTGTGCTGATTTTTTCTTTTTTTCTTCGATTGCAACTCTTTGCCAAGATTGCGGGATTCGCACAGCACGGCAAAATAACGTGTATTTATGCTATCTTTTCGTTTAGTACTCGAACACAACCAATATTATTACTCCTTCGAAGGTACAGCCTCACTCATCCAAGAAATTCATTTTCTCCGAGCCCGTGGATTTTGTAAACCACGGTGCAGGAAGCTCGAGGTGCCTAGTCAAAAATGTAGTGGTGAAAGTTCCTTATGGTAATGAGGGAAATCGAAGAAGCATTTCGACTCTCCTTTAGGTCACGGCACAGTGCGGCTCAAATCGAAAGGGAGGTCGATATTTATAATGTACATGCCTTTGCAGTCAGTCTTAAATCAGAATCAGTGCTTATGTTGCACTTGTGTAGTATGTAGAAACACTACTTAAGTAGTCCATAAGTAGTACATAAGTACTACTTCGAAAAAGAAAAATGTCAAAGACGAAGAAGTAGCAGAAGTATTAGTAAAGCCCGGTTGAAAATCGTTTGCACAAGAAAGAAGATGTATGCGTGCCATTTTCAATCCGCAAGCTTTATGCCTATCCTTCGTTTAGTGCTGAATGTATCCTTATGGGAAAACAGAAAAACGAAATCAACCAATTAGTGAATTATGACGTCAGGCAGTGGAAATTTTCTTCACTTTTAAAGTAAATATATCGCCTCAGTAGAACCTTCAGAAAAAGTCGACAAACGTAGTAAGTAAGAACCTTGCAGTATAAGAGACTTACATGCTTGTGCTCGTGTTGTAAGCTAAATCCCGAATAGGTGCCCAAAACGGTCTTTCGAGAGTGCATATTAGATTCTTTCTCGAAGCTTAGAGCTACGGATATACCATTGCAGTCTCGGTATTGCATACATTGTTGCATACATTTCTGCATTTGCGATAGGTGTCAAAGGTTAATAAAAGAGCGATCCCATGAATATTTAACAGAGAATAAGCTGGATGCTTGTATAGCGTTTCGAGAATTTAAAGTGAGTAAGGCCGGGTTTTAAAAATAAAAATGGCGAAGCCAGGAAAAAGGCAGCATATGCGAAACACGGGTTTTAAAAAATAAAAAAAAACGCGCCAAGGAAAGCATAGAGAATATAGGACAATCTTTCTCTATGTTGCACGTGGTTTTAGTCACATTTGAATAGCAAGTGTTACAAATGAAGCCGCCTACGCATGATAGCGTCTACCCACATATTGCTTGTGCGTAAGAGCACATTGTTATCACCATTTAACTAATCTTTCAAAGCCCATTTGTAGGATTTAACAAATCGTAAACTAACCTATGTAGAAATGAGCTAGGAAATAATGATTCACTGAAGAATGTAATAGTATCTGCTCTTCTTTATATGACAGAAATTGTGATAAATCTTCACAGTATATTACTAACAGATTTCTTCAAGATTTCGTACGCTTCTCCCGGGCTGTACCACTCCCTTAAATTCAAGTGTCTGGAGACTTGGCCTTGAATACTTATCATCTGTACAAAACCGGGCGTCCCGTTTTATATTTGCAAACTATCACCCTAATTCAGGTGCCAACGCCACGAAGTCTGCCTTATTATCGCTTCTTTCCCACCGCCGAAACATTTCTCGCATATTGCCTCTCATAACATCCACGCCATAACAATCGATTCCTTTAGCGTCATCTAGTAATCACACCTACATATATCTCAGGTCGCATCAATCATCCCCACAAACTGATCGTTCCTTCATGTCATACTAAGAATAGCTGGACGCACGCTAACCGGATAGTTATTGACATTACCGACTTAAAGGCTTTTAAGGCTGCCGTAATCTCTATTTCTCGCTCGCACGCTTTATTTATATCATTTAAGCGTAGAACCATAGGATCGATGTGTACCTTCCTACAGATTATGGAGGCTTCATACGCAACGCCTGTGACACTTGACAAACGGAGTGGCATATAACGCTTCACACTGTCTGCCACACATTTTTCTTCGAGCATGATGAATCGAGGGCACAACGAGGCCATCTTGCATGAGACAAAACAGAGCCTGAAAAAAGTACGCATTCTTCGAATTAATACGTGTGAACGTAAGATAAAACTTATAGTTGGTTCTTTTTTAACTTATCGTATCTAGGCCTAGCTTTCATTTTCTGTACGAAGAAGATATCCAGATTTATCCAACGTGTTGACGTGATTATTGAGGATCGCATATGCCATGTGTGCATAAGACGTCTCCAGACAAACAGTAGATTTCGCTGGCCATTTTACAGTCCTACAATGTGTAGACTCAAACTGCAACAAGTGTTTTTGTGTGCGCGAGGGTACATGCAGCATACGTGATTTGGTGTTGAAGTCGTGTTAGTGCCTAACACCTGTATTTCGTTTTGTTTTGATATTTATCGATTTTTATATAACACAGGAAGGGCTCAAACATTACGAGATAGTTACGCACTACGGTGAAGATAAACATAAGATGTTTCCTGGTGTATTTAGCGATTATCAAGTTTTAGTGCGAGGTACATATTTTAGTTAGCATCGAAGCACGTTAAAGTAAATGAGTAAACCTCCTACGCTACGCTTCGTTGATTGCTTAATAAGAAGCTTGCAATTTAAAAACATCTTTCGATGTTTCGAAAGTGCTTAAACTGGCCCCGATGAACAATCAGGCAGTCGCAGGTCCCATTTTTCATAACGCGCTTACATCAAGCACTGTGCGCATTTTTCTAAATGGACAGCGGTAACAAGGAAGAAAGGAATCGATCTGGAACAGATTGGCAAACTCACTGGCTCGAGCCCTTTTCTTGATAGATCTATGTAGAGAGCAGCTGGCAGCTCAGAGACCACTTTGTAATCCACCCGTAACGTGACAGTATTTAGTTGGTTTTAAAACTTTCGAAAGCGGATTATCTCATGATGTCGCCAAAAGCGGCCCGATTTTCGGTCACTGATCGTTTACTTTCCTTTTTGACGTGGCTCACAGACAACCGAATTTAAAGACTGTCGTTTTTAAGCGCGTTGAAATATCTAGTAAATGAAGAAGTAAATGGTCTTC
This sequence comes from Amblyomma maculatum, assembly GCF_055883805.1. Lineage (NCBI taxonomy): Eukaryota > Metazoa > Arthropoda > Arachnida > Ixodida > Ixodidae > Amblyomma > Amblyomma maculatum. Next base: position 195,846,101 of record NC_139346.1, on the reverse strand, counting down.
TAGTGATGCTGGAAGTTATCCTGCTGTCCGCTCACAGCCGATAATAAGATAAGATTCAGAGGCACAATATGCGTGCATATCAGCGGGGAACATTACGGCAGTAATATGTAGCGTTATTTAAGGGCTCGCTAACTATGCACTAACATTTGGATACCCTCAACAAAGGTAGAACTTGTCACTTTGCAATCCTCTTCGCGATAGTAGTTGGCGCGTTTTACCTTTTTTTTGTTGCAGCCAGCATTTTCAGAAATTGCTGGCTGCAGTAAATATCTACCTCTTTGTCTTCGGTCTGCCACATTTTTGTAATTGACTAAGGTATTTTCTTTGAAAATAATATCTGCCGGAAGAAGCTTTCGGAGAATGATTCGAAGCATTGCCAACAGTGCGCAACCTGACAGCTACGGAAGGGAATTGAAAATTTGCTCCGCGACGACTTTTACACGTACGGCTGCCTTGTTCAGAGTATTCTTGTTCAGAGTTTTCGGCGCCGATGTGAGGAGGAGGAGGAATCAACATTTATTGTGCCCGAAATAATTCGGTGGTGCATGCTTGCACCAGATGGGGTGGTTCCCTAGTTGCGGGGCCCATATGTTTCCAGCAGCTGGATGTATAGGGCGGGGCTGGATAACAAGGTGGGGTTGCGCAGTGAATGCTGAGTCGCCAGATCTATCGGAGCTAAGACGAGGAACGACCATCTACTATAGCTTTGAGGTTCAACCTCGCACATTTTATTTGAGCTGCTTGCACTGGCGCGCCTCGTGCCAACTTCTTCCTGGTCCAGCGCCGCGCCATGGCTCGCGACCGAGCGTGGCGCGAGGGGCGCTACAAACACTATCAATTTCCTGCAGTGCAGATGTATAGATAGGTTTATTGAAAGTAAAGGCAGATCGGTTGATTGGAATGATTAAAATTTGGCCTGCTACACTGCACTGGGGAAGGGGGAAGGGAGCAGAAAGAAAATGATGGTGGTTGATGATGTCGGAGAAGGCATATGAAAAAATATTCAGGCACGGCAGTTTTCTTTGCACGCGCGAATCAAGTCCGGTGGCGCACAAAAAAAAAAAAAAAAAAAACGGCAAAGAGCTTGCACTGCCTGGACACCCTTCCCCTTGTCCTGCCAAGCGTCCAGCAGCAATTCCTCCGACAGAGGCCTCTTGTCCAAACGCTTCAAGGAAGCGGCTAGCACACTTCTTTTGCACGCATACACAGGGCGCACCAATAATATATGGTCCAAAGTATCGGTGATGCCATAAGTTGAACATTCCGGAGAGTCCACCTGTCCAATTAAATGCAAGTATCTGCGCGTGAAAGCCACATTTAAACGCTGTTTCTGTAGCAAGCATGCTTGATGGCGCGGAATTGGGACTGTAGCCGTTCGATTCTTAAAGGCCCGGTATGTATCGCATGATTTGGTGCTGCCTCTCTCGTCGCCATCGTACTGCAGAAGATCCGGTTACTGGCTTCGGCGGGATTCTTAAAGCTTTCCTTTCTGTCCCTGGATGCCGCCAGTTTTCCCTCAAGCGAACAGAATTTTTTTTTTAGTTACAGGCGAGGCGGGGCTTGTTCAGTCTAGGGTAACACACACGAGTTTAAGAAAGAGTGCCTTTCAATCAAGATAAAAGCGCCAACTTGTGCTAAGAAATCAGAAATGAGAGGAACGAACAGCATGCTGATGTAGAGTGGGACGAGTATGAATGCAGGGAGTCATAAAGATTGCGGATACTTTGTACTCTGCTCATGTATGAATGGCTGAACTTTCCGTGCGGCTGCCCGACCCCTTTCCGGATGTCTACAGCGGCTGCCTTTCGTAGCAGTCAACATGTCGTTTTCTGTATTTCGAAGAGTTGCCATGTTTGGGTACCGCTGCAGCGGCTGAAGATTGGGTGTGCATATATCGTCAAATAAATCCCGAGATCCACTTATCAGCGCCTTCACGTGACAAAAAAAACTTGCTAGGGGAAAGTAAATATTTTTGAAATGTTTCACGTGCAGGATCCGCGAATATTATGTGCTGCAAATATAAATCACTCACTCTACTTGATGTTAACCAACAACAGCACATAGTTTTAGTAATAAAGGCTTTGCCCGTAAGTAGCGGGTTGTAACGGATGATCCACGGACTGCTAGGTAGAAAAGACATATAATAGTTATTGGCGTAGAAATAACAGCAATGGTAATAAAGAAGCACACCCTGCCGTCATGTATTTTATATGACTAGTTAAATTGTTCTCTCAGCCCTCCGTGTAGATAAACTTAGCTGTTACACGTAGTTGCTATTCGCGTGTGTGTGTTTTGAGAAATAGCCTCCCTCCAGTCATCAGTTATATAAAGGAAACTAGAAACAATAATTACCACAAGTACCACAGAGTGCTTGCTTATTTTGCATGTCGATAGTTGTCAAAACTCTGAAACAACTAGCGGTTGCAAGGCTTCGCAAGCTCGCAAGGGCTTCTAGTTTGGAGAAACTAAGGTTTAAATCGGTCTAACTCGTGCTTCTGGATAACTCCATCTGCGATGGAGCTCGAAACACAAGAACGGTTGGGGAAGAGTACTGACGCAAATCTTTGAGGCATTTTGTTGGCAGATTAGGTCTACAGTACACATGCTAAAAATAAACTATTTCATTTTACGTGTTTGTGCAACCCAATGAGCTCGAGTACGAGCACGAGCCACCTAATATATAGGCATGGGACGACTCAAAGGAAAAGTAAACTGTACCTCGATTTATTGTCACCTAGTTGCAGGGTAGAAGTCAGGTCACGTACCCGACATTTCTGCCTCTCGGCTTCGATTCTCGTTGTTGGAAGGCCAGATTTCTTGACCCTTTAGCCTTTCACTAGAACGGTCGGGGGATACGAGAAAAGTTCGTGTGACTTGAGGGCTTCTTAGGACAATTCTCCATCGTACTTTGAAGTGGGTTTATGCGCGTAGACCCACTTCAATCTGCAAAACTTGTTTGTAGAAAAGGCTAGACTCTGGCCCATAATTTTCACTCTCGCGTCAAAATTTCTCTTTAACCTAACTCACAATGTCAGAAGAGTGTAGACAAGTGTGTTGTCGAGGTTCAATAATTCTGGCAGCGCTTGATGTATTATTGTTCACTTGACTGTTATGAGTGCGCAAAAATAACAAAGGTAATAACGCGCGCCATTATAACTTCTTGATGCAATGCCGGGTGTCTGGCGATTATGTCTGTAAAATACCTGCCGCTACCATGTTCAGCACTCAAATTCGTTTATTTTGCTTGCTTTATATATTTTTACATTCGCGGTTGTCACGGTCAAAAATTCATATGAACCGCTAAGGCCATTTTTGTTTTGCTCTGTTTAAACCTGTCATTTCTTCACAACATAATACGCTGTGTTGTAATAGCTGCGGGAAGATCTCAAGGACGTACTAAGTTCAGATTAAAAAGGTTAGTTTCAAAATGCAGGCTTTGAACACCAATAGCCCTGTTACAAATACTAAACAGCCGCGTTCTCGAACTAAGGGAGACGTGACGTAGAAACGACCTTTTAGCATTTAAATGTGTACAGCTTTGTAGAGAGGTGCAATGAATTTGTAGAGAGGTGCAATGCATTCAAGTCAGATTGGAAGTTCGTATTACCGGCTTGGTTTTATTTCTTTATCAGCTGCTGAGCGATGCGCGGCTGGAAAAAATGCATTCTTAATTTACTAATGGGAGAACAGCAGCTATGTGGAAAGCTAGGCCACCAGAAAAGAGGCGAAAGTGAGAAGTAACGTAATAAAAAAGAGAGTGCTGATCTGCTGCTGAAAGCCACATCTATGGTATTGATTTCCTAACCCATCCTACCTGCCCACTCTTGCGTTAAACGCGGTCGATCATTGTCACGCTGGCTTGACGATAATCGATGATGGATGGCGATGCCTGCACTAATAATTGACGATGCCTTGGGCATGCCTGCTCTCATATCCACTCAGGGAATGAGTGGCAAAAAAAAAAAAACTCACGTTTTTTTATTATAGGGGCTTCTAACTGCTCCTGCAGAAAGAATGACGCCGTGCTTTCCAAAATTATATTTACTAGTGGCCTTGGACGTTTTGGCTTCTCTTGAGAAGATACAAGCTTTCGCTTGAATTTGTAGAGAGGTGCAATGCATTCAAGTCAGATTGGAAGTTCGTATTACCGGCTTGGTTTTATTTCTTTATCAGCTGCTGAGCGATGCGCGGCTGGAAAAAATGTATTCTTAATTTACTAATGGGAGAACAGCAGATATTAAGATGTGATTTAGAGCAACAAAGAAAAATAACTATGAAATGGTAAGAAAAACGTTTATACGACGTGCACCATATCGAAAGATCCGGTACATATTTGGACGTAGCAATGTGCACATTTAGGCTTCCTTTCTGGCTCGTTATGAGGTAAGAAGCAGACAAATCATAGCTCTTCAAATTGGTTTGGGTCATTTCCATGTGGTGTTCGTGTCTCGTTTTCCGCGAGAAGTTTGAGGCACCTATACACTGAGACTTACTTTGGCTACCTGCTCTTCCGAGACGCACTCACGGGGAATATCACTGCTGTCACTACCTCAATATACATCCAGGTATAAACAGTGGCAAACTTAAGGTAACATTCCAAGAATTTGTTGTATTAGAAACGATAAAACGCTATATCCAATTGGCGCGAAATTTTAGCATGGTATTTAGACTGAGACAGCCTATATATGCATGGATATATTGGCTCGACGAAAGCGCGCAGCCTTTTGCTTGCTATTATGCGCATTTATTTTGCATGCGGGGCAAAGAAGATCGCAGTTGTCCAGAAACGTTTCAGGGAATGAAAACAGAGGGAACAAAAGCAATCAATTATCGACCTTTTATCGTGTAGCTATCTGAAGTAGATAAGAAAAGGCGTAAAGCGCCTTACACGTAGGCGACATCAGCAACGAGCTCTGACGAGAGTGATCGATCAAATGCAGTGGCAGGAGCGTATCGGTTTTCCAAAAATAGGGCGCATGGGTTGGTGAGAACCTGCTTTACTAGTGGTGTGGTGATAATGTGGCATATGAGCAAATCCAATATTTGTGCATGTTTTAAGGGTAGTCGTCACATTCCTGACAGCTGGCGCCGCCAGAGAATTGACATGTACCGGTAACATAGCATAGAATGTGTTAGCGCTTGCCTGATGAAAGTACATTCGAGGCCAGTAAGATGTCGAGAAGCGGTAGAAAGGAGGCGGCTGGTTTGTGGTAGTTCTTCGTGTCTTCCTAATCGATGTTTCCAGGCCATAGCCCAACTCAATCTTGGAGTTGTAATGATCCGGCTATGCGTGAGGGTTGCTAGCTCAGAGACATGCCACGAGTGAAGGCATGCGCCCATTTATTCGATTTAGTTCTCTGGTGACCGGGCGCTATTCTAGAAAGCCGTGAAGGTTTGAGGGTAGGTGACTGTATGTACCTGAAGCATGTTGGTGGCAAAGTATCGGAGGTTGTTTTAGCTGTCTGTGAGTCATGTGAAAATATTAATCTGGTGAGAGCAGCAATGGATCGCTTCAGCGATGCCTTACGTTAATGGTGATGTACAATCAGGACCGTCAGTGTCATGACGAATCTCCCGATGGCGGGAGGCAGGCTATACTGGCCTTCTCAGATACGTTGACGAATGTCCGGACCGCTTATTGGGCTCACAAGGTCGCCGAAAGCCATGGGCTCGAAGCTGTCTAGTATAGCGTTCACATAAGGCTCAATTCCAACAATAAATGTTTTACAATCTAATACAATGCTAATGGCGGGGGCCTACAGATGAAGTTGTAGAGTCGGAGTTAGCGGATGTCGCATCATTGTATAGAAGGTGCCATGAGATGGGTTCGTGGGATGGGGGTTGAAACCCAGCCTGGAAATGATATGAACATTTACTAAAGTTCTTCAGGTATATATTGAGGCAAACCTGTCTCCACGTAATCTCCTTTTTTGTAAGGGCTATCTTAGTTAACCATAAAAGAGAAACGAAATATGGTTGCGTGACGAACAACCCAAGAATTAAGAAAAAAACGCGGCACCTGTTTCCAGATGGTAATAGAATTAAAAAGCAGTGTCCGCCCGCAACCATGTATGATGGCTACAGGAGAGGCACACGAAACGTACGGTCGGAGCATGTCAAACGACAGACTAGGGAAGGAATGTAACTGATGCCAAAAAGACACAGTGCTGAGGGTGAAAACTAGGTAATGTCAAACAGAAAAAAACGCTAATCACGAGCGTTTTATTATTGTTCAGCGGATAACGTCAGCCGGAAAGCACAACCGCTGAAGCGGCAATGTTCGTATATAAAATGACAGTAGTAAGTTCGTATCTCACCGTACATCTCCATTTCCACTCTCAGTAAAATCAAGCTCCTTTCTCGCTCTGTACTCTGAGCGGGCGAGGTTGGCGTCTCTTCTGTGGACATATTAATACCGGAAACTGGTGCTGCTAGTTGGTCTGAAGATACCGGCATGTTTAAAGATGACTGATGTCTTACAGTGCACGCTAAAACTCTTACTTTCGATCAATCGCACAGACAGCCGGTGAGAACAGTTCAATGGTCGGTTTTTGAAATTTACTTTCTAGCTAGTCGAGAAAGTACAGAGAACGTAGGGTGCTTCATCTAAAATTGAATAAAACGCGTGTAAATTCTACCTCCCCTAAAAAAAAAAAACATACAGTGGACAAAACCTGTTTCGGAACAAGACAAGTCCAGACAGACGGGGCCCAGCTCAAAGGAGAACAGATAAATGATCAACTACAGCGCGGGCTGCAGCTTTTCCATTCGTTCTGGAAATGACTTCTAGTTGGGAAAGATAAACGATGTCGGCCAGGAAAGGGGATCTGCAGGTGTAGCGGAATAAGATGTGAGCCACAAGAGTCCATCCCACAGCAGTCGTAGGTCAAGGAAAGAAGACTGAGAGCCAAACACTAAAGCCTGATCTGGCCAGACAAAGAGAAATGATCCGTTTTCGAGGCCGCGGTTTTAAGGCGGCGGGGATGAAAAGCATGTCGCTGCTCTTCTCGGTGGAGCAGACAGATTCGAAGGCCAAAAGCAATGATTAGAAGTAAAAAAGTATGATTAAAGACCCCTTGATTCTTTAACGGGAGTTATGAAAAGAGAACATGGGTATGAGGATCAACGTCGTTTAAAGAAGCCCTTTACAGTAAAAAGGACCCATAAACGCGCGTGAGTGAATTTTTTAAAAATATTTTTGAGAGAAGGGTAAATATTCTTGGCTGAAATGTGTGGTTAGCTCCGCCGTTGAAGAGCATTTGAAAAAAATCAATATTTAGAAAGAATTTATCAGGGGATATAATAGCAACACGACTAGTGCAGTAGGCAGCATATCGCCGAGAGGTAAGTGAATTAGGTGCCTGTAGGGACGAACGTTAGATATGCCACCTATTTCGTAGAAATTTGTATAGGTTTTCTCTTAAATTCAATATAAATCTCCATGTGGAAGGATCAAAACATGGTTAAAATTAAGCACTTATTTTAAGCATATATCCACGCTTTGGTATTACATATCATAAATTCCTAATTGCATCCTCATCCCATTAGTGAACCTTTTTTTTTTCTCTGGTATGATTGTCGCGGACGTCTTTTCTTCGTATATTTTTCTGATCCTTGATGTATAAAATGTCGTTTTAATGAGAAATGCTTTAATGGTGCAAACAAAATGTACGCCCTACTTTCCTTTGTTTTGTACCAGAGTTCTGCGAGCCATTTGAGTCTAGTAGGATGATGCGTAGAAAAAGCCTTTCACAACGACGTGAACAAAATTGGGCCATCTATATTCTTTTCTTTTTCACCTGTTTCCATTAAAAGTTTCATTCAGACGTCGTCCCCCTTTTCCCTCTGATGCGAGTCATTATTTCGTTCACCACATAATGAGCGTGGCAGTCTCTTTCTCCTCTTGCAACGCTATTGTGCTCCGTCGTCACCGTCGTCACTGATGCGGAAACCATGTGGTGTGCAGAGCGGATTGGGAGGTTTCGGTGGACATCGCAATAAGCTGCGGCCTCCCACCAGGTAATTTAATTCTTTCTTTTTCCGTGAACAGACACGACATTCGTTTTCTTGCTCAATGCAGCAATGGAGCTCCTCTGCTTCTGGATCAGCGCAGTTTTCATACTCCTTTCTGTGCGCTTTATTTTATACCATCCACTCTTGCTAATGGCAACGCTTCAGCACATCCCACCGGTATACTTGGTCCTCAGAGTGTGCAGATCACGTTACATACTTTCAGTAATTGCATGTTATCTGCACGCTTTCGTTATCAAGCGTACGGGTCCATTAAGCAGCACGTTTGTTTTTTTTTTAAATGGGAGTAAGAGTTGTTAGTTGCATGTGACCGTTTGTGGTGTTTTCTCACAAAGTACCTTGTCTTTAACGGGCACTCTATATATTCAGGTGTTCTGATAGTCTCCAGCCCTCTCGACTTTACGGCGCTGATCTTCGGCTTAAACACATCGCCATAGCTGTTTCATCCACGTCAACAGCCTGCTCCGGGCACGGCGACGGATTTGCCTCACATTTGCTTTATAATTAAGAACATCAGAGCTCCCCAGCTTGACGTAGCGAAATAAGTGCATAATTTGTGAAGCAGAGAGGTTCTATTTCTATACTAGTTTTCCGTCTGCACTTTGTGATGTGTTTTCATTATCGATGACGCCAGTTTAATCTGCTGCAGGCGTAATGCAGACTTCTTTCTCAACAGCGTCTTCTTTGTTAATTCAGGTAAGCAACATTGCAAGGAAGTTGTTCAGTTCAGTAATTTAGTGACTCTAGCAACTGCAGTTGTAATTATGCTCTCACGGTATTGCTTAACGTTGAGCTAAGTGACTGCGAAAGCAGCATTATTGAGAAGCATGAAGCCAGCTGTTCGCCTCTCAACATAGGTTCGTACCCCAACAATGAGACTTCATAATTAATAGCTTACAATGGTTGTTGCTGTGTGCGTGATGGTAAAGCTGTGTAAGTGCAGGCGTGGGAAGAGGGGGGGGGGGGGGGTGCAGTGGGGAGGCGACGGCGAAAGGCATCACGTGGAGGCCGCGGAATGTTTGGCAAAAATTTCAGGTGCCGCTGCACAATGAATATATCCTCGCGAATTACTCAGGAAAGAATTTTCATCGGTAATATCGTCTCCAGCGAAGTGTGAAATGCCCCGATATGAAATAAATAAGAGCCGAGATGATTCAAAGCTGGACAGGCTTTTTTTCTTTTTTACACCAAGCATTCCCTCCGCACCTGTTTAGGACGCCATGTTTTATTTCCTTGGCACCGGCACTGTTTAATAATACTGGCGTGTTAGCACGGCTTTCTAGTGGCGAGCAAGTCGACATTTTTACAAGTGGTGGGCTTCGCCTGATGCAAGAGTGAAAGTTTTCTGCCGCTCGCGTAATGACAATAAATATATCCAAAATTTGATTGCTACCACAGAAGGGTATTAGCTCTATGTCGTGTTGTTGATCTGCTGATTCTCAGAAGATTTAGGGGTTTGTTTTTGATTATATATACGTATTTGTTATCATAAATGAGACGACTGTTGATAGCTATTTATTTGTATATTAAGTGTTTTATTCCTTCAGATACTTCTTGGTGAGTAAAGCGCATACAACAAAACGTTGGAACTTTTGAAAAGCAAGGTGGTTCTATATAGCTGCTATAAAACTGTCCTTCCTCGAATCCTACACGATCACCCAATACCGCTCACCCCACAGCCAAACTCTCAACAGTCCTTAACCTAGTCTCAGAGCAGACGGAAAAAGCGGCGATCTGCTATGGTGCTCTAGAATATTCTAGCGCATTCAGCATAAAACGTCATTAGTATTAAACTTGCAACTTTCGGATGAGCCAACCCTCTTATTGCCACAGTGTGATGTTTGTCGGGAGGAGGTTACAATATGCACTTTATTACACGCGATGCTCGGCGCTTTTCGTTTTCCGAGAAATCCATACATTGTGAGGCCAGCTCTCTATTCTGCGACATATAATGCGCGAACTGCGAGTTCGAAAATGATGCAATTAGTCTAAATGACGGCGCCCTGCTGGAGTGCCCGCTTAAGGTTGGATGCGTTGTAGCAATGTGGTTTTTATTCGCTTGCAAGCCTTGGTCAAATACGTAATTGTCACAAACCCAACCCCCAAACGAAAGACAAATTGTGCGCAGTGATGTTTCTCGGGGAAGTTCTTTGTCTCCTGAGGAATTCGCTTTCACTTTTCTCTAATCAATAAGGGTTCCTGAAAACAAAGAACGAATTCTCTGCTTTGCATTCTGCAGTTTTTTCTGCCGAGCGCAGATGAATAACTCTTGAAAACGAAAAGAACATGTAATCAAGCTTTAGAAAAATTCGATAGGAAAGTTGTATATATGTAGTAACCTCTACTTAATTTTCCTACTTTTTCTTTAATTGTAATGCGGGCAAATTAAAACAAAGCGTAAACTTTAGAAGAAAATCGAAGACATTGAATATAAGACGCATTGAAAGGGCCAAAAGTGCGGAAGTTTCAGCTCTTTACATTGCCGCCAACCAAGCAGAATATGAATAAGAGAAATGCAATAAATAAAAACGACTTTAGCAATTCATACCTTTGTGGGCAGCCCAAATACGGCAGCCCACATGGGTATGAATTGGGAACAATAGAAAAAGTAGTAATAAATATAGTAGGTTCCTCAAATAAGAGAACATATCCCGCAGAATAACTCAAAGTTTCTGTGCAAGAGTGGCGCGGAATACTATTTTGTAATACATTTCTGCACTTGCACTCATAGCAGAAAAAAGTTCAAGGAGGTATTTTGCAAATTCGAGAATTGCAGATACACGAAGACGTAACCAGATTACAGTGTACTATTCCAAGAGCACATACATCAGATATAAAAGGGTCTTGCTTAGTTCGTCAGTATTGCGTATCAACTGAAGTAACCTGAATACCTAGTGCTGTTTCGACACAGGTAAAACAAGAGGGCAGTTTGAAGGCCACCAGCACGCTCCGTGTAACTCTATCGGCTGCCTTACGTAACCGCCGTGCACCCTGAAGCAGATGGCGTGCGAAACAGGAGTTCTTCCTAACCCACTGTATTCTCCCAGACAACGCGAAGGGCCTCCCGTACTCTTCCTGCATCGCCAACTCGCACTCCCAAAACGACAAAGCACTTGGCTGGCGCAAGTAGAGGCTCAATCCCGGGGCTGTCACGAGTGTCATACTCTTAAGTGTTTCGTATGGTATATGGCAAAAGGGCGGGAGCGCAGTGCTCATTGCGTAAGGAGTGCGCTCTGGCGACCGTAAGATACGCGCCAAGGCCGTAGGAAGGCGTGCGAAATCGTATGCACACTGTGAGGCACTCGGGAGTTATTCTCGGACAGTATACGGCAGCTCTGATATTTGAGCTGGATATGTGAAAGTAACCAAGGGAGGGAAGGAGGGAGAGCGGAAGGGGAGTTGTGACGCGTGTAGGTATAGAAATCGCAGTCGCCGAAGTTGAGGAACGGGACAGCAGTAGGGAAGGAGCGTGGCGTGTCATATTGTAATTGCATGTCCCCGGTGATTGACGAACAGGATCACGCCACCAACTCGCGTGGGTAAGCGGAGGTCGCCTTGTGGAGGAAGACGACCATGTCATATTCATTTTTCCACACGACGTTTTTTCCAGACAGACAACGTTATGCCGATAAAATTGATGCATGACTACAGGTGGTGCTATAAATATAAATTTGCATCAATGAAAAGCGATGTCCCCGCTTTTTAAACTCACTGGGTTCGAACAAAACAGTGTATGATGCTCGCAAAGCAGAGCTTTTGACTTATAAAAGAATGCTGCACCAATTATTGCCGCGAAATGGTGCCAGTCTAGTGAATGAAATATACTACTGGTATAGTCTTGTTTGTCAGTAAAATCGTTCAAGGAAGTGCGCCAAACATTCACTTTCTTGTTTTTGCTGCCAATTCCTATTTTGTGAACTCGCATCGTTTCATTTTTAAATTGCCTCATCCCCGTAGTTCTCTCGGGTGCTCATTTTTTTCTATGCCCATACAACGATGCAACTGCAGGGCAGGCGCGTTCACTATATTTTTTCTCAAAGTCTAACATATTCACATAACTTTAATACATAATTTTCTTTCTAACATCGTACTTCTGTTACCATCAGTGCTGTTATGTAAAGAGAAAGTATGGATCCCTAAAGCAGTTTAGGCAGATTTTGCCTGGCTTTCTTCGCACCTTCTTGCTGCGAAAAACAATAACATTGAACAATCAGTCTACTGAAACCTCTAAGCCAGGTGAACATGACGAGAGGAGATTGTGGCGAAGTCCAACCGAGGCTGACGTGAAATAACGTTGTGACACCATCGGGCTAACGCTCCATATTCTTTTGCCCGCGACCGGAGCTGGACCTGTGCGGAGCTAAAATTTGAACACGTCATGGGCAGCCGCTGCTCGCTCCAGGCGGAACAGTGTATCCTAACACAATTTACACTGAAAGTATTACATTCATAGCCTATTTCACTACCCGCAAGTCAACACAAGCATTGTGTGGGGGTCTATAACAAAACCTGAAGCTGAACGCCACATTTTTTTCTTTCAAAATTTACATTTTTTTGGATGGAATAAGACAAATTTACTTACTTGGAACTTATTAAGCAACGAGCGCTGTCCATATGACCAAGCTTGGCAAAAACTGGAGTCGGCGATACCAGACACTGCGGTCCGCCTTTAAAGCTAGTTTCGCCGCAATATGAGCCTTGCAAAGGGGAAGCCAGCAGTACAGGTCAGGTTTCCCGAATGGATGGAAGCAAGCGGTAGTTCTTTGCAGATTTCACGAGAAAGGCTGCATTGAAGAAAATATTTTATTATTGAGGCTCTCCGTAAGCGTGTAGAGCCTCCTCGGCAGAACAGCGTGCGATTGAAAGATATCAAACTCGGTCGAAGAATATGCATGCGCTGGCTATATCCAGTGTATCACAAGTAGAATGGAACTCTTTGTATGCATTTGTCACATTCGTATTGATCAGTTCGTCCGGCAGCAGTTGCAACCGCATCATCAAGAAGCGGCTTTCACTTGCTAACTGTTAATTTTTTTTATGGCAGCAAGAAAACAAAAGGTTGCATGGTAAACCTTTAAACAGCATTCGAATCGTTATTGGTTTGCTCTAAGTATAATTTTAAGATCGAATAATGACACTGTGTCAGTTGACTCTTTAATTTTCCTAATAAATTTTCTTTGACCACTTCTTGGCCAACCGTACTGTATTAAGATATTAAAAACAGTCGTGAAACTTACTCTGAAGCACTCGGGCACCACTTCGGTGAGGGCAAGTTGCATTGACGCAGTAAAGGGGTACAGCGCATAGCACCAGCTAAATTTTCTAAAATGTTGTAATCTAAAAGGCAACTTTTCTTTTGGAAGACATATTTCGGTTTCTAGCCTTTCAAGCCAGACCGGTTATAATACTGGCTACTGGCTACGAAAAGAACACTGCGCTATGTAGAGTTAACTTTCTTGCTTCTTTGCCGCAGAACACTATACAGCACTAACACCTGTGCTCATACGCACATTTAACCTTTCGCGAAAGCAAAAAAGGATTTGGCAAGGGTGTGCACTGCTTGGGATTGCAAAGAGATAGAGAAACAGGCCAAGCTGCAGTTCTGCTAACGTCTGCAATGAGGCTGCACTTCACGCCTGTGTACATTTCTTAAAGTGGCTTCACTATCTGCCTTCTATTTCTATATTTCTTGTATATTTCGTCTTTGTTTGCTGGTGCAGGTTTCTTCGCTTTAAAGAAATCTGGCAAAGGTACGAAAAGCGTTCGGCGGAGACCATCGTAGCGGTTTGTGTTTGAAAAAGAAAGAAAGAAAAGCCACGGAGACAGAAACCACCACTTACGCTTCAGGATATCCGCGCTCGACAGATGTATAGAAGACGTGAAGGCACGTCAAAACATCGTCGACAGTGTTTCGTGCTTAGAAATCTTTCCAAACTCCTGAGCGACGGAACTCATAACGGAAGTATGCTTCCTGAATCTTAACATTGAAAAGCTGTTCGACCGGGTGCATCCCCGCCTACGTGTTTTCTGGCCGCCTTTGCTGGGAAGTGGAGAAATATTCTTCCATGCATACGAAACAAGCGTCGTCGTCGTCCTCGCTGTCAGCTTGTGTGATTTGCGGACTTACATCGTTCGGCTTTCTACCGCGTACGACAGCATTCCTTTCTTTCCTTAGATTCATATTTGCAGTTGTTACAAGTGACGCATTGCGTGAATCGTCCTTCCGCCAACTTTACTCTGTGGATAAAAGCAGAGCTGCATTTGGTTTTGTTTTTTTCTGTCTGGCGGCGTTTCGCGATTAGTGAGTTTTTCATCTGCCAACCAAATTCGCCATGTCACGTCTTATGCTTGACAAGCCTGACGCTCTTCTTTAGCTCTTGTCCTCTTTTTGAACTGGCCTACGATATTCGCCAATGCATGTCTAAAGCTAAGCTCTAAGCTCTCTCGGCGAGTTGTAGTCGCGTCTTCTCTGGCCAAGCATGCAGACAAAATTTCTCGCCGACAAAGGATACTATTTTTTCATGGCTTTTCGATTTATGCCTTTTCAGTATGCCATATCAAACTTTTTTCGTTTCTTTTCTTGTAGTCTGCAACTGCGATGGTTATAGAGGTTAAATTCATTACTAAATTTGCCATGTTTCTACTTACCATTGAGTGATACACTTTTCTCCGCTTGATCTAAAGAAAAATCGAAGTCCATCATCAGTCACGGGAGTCTGTTTTCTGACCTTCGTTAGCTGATAGATGAATAATCAAGGGGCAGCTGCGTCTATACGTTTTTCACTTTTTTTTTCAGAAAAAAAAAAAAAGAAATCTCGCAGTGCATGAAAAATTTAAAGCTCTTCCACATCTTATTCAGAAATGTGGCGCAACAAACACAAACACAGGAGAAGATACACAACACACGCGCACAAAAAAGAAGCAGCAATCCGAGCGATGAGCACATGTACCTGATCGTAGCTAGGATGAGAACAGAGATTTGAGCTCTGCCTTCGCTGGTATGACGCGACAGCGATAATGGATCGCATTTTCCGGCTCCCCTTGAAAATATTCGTCTTCGTAAATGCCCTTTGCTATCCGGTTATACACTAATCTTTCATTTGTTTTTCTGAATATATTATCCCACCCATACTCTTTAGCATGCACTCCTAGGCTACCTTTTTGTACAAAAGACCACCTCACCATTATACAGCCCTGATTCAACCAAGCCGCACCAACATATTTGCGTGGCAGCTTCTTTAACCCGATATCATATATACCAGGAGGACTGGATCCCATATTCCGACCTCAAAAGCGAAACTCAAATTGGTACGGTTTGCCAACTCGGTCATGTCAAGTGGCCTCGGGACATCATACAACCAGGCGACCAATCGGTGCACGACCATGTTGCTTGCCAACTGCCACCGGCCAAAGGCACACCCGTGACCATTTGCGCACAATGCCGACGCCGACAAAGCCAACACCGAATTCCATGGAGAACGGGGCATTTGCCATTATCGCTTTGAATGTTGCGTTGAGGTGTTTTCGAAGGTCTGAGAAGGCCACATGTCTCGATTTACAGGTGGAAAAAAAATTATTTCACTGTGAAAGAACACAATGGACTGTCAAGATCATCAGCGCTGTTGTGGAAAATCACGTAGCATTGATAGATTGGCGCAGAGTTTGGCACAGTATTATAGCTGTTTTCACGGGTTACTTCCTTTTCTGTGCTAGCTCGCCAATTCAGTAATAAGCTTTCATTATAATTATCAAAGGGTCTTCCAGGGTTGTTTTCTTTCTATACAATACTGCTACGTCTGTTATTCGCCCAGAACCCTCCAAGAACAATCTTGAAATCGATACTTCATGATCAATTTCAGAGGCAGGCTAAACCGAGGAGGTCCTGGGTTAACTGACTGATTCATGACATCTGCAGAGTATTTTGCACCCTCGCTTATTAAGTTGAACATTGTAAACTGTTACAAAGCACCGATACGCACCGAGAAGTACTTTAAAGCATTCATGTACCATCAATTACTGAACAGCCAACGAGGGGTGTATTGAACCACTTCTGACGAATGGGCTGCAGAGGATGGTGGCGCCCAGAAGCAAAAAGGGAATAGGTACAACGCCGTCCACTCTTCTTTGACTGCGACCCAAAGGGGTTTCGTGTAGGGAAAGAAAGATGAGGCTCTGATGGTGAGATCCGCAGCCGACCGGAAAGTCCTAAGTAATAAATGAAATTGCTTCCTGCAAGGCTGCGATCCTAGGCTGCAGATACAGGAAAATATGAAAGGAACCAGAAATACAAGAGACATATAGCGAAGGCTTGTCAGCGAAGATGAAGATGAACGACTAGTTTCTGCTGACGCAGCGTGCTGACGGAGCCCTTGAAGAAACCACCAAAAAGTGGGAGTCATGGCGACACGGCAGAACGAAATAGGGAGAAAACGAGTAAAAAAGGTATGCTCTCTAGAAGAAAAGAAACAAAAGCAGGTGAAACGGGAATACAGCTATGGGCGAACGAAAAGGAGAAATTGGATGCTTTGCTGCTGAAAGCTGCGATATCTAGCGTGAGCCATAGCCGTCATCACTGTTCAGAATTCTCAGAGAATGGATGTCGTTAAAGGCAAAGTACCTAGTGAAGATTCTAGCACAAATTAATAAACCTGCATCATTGCTCTCCAGGAGAATAAAGGACATACCAGCCTGGCCGGATATAAAACTTTCATTCAGAAAAACGCAGGTACCAAGAAGACACAGCTCAAAACAACCTTAATACAAATAAACATTACAGCCATACAGCACGAATTCGATAGTGTCCAGGCCATTTATACGCTATTGGAAATAGTACCCAAGAAACGTGGAGATAAAAACCTAATCATACTAAATATCTATAGCCGCCACGGGACAAAAGCTTATCTGATCTTGGGGTGCCACTCCTCGTGGTAGAGGACTTCGACGCTCTCCACGCGGAATGAGGATACATAAAATTTAACAGAAAAGGAAATAAGCTATGAGAAGCCACGAGAGATTTAGGAATCTTTCTTTTTCACGATCCTCAAGCATGCACGCGTATAGGAAACAGCGTAAGCAGAGATACAATGCCAGACCTAACCTTCACTAAACCATAATAGCAGCGAAATGGCTGAATACAAAAAACCCAGCAGGCAGTGATCATTGCATCTTACAAATCACCTTCCACTCTAAATCACACAAATCATCACCAGCATATCCAGAATTATGGACTGGGACAGCTTTTGAAAATTAAGAGGACACAGCCCCTAATAATATAGAAGATCTAGAAGCATAGGTTACACAACTCAAAGAAGGCACTACTGTTACCACTCAGGATATAGAAATACCGGAGGAACAGCCCCTTGCTGATTCTGAACTCTTGATTCTCTAGGGGGCACACAAAATCACGCAAAACAGATGGAGGAAACAAAGGTGTAACAAGACCCTAAGATCCAAGCTAGCATCAATTGAACGACAGATCGAGTCTCACGCGCAAGAACCAGGCAAACAACAATGGAGACACATATGTGATGGGCTAAACGGCCAACTTGGGACCAAATGAGCCTGGCTTCTTCTTACAGACCTCTTGGATCGCACGCTTACTAAAACAGCAAGTAGATCTCACATGAATCAAATCATACGCGAATACCCAGGTATAGATGCAGATCTGCTTAGCGAATTCCGAGGCAGATATCTCAATACCAGTAGCAATCACAATGCCACCTAGAGGTACAAAGGAGTTCCTAATGAAGACTTAGAGAGATCGCGGACGCAAAAATTTGGGCCGCGATTGGCCAGTTAAGTACCTCGGCGCTAGGGTTATATGGCGTAACCAATAAAATGCTAAGAAACTTAGACCTGAAGTCAATATCAGCAATTAAGGACTTAATGACACAATAATGACACATGTACTATTGTCTTGAGCTGGTTATCCGTCTGCAGAAGAGAGCGGTGAAAATTGTGACTTACTCAAAAATGTCTGACTCTAGCAAACCACTCTTCAAACCAACCTGCATTCGTCCTTTTCACTCCATATACACTTTAAAGGTAGCGCAGACAATTCACAAAATCCTACTGTTAAAGAACCACTTCCTCTTAGCATATTTGTAGGTCCGAAATTAGAGACAAGAGCAGATAGTACCAATGACTTCAGTTTACCTGTGTGTCGCAATAGTTATGGGCAACGTGTAATAGAGTTCATTAGAGCTTTGATATCAGAATGGCGTTCCTAATGACATTGAAATCGGAACAAATTTTTTGCAAACTTTGAAAAGGTTCCTGATGAACATGTGAAGTTACGATGTAAATAGTGTTTTTTTTTTTTTTTGATGAAAAATGTATTGTGCTTCCTTTCTTTGTTTTCTCTTGATGTGTTGTGAATTTGATTTTTATTTCATGAAGGAATGTGTTCGTCTTCGCGTTCTGCAGATGAGTTGCTTGTATTGTATTGTGTATGGGCCCGGCACAAGCCCTTGGCTATGGGTCCAAAATCGTCCATATTGTAGTGTTGTAAAGGTATTGTCCCAAACATAAATAATTGGAACAAAGGTGAACTTCCGCAGATGTGGAAACACATGAAGGCTATCTTTATGCCTAAACCCAGAAAGAAACTAAGCATTAAGAACTTTAGACCCATCTCTCTCACATCGTGCTTAGGGAAACTTATGGAACATTGTATTCTAAATAGGCTTCAGAACCACGCAGAATAAAATAAATAACCTACTGCCCAGCTCAATGATTGGCTTCTGAAGTCAACTCTCTACCCAGGACGTAATGCTTCAGTTGCATGCAGAAGTAATAGATCCCCCTAACAAAACCGGAACAAAAGAAATTCTTGCTTTGGGCCTAAAAAAGGCTTTCGACAATGTCTCTCACGAAGCCATTCTTTAAACCCTCTCCAACATCAGCGCGGGGAACAAAACATTTAATTACATTCATTCCTTTCTCTCGAGAGGGACTGCGGAACTAAGTATCACGGGACTTAGGTCGGACAAACTAGCAATAGTAGACATGGGAACCCCGAAAGGATCAGTCCCCTCTCTCTTTATTAAATCTAGCACTGATAGGTCAACCTCTCAAACTTGAAGAAATCAAAGATCTTCAGCACTCCCTATATGTTTACGATGTCATCTTATGAGTAACAAAAGATTAGGACTCTCACATTGCGGAAACGCTTCAAGAAGCAGTGAATGTAGTCCATCAAAAAAAAAACAAAAAAAAACAGCGCGAACAAACAGGGACGATGATGGATGATGGATGATGTATCACCAACTCGCCCGCTTAACTATCCTGTTGAATGTATTCCGGTCACACGCTAACCAGATTGGGCTGAAATACTCACAACCTAAGTCTGAACTGCAAGCAACGAGAAGGAAAACGCAAGACAAAGGAGACATAAAAGTCTGCCTGCACTGACTACCCATACCTACAGTCGATACTATACTATACAATAGGAAGACCATTGTCACTAAAAATTGCTGGAAACGACTGTTCAACAAATCACTACATCGATACACAAAGTAACGGCTACAAAGAGAGGAATGAAAGAGTCAGATATTTATCGTCTTATCCATGCCATTGTATTAAGTCGATTCACATACTCAGTCTCTTTTCTCCGCCTCATTCAATCTGATAAGGAGAAATTAGACAGACTCATTAGAAGCACCTACAAGGCTGAGCTAGGTCTGTTCAGAAACACTTCATCCGAAAACCTTATCTCAGTTGGGATACACAACACTGTAGAGGAGCTGATCACAGCACATAAGACAGCACAGCTACAAAGACTAATGAACTCCAAAGCAGGTAGACAAATTCTTAACCGCATGACATTTAATGCCGAACAGCCAGCCAACCACCGAGGCCCACTACAAGGAGGAGTGCGCGACAAAACTATCTCCAAAACTTTGCCCAAAAACATGCATCCGTCCTTCCATGAAGGCAGGAGGAAATCCAGAGCTAGTTTCCTAAACAGAAAATACCTAAATCACGATGGGGTGGTGTACACCGACGCCTCGGAATACAATATGGCTGAAGGTGCCTTTGCCATCTGTGTAATTAAGCAGTCCAGTAACGTCAGTAAATGCCTATCAGCCGCTTCGGTCAGTCCGCTACTCGCACCAATCGGAAGAAGCCGCAATCGCTTCAGCCATCGCTACATGAGATGCGGACATGATTGTCAGCAGTTCAAAAACTGCCATACGTAACTTCTCGCGTGGCAGAATATCCACTACTGCCAGAAACATCCTTAATGATATCAGACTGAACAGAGAGATAGAAATCGTATGGACACCCGCCCACTCAAGAAACCGAGGCAATAAGGCTGCTCATCAACACGCTCGAGGCTTTGTAGGCTGAGCGGTAAGACCAAATGCCGAGGAACTCAAAATGGAAGGATTGATCACATACAGCGACCTTACACAACACTTCAAACTCTCTAGGAGAGTATATACCCACCACCACACAAATCACTAACAAGACTACAAGAAATTGTCTCGAGGAAACTACAAACGAACTCCTTCCCCTCCCTGCGGTTTACGCACACATTTCCCGACAGCATAATCTCATCCTGCACTAGGTGCGCAGAGAAAGCCGACCTTAATCATATCTCATGAGATTGCTCAGAGGATCCACCTCTCAAGGCCCTCATATAAGCTCCCTCACTTGAATCCTGGGAGGAAGTGGTGCACAACGCGAGCCCCGATATACAATTGGGCGCTGTAAACCGCGCTTGAAGAAGTCGCCGCAAGCGACCAGCAAACGGCTACTTGGCTCTTTCACTAAGACCCAGGGACACTACTCCTGACAATAAAGTTTTTTCTCTCTCTCTCTCTGCACTCTTAACGAATGATATTCTTGAGCCCATAATCTAGTCAGTGCAGTTGGCTACTGGGCACCAACACGTGATAAACAAAAAGCATTACTGTATGAGCGGTAAATGAATATGCTGAAGAAAATATTTCATTTCCCTCTCATCATGCTTTAGGAAACAATAATAATTACTGCGAGCATTTTTGAAATAAAGACGTATTATGCAGCGACCTCTTTCATATGTTATGTCATTTATTAAGCTAGCTATAGCGTTCTATATCTTGTATTTTCAGTCCTAAAAAGTTTTGAGAAATTCAATATTTTTGCACTCGTGCATCTGAAACAGTAATATTTTTCCCAGCTTTCATATGCTTCCTTGTTTTGATATCTTAGTATACACTGGCGAATTTAAATTCACATAAGGAGGCAAACGTACGAGGGTGAATAAAAACATTGCTCATATTTTGTTTAGCAAATTACGGCTCTAAATGCGAAGTCAAGATATCCACTCCAGATGGTAAATCTCTGTTGGACCTGCCCGGTCTTATCTGCCGTAGCTCCGAGGTACGGCGCTGCTGTCACTTGTTCAAGATGACCTGGCTGGTCTCCATATGAGGCACGTGAGGCATGCAGTAAGCTTGCATATGAAGGCCACCTGCTGATTTTGCTATCAGCCGAGCATTCCGATATGTGTTGGTTAAAAGTATCGGGCCAATTCGGATCGCTCGCTTCACCACGTTGAGCCGTGTTTGGCTTGCTGAGGAAACCTGTACGGGAGGGAAGAGTGCTAATGTGGTCGCAAGTGTTGCAGGGGAACATGTGGGACGATGGAGGTAATCAGTGTGTGCATCAATGTACTCAAAGTCAACTGTGCTTTTGTACCGCAACCACAAGGCCGCCTCAACCTCGTAGACTGAAAAACGGCAGTGGAAGTTCGCTCCTCTTTGAGATACATACCGCAGCGCTACTCACTCTGCTTCACAATTAGCGTTTTGACACTTCTACGGGGTTTAGGCAGCGCTCGGTGGACAGTGCGGTGGAGAGCAGGATAGTACTGAATATTTGGTCCTTCACTGCTCGCAGTTGGCGCCGCATCATCCAGAGGGCACCACTCTACCTTATAGCCTCTGGTGGAGACGTACCGAATACGACGGTGAAGACAGCTAATCCCGAGTCCGTCAGTGCTGATGACTTTGTCGACAAAATAGCCTCAGAAACAACAGCAAAGATTTAGTGACGCGAACTGAAGGATAGTTAAATGATTCAAGCATTCGCTCCTCACCTGTGATGCTCCCTTTAGTACAATAAAAACAATTCGGAAGCGCAGAGGACGCCTTCCCGGTGCAAAGAAATAGCCACATGACCATCATCACCATCATCATCGTCAAGATGCGCCATCTCTGCGTACGATCAAAGAAGCGCGATTCGTTTTCTATGGAGCAAGGGACGAGCGCCCATCGAAATTAATAGGGAACTGTAACCCATGTGTAAAAAAAGGTGCCTCGCTTTGAGAGGTGTGAGGTAGTAGTGTTGTGATGTGAGTTCGCAAAAGGCCATGAAGGCTTGAATGACAGTGAGCGTTCGCGAAGGACACCTGTGCCACTGACTGAAGACATTTCCCGCGTAGATGCCATAGGGAAAGCGAATCGTCGTGTGCACCTCAAGAACATTACTCGGGAGCTTGGCATTTCGTATGAGAGTGTTGAAGACATCGTTCACAACTCTTTATGGAACCGGAAGATTTCATATTGGTGTGTGCCAAAGTAGTGAGATGACATGATGAAAGGTAAGCGAATGACTGATGCACTGAATCATCTGCAATGTCATGTTAAAGAGGGTAAAGTTTTCTAAACTGCAAATTTATTTGCGATAAAATGTCGGGACTGCATTTCACGCGACAATCGAAGGAGCGTGGCATGATGTGAAAACATCCGGTTTCACCTGCGGCAAAAAAGGCAGAACAAAGTCCGTTCGGTGCCCACTGTTTGGAAAGAGATGGCAAGGATCTTCTGGGATCGCTGTGAATCCTTCTTGCTGGGTTTCATGCCACAAGATGCGCCCATCAATGCCGACAGTTATTTGGTGAAAACGCCGATGAATTTTTATGTGGATAACGCGGTGTCCTCGGATTGTCCTCCACGACAATGCGAGATCAAATGTTACAGTCAGAACCGCCGAAAAGCTCCGGTCATTTCACCGGAAGATTTTGGACGACCCACCATACAATCCGGACCTCGCCCCTATTGATTTCCACGTTTTCGGCCCGCTGAAGAAGTTCCTGGCAGGACAGCGACTCACTTGGAAAGATTAAGCCAAGACAACTTTCCGATAGTGATTTCGCAGTCAACCGGATAAATTTTACCACAGGGTTAACTCAAATTGAGGGCTGCGATGAGACAAATGGCTGAAACAGTTTGAGGACAATGTCGAGAAATGGTGTAAGGTACGTAGAAAAGTCCGTGCATTTTGATTGCCCTATATGTATTTTA
The DNA here is from genome assembly GCF_055883805.1 of Amblyomma maculatum. Classification (NCBI taxonomy): domain Eukaryota; kingdom Metazoa; phylum Arthropoda; class Arachnida; order Ixodida; family Ixodidae; genus Amblyomma; species Amblyomma maculatum. The sequence continues at coordinate 195,822,777 of NC_139346.1, read as the reverse complement.
TTCTGTGATAAAATTAGGAGCAAATACTCTTGTATAATTTTTATTCGTATTAATTGTTTTTCGATACTCATCAGTCGTTTCTTAGCATTAAGATTGTTTCCTTGGTACACAGGGCATGTACGGTGCTGCTGCTGCTGCTGCTGCTGCTGCTGGTGGGCTGCTGGAGTGCGCAGGCAAGACAGCACAACGCGGATGAATTTATCATGGACCTGAGAATGACAATAACCTGTAGGTATTGGCCATGTCCCAGATCTTGACTTTTCTCTGGTTCGGCAGTAGGTGCAGGACATTGGGTTCGTGACAAGTTTCCGGGCCCAGTGGGCGTGGAAGGATTTGCTAGCAGTGGGCAGTTATCGCCTGAGACAGTACCTCCAGCTTCACCGCCCATCGAGGCAACCTTGATTTAGTGCAGCAGGTGTAGAAATTGGGCAAGATGCAGGAGTGCTCGAGGCCTCGCTATCAAAAGTAACTGCTTTTTTAGATGGTATTCGGCGACACGAACGACGTCGTCGCTTCTCAGCAGCGGCCTCTTTTTGCGTACAGATGTGAAATGCACCATTTGCTTCAGCACTGCCCGTTCGGTCTTTAAGCGGGGGCAGTCTTTAAATGAGGAATAATGAGGACCACGGCAGTTGGCGCACTTCAGAACAGTCGCTCGGCAAATGTCGCCGCGACGTGACTTAGAGCCTATAGAGCATACCACTCACGTGCCCGATGTTTACGCACTTCCGGCATTGAAGTGGCTTGGGCGCGAAAGCCCAAGCCGTGTATCGGAAATGCCCAACCTTCACATGCGATGGTATTCAGTCGCCCTTGAAAATGAGCTTGATGAATTTCAATCTCCCGAGGCTGTGCGCTTGCAGGATGGAGATGCTGTTTGATAGTGGGTTGATTAAGACAGGTAAATTGGTGTCAGCGATGACGACGTCGACGTTGTAAATGACGCCGGTTGTATTGCCGCGATCCCGAAGAATATGGGAGTGCACACTGATGTCGCCGAATTTGTTGATGGCGATCTATTTCTCCAGCGGGCTCTGCTTTATGACATTAGTGGCTAATGTTTTTGTAGGGATTCAATCGGACGTCTTTAATCTTTCCAGGGATGTGGCTTTCAAGAAATACAGACACGACTTGCCTGTTAAGTAGGGTGAGATTTTTTGTTGGTGTCTCTGGCACAGATAAGAGGTGTGTGTCGGAGGACCTCGCGTTGTGATAACCGTGACGCGTCTTCTTATCGGCGCAGTCTTCGCTTCGCTTTATTGCTAAGCCCCAGCACGAACCCATCGTCGTCAGTCGAAGAGTCATCACTAGTAGCCGAGTACAACACGGTGGCCTGGCTGCTTGTGTCACTCGAATGGTAGAGGCTCCTTGTCTGGACGGCCGCTGTCTACGCACCGGGTTCTAAATGAGGTCTACGAGTATCCACTTGCATTGTAGTGTCCACTTGCATTGTAGTGTGAAAAAGGGAGTGGCGTATACAAGGTTATGGCACACATTACAAAAAACAACAAAAGAGGTGGGAAGCCAAGAAACTGAGATGACGCGTTCAGTGAAATAAAATGAACAAAACAATGCAGTTCCGCGTTCTCTGATCCGTGAACAGGCATCCATGCGGGTAGCTGGGTTTGGAAATTTATGCTTGAGGAGCAGCCTGCGTCAGCGTTGTTCTGGAAGCTCTCAAGAAGCACGGATCAACGGCACTACGCCCCCAAGTAAAGCAGTATTTTAAAAGCTTGGGAGCTCGAATTCCTGTTAATTTCACGTCCGGCAATAAGTAAAAGGTTTGCGGTAAGCGACAAAGACAACAGCTAGCGTAGAGAACAAACTGGAAGATGAATGGCTTCTTTTCGCATTCTGTTTACCTTCAGAAGGCTGCCCTCAACATTCCCTTAGCCACAGCGTAAGACAAATGCTATGCCCATGGAACTTGAAATGGGAACACCGAGAGATCTATCTCAATAAAGAATAATTTATATCGTTTTCTATGTAGAGTGCGCGCTTTTTTGGTTCTTTGTTTTTTGACACTAGATAAATTTTAAATCTCTTATTTAATATCTTTCTTCCCCTTGCCTTACTACGGGTCGTTTGTTTAGCCATGGTAGGGTGCTGAAGCTAGGCACCCGTGGAATGCCAGTCCTTGGACGTTGTATGAAAGTGAGCAGAACTTTCGAACAAAGTTCAGTACAACCCATTCAAGGACCATTTCTTCAAGTGATTTTTTGGGAGAGAGAAGGACGTAATACAGACTGTTTTCTGCAACTTTTAAATAATGCTGTTACCGTCTGGTTTGTTGCGCCTTGTATTTATGCTTCCAGTATTGTATCAGCATATTTATGAGTGCTTTCTAGTATTTCGTTTTGGATTTTACACTGTTGCCTGCTTTCTCGCGAAAACAAAAAAGCCTGTCATAATTGGATAAAGCACAGCACCATTTTTTATTGCTCCTACACGACAAAGAGAAGTCCACAAACAAAAACGCAATTCATGATGCTGATCGAATATTTAGGGAAAACCCCCAAGGTGGAGTGGGATTCCCCTCCGCCTTTGGTACAAATTCATTATCTTTGCTAATAGTGCTTTGAGCTAGAACACGCGAACACAACTGCCCCCATCGCGTGCCAATGCATACCTGAGTATAAAAGGACTTAGGTATATACCTACATAAGAAAGCCTTCAACGGAGAAATATTTAGAAACGACTATCCCTAAAATGCGATTCAGTTCCACGTTGTAAATTATTGCTTAGGCATGTCGGATATAACAAACATTCGAAAGCAAGCCCCTAACATCAGAAAGCAAGTTCTGCACTAACTACACTAGGTACTTCTACACTATACTCCTTTTGCTTTCTTGGAAGCTTAGACAGTGCACATGTTCGTTCACTATGAAATTTCATATTGCCCTGAGAGCACGCGCTGCACTTCCCTATTCTCGATTCTTTCATACGGTCGACAATAAAGTAGGAACCACGGCCCTAAAACCTCGGCTTTCGTTGTGAAGGTACTTATTAATATATACAGCCATTGTCACCGCAATGACGTGAAATACAATCTTGAATGCAACACTTTTGAGGAGCGCGTAGTGACTTCTAATACAGTCAAGCTCTGTCCCTCGTTAAGGCACGTTAAGGTTAACAGCACGCTAGTAACAAAGATAGCAGCCACTTACATGCAACGGAGCGAAGAAAAGAAGACAGGTAAGGAAGTCTAGAAGTGTAAAGTTTGACCCAGACCAATGAGCTACTTACGCGACAAAGCCTACAAGGAATGTCGGATAACACTCAAGTCAGAACGAAAGTAGCCAGAAGAGCAGGCGCAAAAAGTAGACATCTGTACCATTCACCCAAACAATAGAAACTAGTCATGTAGCTTGCTGTTTTGTGACAGCAAGATCGGGGACCATCGTCGAGGGATTTACGACGGCAGCCTCAAGGGATTAGAGGTCGGGACAAAACTTTAAGGCTGCTGAAAAGAAAAATAATCGAGTTCTTTGGTCCCCAGAGGCATCTGCGGTACGAAATTCCCGCGAGAAGAGAACTTAAAGTCACAATAATAAAGATGACACGAGAGGTCAAAAACGAGGGATGTGGTCAAAAAAGAAGAGATTCCTTAAAGTACCGTTCTATTTGAGGCGATAGGAGAGAAATATAGAAGAAGAGTAGGTGTTTAGGCAAGACATCGGTGTTCCTTGTCACAAAGCAGCTCGCAGGTGTCCTTGACAGCAAAGGCATTGCAATAGTTGTCGAACGTCGTGGTTTACCTCTGCTGGGGATTTTAAATGCCTATCATTATAGTATCTTAGAAAGCTATATTTCTCTCAGTCTTCGGAAACCTTTTGAAATTTCAGCCTTCTGCTTCCCTGAAGCAATCCACTTCGATTATGCAGTTAGCCGCGAGCCGCATGAGTGTGCACGGTGGCTAGGATGTGATACTCCCGGCAAACAAATGCGCCTTTCTTATTATATTTTTAATAGCGGATGCATGGAAGGGTGTCCTTTTGCTTTTGTGCATAAAAATTTCATCAAGAGCGTTCTTTTCGGTCACCTAATTACGAACGTCGTTTGCATTCGCAATGCATAATTTAAAGTCGGCAAAGAAGCATTCTAATAAACACGTAAACGATGGCCAGAACAACTTTGAACATGGTGGGAACGGACGCGAGAGACTGGAATCGTTCGACGTGTACCTCGGCGCATATTGTGCGGCGAAGAAGATGGTAAAGCCATGTATTGGAGGTACTGCGCGAGAACAAGATTGTTACAGGCCTTAGAATCACAGTGGCATGACCACCGCTTGGACGTGGTTAGACATTATCGGTGCAGCGCAGATATGACCAGGATGAAAGAAGGCACAGACACATCAGTGCTGTGTCTGTGTCTCCACTCGCCCTCGTCCTATGTGCGCTGCGCCGATAATAAAGATATCTACTTGACAGCAATAACGTTTTGGTTGGTTTGGTTTGGTTTATGCGGTTTAATGTCCCAAAACGACTCAGACTATGAGAGACGCCATAATGAAGGGCTGGGGTTCTATAAAACACTGACATCGCACAACACAACGGCGTCTAGCTTTTAACCTCCACAGAAAAGCGGTCGCGGAGGCTGGCACTCAATCCCGCGACTTTGGGCACAGTAGCCGAGTTTCTTAACCACTGCCTCAACCAGGCGGGTTCTTTAAAGGATAAGGTCTTGTAAACATGGGTTACCGCAGAACAAATGTTGCGCAAGACTATCAATGGCGCCACTTCGTAGTGGCGGGAGGGGCCGCCTCTTTAAAGTCATATATTTATCAGCTTATTTCGTAGAAAACAAGGTTCAGCTTGGCTTTCTGCTATACACTTATTGGCTTGAATGAAGAAATTACAACGGCATTTACCCTCCGTTTTAAATCTCATTCTGTCACTTTGCTGCAATCAACTGAACAATCGAGAGCTGTAGGAAGGGCCATATCAAGGTTCATGAGGGCGCAGCCAGCGCTTGCCTTCAGAACTAAGTGTTTCTTTTTTCTTGATGGGCCTAAACATTAGAAGTTCTCTTCGTAAATATGTCAGTAATACTTGTATCCTGCATTTTGATCACTATAGTATGTCTATGCCTTTGAACAGCCGACAGGGAGTACCGTACGTGGTCTGAAAGGCAAATGCCAGGCTTGTGCTTTTATATTTACAGCACAGATTCCAATTGCGAATCAACTTTAGCACGCACTGAGCATCTCAAATAAACGGTGGCAAGGTATTGGACCGTGGGGCATGACTATTCAGTTGGTCATAAGCCCCGCTCGGAGGGAGTAGGTGAAATAATAATAAAGTGCGCCTATATTCCTTCTCTTTTTATTGGCGTGCATTCTGTCTCTCGCGAGGTCTTAGGCGCGACGCGCAATCTCGAATTCTGTGTATTTGAAGGGAGCTAAAAGTACCGTATAAAGTTAAAAAGAAAGCAAATGGGGGGATTCATGAAAGTATTTTCAGGCAGAAACAGTTACCGTGACGCCAATTAATCCGAAATAACTATCCTGAGAAATGTAAGGCAGGCTTGATATTATATAAAGCATTGGTGAGTGATACCACCCGACAGTGCGAAGATGTGTGATCGAGAGTGGGCCGTAGGCAGCAGGCCTAGAAATGAGGCCAGACGGATGAGAAAACTGCGCTCATCGTGTTCGGGTGATCTAGTGCAAAACGCATTTCAATTCATATCTCAAAATATAAAGTGTCATTATGTCCTGTGCTTCTGAGAGGAACATTTTCCTTTACTTGAAGCACGTTTAACTTGAAAACCATATAGGGGTTCAAGGATTGAAGGTTAACGGAAAGCAGGGACGTTGAATTAAGAAAACTGCAGCGAGACATAGAGAGGAAAATATAGAAAACAAACAAGCCGTTATGGGGGGAAGGGATGTTAAAGTACAAACGCGAGTTAATGGCATCCTAGCCAAAATAATAACGAAAGCAGTTTGGGATGGGTACTCAAGAGCAACTTGCTCTGCCCAGTCTGCGTGACAGTTGCTCTAAAGCTGTTGCCGTCGGCCAATGTTTCGCAACCAGATTATAGACCATGAGAAACGCGCATGAGACAAATACACAAGCGATTGCTTATCCGGTGTAAAATGCGTTTTGTATATTCAATGTTTTGCACTATACACTTTCTTGTAAAATAAAGAAAGCAGCCTAAAATATGTTTTGTCAAAACCTTCTGTAACTACGACAAAAAAAAAAAAACACAAAAACTTTATAGCTGCGATAACAGTATCAATGTATTTGAGAAATGCTGTCAAGCAATTTTCGCTCACAAAAAGGAAGTACAGGCAAACACGTTTTGGCGGCATACAAATCATTTCAAGCTACACTTAACCAGCTGCTTTAAGCAATAAAATGCATGTATTCTCATGGCAGCATCAAATGCGAAAGAACCACAAAGCGCCTGCACAGTAAGCATCTGGGACTTATAGCAAAGACAACAATAGATAGATTGTGCGGCCTATTTCCCAGAAGATGCTAGGAGAAACCCTTTCTTTGAACTGTGTGCGTTTGGTGCCCAAACACAACACGGAGCCCTTCATTGCTTTTAGGGAGCTTTCTGGCCGCGTCTTACGGATGATTTACGGTGTTTGTTTCCCAGAAAAATTGAAGGGTTGCTCTGCCTAATCGGTTCCATTAGGATTGAAGGATAACTGTTTCGCCGTAAATCGATTGCATTCCCTGACACTAGCCTTCCGCGCTACACTCTTTGGCATAGGCCTTGCTGAGAATTGATATTGCGTCTCGTTGCTTAGTTATAAGACGCCCAGCTCAAAAAGACATGCCTGCTTCTCTGAAAACGCACGCACGCACGCACACACACGCGCACACACACACACACACACACACACACACACACACACACACACACACACACACACACACACACACACACACACACACACACACACACACACACACACACACACACACACACACACACACACACGCACACGCACACGCACACACACACACACACACACACACACACACACACACACACACGCACACGCACACGCACACGCACACGCACACGCACGCACACACACACACACACACACACACACACACACACGCACACACACACACACACACACACACACACACACACACACACACACACACACACACACACACACACACACACACACACACACACACACACACACACACACACACACACACACACACACACACACACACACACACACACACACACACACACACACACACACACACACACACACACACACATGGTTTGTTATTGCGTATATATAGCATACATTTGCTTTTCAAGTGCGAGGTTAACTCGCGACACGGGTTCAAATTTACATTTATGCCTCCTATTGCACGGTTTCAGATAATTACTACGGCATTCAAATGCAGCTTGACGTACAGCGATCTATGGGTTTACATAAATATGCAGTCATGTCGATTTAACAAACTCAAATACAATATATACAATAGAAATAAATACAATATATGTCGAAAATCTCACTAGAAAATATTTTACTTGCTTTTATATAGTTTTCGCATTCATACACGTAAGATATCTTGAGCGCCTCTGCTGAACATTTTAATTTCATATTGAGTTTTCTAGTACTCCTACTAGCAGGATAACATCAGTCGACCATCCACTATGGTGACCTCGTAGCCTAATTCGTTTTGAGACGTATCCCATAAATTGTACTACTAAGCAAACCAATAGTCTAGCTTTGTCACCTCACATTTAAGGGACCACTTGTGTCGGGCTTTAGTGCTCGTGGCACTAACAACTCATAAAAATAAAGCCCTCGGATACAGGTAGAGGATGAATGCCTGGCAAAAAGCGAGGGTCAAACTTATTTTCTGAGTCCTCGTACAGGATGCAGATATATCACCTTTCATTCACTGGGTAAAACTTCTTGTAGAAACTGCAAGGCAGAAGAAAACAGCAAAACTTGGGAACATTAAGACAAATATATATCAGGCTTGCGTAATAGATCGACTACTTTTGTGCGCAAGAGCAACCGGCGTGCAATGGAGGTATAAGGTCACTGCAAGAAATATAGGCAATCTGGTGGAATGCGGCTGCCAGAACATGGAGTGAAATAAGCTTGGATTCGTTTCTTGGATCTCTGTAGCGAAGAGAAAAAAAAAAGATAGAAAATAGGCAATAAAGCCATGTCACGTAAGCTTTCCGCAGCAGAGGGATATTTTGTCTTTTTCTGCTTTATTTCTTTCATTCGCCGTCACGTCGGAAGCCAGTGATTTCGAAGTCACTCCCGATAGCTTTGAGAGTGGGTCATGAGGCATGAAATACTGCTGCTCCGTGCGAGGGTGACTGCCGCCTTTCAACGATGATGTGCCGCCATGTCGTTGGTTGCACTCCTCGCAGCTGCAAATGGAGCGTCACAAACAGTGCTTTGCCTGTCTGCTCCGGATTTTCCCTCCGCCGCATTTGCGCCTGAGTTTGGTCTCCCGACAACACCAGAGACCACGGCGTGGCTCGAAAGTGTAACACTGCCGCCTAGTCGGGCTAAGAGGTGCCGAAGTGAAAGCGAATCCACAAAACGCAAAGGCGAGCGGAAGAAGTGCGGGCTATTTCTCATGCTTTTCTCTTTTTCTTAGAGATACGAGCGACTTTTTTGTTTACCGCTGTGCCGTTTCTTTTTGCCATTTTCTTTTTTGTTTTTCAGCATTTTATTCTTGACATTTGTTTAACGGAACGTGCACGGCTGCAGTAAGGTCGCGCTGTTGCTTCGAGTGCTGTGTCCGAGGGGAAAGGAACATTCAAGCTATGAAATGAGGTATATAGCAAATGAGCCAGTGGTACAGAAGTGGCCGTTTTGGCGACCGTTTGCCATAAGATTTTGGCACGGTGAGGGAGCCAGCCACTCGCGCGCTCTAGCGAAACGTGTTTTTGTTGTTGTTGTTGCTGTTGTCTTAGTCATCACTCTCTGCGCTGTTTCAGATATACGTAGCAGATAAAACAATCTCTTGTATTTCTTTGGCCCAGAAATATGGCGCGTCAATAGGTTTTCCGCGCTAAAGTGTGCTAAGGCATCAGTTGTACGTTACACCTGGAAAACGATTGCAGCTGTTTTCGTTTTGCCATAACGACTGCCATCGGAGCAAGTATCGCGAATTTTATAGGTGCTCGGCCACTCGCCTGAAGGTTAGTTTTGAAAGAAAGCCTGAGAAATGTCTTTTCTGGGGACGACCAGTTAGTTACGCAATGGCATTCTGCGTCAGTTGCTTTTTACAGTCTGACTGGGGGGGGGGGGGGGGGGTCCGTCAAATGATGTTCTAGTTATTTCTTAGAGATGCGCAGCACGCTCAATCCTGTGTGCGTATTTATTTGTTTTTGTTTTTATTTGACCATAACGTCTTCTAATTTTGCAACATCTTACGTGAAAACCGACCGATCAAGAGAAAGCTTTACTTGAAGAGAAGATATTGCCGCGAACCATTAAAATATTTATTTGTTACTGTTTTAAATAACCGGCAGCACGCGGCTTTATCCCTGTGATTTTATAGCCTACGGAACGATCTCGTTCATGCTCGTTGTTAGTTACAGCATTATAACTTTCTCTGTAGGACGAGATGCGCCGAGATTGCTTCCGAGTGACCGCAGCGAGGCAGAATCGTTTTTGTATGGTTCTAGACTACTCCAGGTTCCTTCGGCCGGTTATCTAATTGGTTCTTCACCGACATTGAATTGAACGCTTCCGAATATTTGCGGAGATTGGTAGTTAGAAGTCCACCGAGCACTCTTGTTGCTATCGTAGCAGCCTAATTGCTTAATTCTTTAGCGGGCGCAAGTCATCTCAATAAAGCGTCCATTCCCGTGAAATTCAAGTCTCCTCGATTGTGCCTACGGTCTTGTCACTATCACGTGAGATCCGGTGGAAGTGCGGGGTAGTGACAAGGCCGTAGGCCCACTGAAGTAGAATCAACGAAATTTTGTTTTAATCAGGAAGGCTGTGTAAAAAACGACGAAAGCAGCTATGAACAATCCAGCAGAGGGAATTTAAGAGTGCTTGGTAGTTACTGGGCAGCCTCGAGCAAATACAGCATGGGTCCTCTACTCTAAACAGTGTTTGAAGATAGAAACGTATTCGTAGTAGTTATAGCGGGCATGCGCTAATTCCACCTTTCTATTTGGTTAGTTTCTGCGGCGCCAGATGATCATTTTATTGCGTCTGATTAAACATTACGTTATGAAGCCGAAGAAGGGACCGCGAGTCGCGTCTTATTGAATTCCTTCGAGTAAATTTTGATCACCTGTGGTTTCTTCTCTTACTAGCGAATCAACGTTTTTATCGCCTAAATATATTCAAATTGATAAACTGAATTTTATTTGCGTAAGTGCTTTTATTCTGATGATATTTACGAATGACGAATAAAGTTCTGAAGAATCTGAATCTGTAATAGGAAAAATAATTTGATTGCAATGTTACTTTTTTAGCTCTCCGTAGGAAGGCTGTTGCGATCCAAGCCGATCAGATTTATTTCTTTAGTGCAGCGGTATTCATACACACGGCCCTTTAAACTAGAAGATTATTTAAGACACTTTACCAGATAACCAGTTGTTGTTGGTGACAACGCTTGTTGCTGGTCAGTTTCCATTTTCAGGAAGCTTACCTACAATATCATAGGTAGACAAGCTACATTCCGAATACACTCGTCGTACTATATCTAAAAAGATGTGAAGAGGTCTACGACCATTCGTAAGAAAGGTCATCGTTAAGCGCCCCTTTCGGCAGAAAATCCAGCGCCGGAGTTGTTATTACAAACAATAAGCATACATCTGGAAGGTGTTATATTTCGGCAGTGGACATGACCGGGCGCTCATTGGTCAGTTCGTTGTGTTACGTCATTACGCTACGTGCCATGACGATGTTGGTAGAACATGGTATGCACGCGACGATCCTCAAGGAGAGCAGCAGAGGTGAGTTAATAACGCTGTTGTATCATGAACCTAAAGGCGGAGCTTTAGTGTCCCCCAGAACTGTGGTTTATTATCTATTAACACGGCTTCCTTAAGACTCATGTGATCCCGGAAACCCAGCGTCGTTGTTGTGAGCGAAAAATCACGAACACACTTTTACCGAGCATTGATTGGTCTGGGACTGAGTGACGTTACGAGTCTACATGATATGACTGAGTTGGCATGAACTTATTACGGTGCAAGAGATAGGCAATCAAATCCGAAATCTGTGGATCCCGCATCAGGCATGCACTGCCGGGCCATTCAGCACATTTGTACTGCTCGGTTAGAGCAAGACTTTATGTAAGATTACGTGAAATTAATAGAAGCAAAAATTAAGTGATGAGTGACGAGGTCACTGCCCAAGTGCATGTATTACGTGTATCAGGATCCTCAAGGGAAGCTGCGGAAAGGATTCATTTATCAATACTGTCACATTATAGCCCTAAACGCGAAGCTCAAGTGTTTAACAAATTATTCTGTACCAGTAGAGCCATACGGGAGATTGCCTAGTTGGTGGGAGAGAGGCAAATTGTAAAAGTTACAACACTTGGCCGAATATAGACTGCGAAAACAAAGAATTGGAGCAACACAAATGAAACAATCAAACAAAAACAAGGTATGGTTTATGGTTTATGATTCATAACGTTTAACGCCCCGAAGCGTCTCAGGCTATAGGACGCCATAGTGATGGGCGTCTGACGACGTAAGGAGTTTTGCTTTTATGGGCTCATAATCGCGTTTTATTGTTCAAATTCATTCGAATTCCTCATAATTGCTTCTCCACGGTCTTGTCTCCTCCTGAGAAAAGATGTTCCGTTTGTTTGGTTCCCTAAATACGTGTCCTCCTTCCGCCAACTGAGATTCTTGAGAACCCCTGTCCCTGGTTTGCTCAAATGTAGATCCTGCGTTTTCCATTAAGGTTCATCCCGATGACGGTAAGCAGCTTGAGGATGACGTCCAACATATTATCGCGTGTATAAGATGCACCTTAACTAAAGCCGAATACACCTAGGCAGTGACAGAAATGAAATTTCTCGCCGTCTTCTTTGCGGTCCACAAGTTTGAACCACATTCTTTTCCACTTCCAATACAGCGCGGCATGATGTAAAGATATGATGAGTTTCGTTTATTTAAATATACTAAATCTTTTTACCTGTCGCAATGCGTCCGATAATCTGCATCATATAAACCTTATTCTGGAGAATACAATTGCGTCTATTTTGGCTAAAAAGCTGCACAAAACAAGAAGGCAGTGTAGAAAAGGTGAACTCTGCTGCAATGAGCACAAATGTAACCAAATAAAGTTCGCATCTTTTTCATTTGTCTGCGTTGTGATCTCCATCAGCTTGTGGCTGCAGAATGTGCTACATTTTCACGACCACGCAAGTAAAGACACTATCGACTGCGCGAGCGACTCGATCGTCGAACGGCAGTTTACGCATATACAATCGGCTTTCTTATTAATTCATTAAATGAAGAATTTAATTAACAAACCGTAATTCGTATGGAGAAAATTAAAAATCGACACTTTCGTCAGCGTGCTGCCTTTCAATATCTGTACTACTCGTGCATAATTTACACAAACAGGGGCAACCGCCGCGGCACACCAAACCAGATGTTCAGTGGATGGCTATCTGGTCTTATATTCGCTCTTTTTCTGTACTTCGACCAACACGCAGCCAGTTTACGACAGATTTTTTTTCAGTGGCAACTTGTCTGAAGTTTCTGCTTGAGAATCTGTGATGCAAACTAGAAGTAAAGCAAAGATGAAAAGATAAACCTAAGAAACTGGCAAGCAAGGGAATCTATACTGCTTCGCTGCGGGTTATTTGCCCTAAAAGCGGTCCAGTAAAAGGCTCTCCTCGGGTAGACTGAACTTGAAATAGCAAAAAGGCATCGGATGACAGCACTGCTGCTTCGAGTTACGCCCGCTTTTCACTTTTTTTTACGGTTCCCTTTCTCGAGAAGGGTTGAAATGCACCAAGACACTGGAAACACTTCGAAGTTCGAATATATATTGGCACTGTTCTGCTTTGTAATGTTCTGAATTTTTTTCCCGTAATGTGACCTGGTTAGTCTCATGGTTTCAGAGGACGAAGAATGTCAGGCGTGCACGTATTTCGTTCTGCACTTTCTCTAAGAAAGATCTTCAACATTTAGCGCCCGACATTCAGCAAATTCTTTTTTTCTGCGGGAGTTCCTTGGACGTTTGGAAATTTATAAAACGGACGGCTTGGTGAGCATCCGCGCTTTAGGTCCGTACCATGAATTTGTTTTGCGCAGAAAACCAAAAGGCATCTGACTGCCGGTTTTGTGTATTGGGCTCTGTTTTGGGCAGCTGTGGAGTTAGAAAATGCTTGTGTACGCTAGTGAGCTAAGTTCGCAAAGTTCAACGAACACTGAAAATTTCTAAGTGACACGAGTTAGCTGTGTTAACAAGGAGGGATATGGCTAACCAATGAAAGCTGAACTAAATGGAAGCAAGAAGCATGTTATGTTCACTGAAACGAGAATGCAGTGGTTCTAGATGAACTCAACATGAGTAAAGCAAAGCGTAGCATCAGTAACAAATTTGGAATGACACTCGTGGGGATTACTGCGTCCTGAAACTGAGCGGCGTGCAAAGGTGAAACGATGCCAATTTCTCGACAGAAGACCTTGGCAGTGATCCCCAGCGGCGGTAGTAAGGGTTCAGAATTTAAGGCTGCATTTGAGACAGGATCAAAACAGGATGACAAAGATAGTCTTAGCTGCCAATGTATGACCATTGTTTTAAAGATAACTAGTATTTTTTTTTTCCAATGTCGTGAGATCAGGCGCATATATTTTGAATCTTCCTAAAAGATAAAATTCATGGTAGTGCTGCTCATCGCCTTTCATTATATTTTCTATAACACATAGGTCAATTTATACGCTGTGTTGGCTTTACCAGCGTGACATGTAATCAGTGTGCTATGGAAGGTATAGTTGAAAAACGAGTATGCTATCACTTCACTTGCCCTCGGGGGAAACCATTCGCGAAAGCATCCAGGCGTGGATTGTCAAATTAAAGTGCCTCAAGCGGGCGCTTCTAGGCTGTTGCAAACTTTCATTGAGACCTTCATAATTTACCCCTTCTATGATAAATGCGGATCGAAGTTAGAGAACAGTTTTCCCGAGACTTTCATTCAGCCTTTCAACTCGACTGAAGCGAAGATGGTGTTGTGAGCGAGAGAAACGCGCTCTTAACCGCACTGTTTCTGTTCTACTAGGTGAGATAAGCTTCCGCTATTTAACAGGTGAGTGGGAATGCTATCGATGAAAGGGGAAGAAGGGTGGGCGACCGGCAAGGCTGAAATCTAGCAGCTAATTTACTTCGGGAGTTCACTGACGCTTTCGCATTATCAAAGTCCAAAGAAAGCATATGGGATTGTTCTAAGTATGGAGCTGGCATGAATTAGTACTGTACTATTTTCTGGACGAAGAATAAGTAAATTCAAATTAGAAGAAAACAACGTAATTCTGGTGGGACCCGAACCCAATACCGCGTGCGATGCTCTTGAAAACTCGGCTACAGTGATGGGACTTTTTGTCACTTGAACGTTTTGTCGTATTAATGCTGCGTGTAACCTGAACTTGAGAGTGTTCATACAGTTCTAAGTTGATTTACTTATCTATCACCTAGAGAATATGCAAGCACCAATTCACGTCAACTGCAAATATTAGAAAACAAACGGCAAGTACTTTCCTTGCCCTCGCTAACTGTTGGTTTCTTGTATTAGAGTGTCGTATTATTATTTTTACTTTTGTCTGCTCAAAGGTGCGTAGAAAGTTTATGAAACTCTGCACTATTGAGCTCGTGAAAAATCATGAAGAAATGAGCAACGCAGATGCCAGAAACAAATTTGTAAATTTCAGCGGTTACCACTGGCGATGATTGTTTACCACCTTGCGTAATTATCGACATAAAGGATGTCTTGAACGCAAGTTTTGCTTTGCTTCCTTCCTTGGCCGAAGCAAACCTGTATGTACCAGTATTGTTGAGAAAGTATCTGAATATATCTGAAGTAAACTAATAAAAATACATTCGAAGTAAGAAGATAAGGGAGGAATTCGTTATCTCAAAAACTAAAATATTTTATTATTCATACGCTGTTAGTATTAAAACAATCCAAACTAAAAAAAAAAGGAAACAACATGATTTGAAAATTTTACATACTACCACTTATCTCACTCGCTCCGCTTTTACGATTTTATTGTCATTAAAACATGGTACATTCTTTTTCAAAAAGAGAATAATCTCCACAATAAAGAGGTCGTGCTACTTATCTATTGAAAGATCCCGTATCGCGCTAAACCGGTTTTAATCGAACCTATATTGTCAGATATAAATCTGATACCGCAGTGACTTGTTCTGTAAAAATTATAAACAGCTTTATCCGGGTTGGGTACAATACTCTAGCCGGACAGAGTAATCTTGCATGGATCTCAGACTGGAGAGACTGGTCCGGTATAGCGCTAACACTGGACTGACCATTTCCGGTATGCAGGTCAAACCGGAAAGATTGTCCAGAATGCATCTCCAACCGAACGTGACGTCCCAGTATTGTTCTGAAACCGGACATATCGGTCCAGTATAAATTTCATATACCGGACAGATGGCGCCCGGTCCAGAATTAAATTGGACGAATCCCTATCCCACTGACACCGGACAAAATATTTTCGTCTCTCAACTGAACCCGCACTGATAGATTAAACTATGCTGGAGGATGCCTGCGCGCTAAATAAGCATAAAAAGATGCACAATATACATTCGAACGTTTTTTATATCGGGGGTACACACACGCGCGAGTCGTACTTAAGGGCTTCGGAGTAATTGCGACCACCGGTGGATCTTAAAATAATAATAATAAATTGGTTTGCAGAAAAAAAAAGGCGCAGTATTTGTCACACTATTATCCGTACAATAGTAAGGGAAGGGAGGGGATGGGTAGTAAGGGAAGGAAGGTAGGTGGGAGTAATAATGGAGCCTCCGTGGAAGGCTATAGGGTAATTTCGACCATCTGGGGATTTTTAACCAGCGGTGACATCGCAGAGCACACGGTCGCTTTTCCGTTTCGCCTCCACCGAAACGAAGCTGTCAACGATCGCGCTTCAGACACGGGTTTTTCTAATTTTTTAGGCTCATATAACACCAAGGTCTACGTCACAATATCATCAGCAGCGCTTGCTTGTGCTTGCTTGTGCTTGATATTGTACTGGTTTATGGGGATTAATCTCCTAAACTGACAATGAGTTAAGGACGCCATATGTGGGTAACGGTTAATTCGTACCTCGTGATTTCTTATTTGTGCACTAACATCGCAGACTATACGGACGCCTGGGGTGTCGCTTCTACCCCAATGTGGCCGCCATGGCCGGAACCGAGCATGAAGTGCCCAGGTCCGTACTTGTAGTCTAGAACCGTAGCCGCTAAGCCGTCGCGGTAGGTGATATAACCTCAATCTGTCGTGGCGTTTTCGCGACGTTTTATCGTTGTTGCACGAGGTTTTGATGCAAACCTCGTGGGCCCCCAAATGTTTGTAGCTAGTTGATAATGGCTGCGTGCGAGTGTACAGGAGATTCAGCCCAAACTTGCTGGTCGCAGCTTGATATAGCCACCGACTACAAGCCATAAACCTATGCACGCATGGTCGCCTGGCAATAACTGGGCTTCCAATCATCTCCCATGTCAGGACTGATCGATTTCTAATCTACGTGAGATACAGCTCTGAAGTGCTATTCGCAACCGGTGGCAGCCATTTGCCGGGAGTCGAACCGTCCACCAACAAATACAAGGGTATAGGAGCGGGTCACACCATGGGCGTCTGTGGAGCGGCTATCCCTTCGCATTGTCACAATATGCTACTAAGTGTCTGCTTTGGGGCTAAATTTTCCACTGTCTTAGGATGAAGGAGAACATACTGTGCAAGACAGAACGCTACAGATTACTTCCTTTTTCCTACTGCCAGATTTCAGCCACCTGAGGATCGTTCCCCAGGTGGCTGAAATCTTGCAGTTGTGTCTAGAAGCCTCTAGACATGGGGAAGTTAGAAATAGCGTCACATGTGACAACGTAAGTATTTTCTCCAAAACAAAAGTTGTCCGCTCCGATGTTGTACCATAAACACAGTGATACCGGGCAAATTAGCAAGGGTTTATTGGCTCACTGGTGCGAGAACTTTCTGCATGTACAACATTTCTGGTCAATGCTGCGATGTTGTCGAGGCCTGGCCAAAAATCTAGAAGTCGTGCTCTTTCATTGATTTGCTGAAACCAAGGTGGCCGGCATGAATTCTCTTTAACATTTCCAGCCGCATGCACTTCGGTATGACAGCATTCGTACCTTTGAACAGAATTTCGAAAGTTACGGACAGTTCAAACGAAACAAAAAGCTTTGGTTAACCTTGAGTTAATTTCCCTGCTGATAAGTTGGTGACGGAACTTTGCAAGTAGAAGTCACGAGCCCTTTCCTTCGCCAGTTTATGCTGCGTTGGTTCCGTATCCAGGCAATTCAGAAGCTGTAGTGTATGAACTTCGACGTAAACTGTGCCACCATCATTTTCGGCGTCCCCGGAAACAGTCGATCGTCACAGCATGTCCGCCGAGGCCAGGTGCTTCCCTGGAACGTTCCGCAGAACATAGTTGTATCTGAGAAGTCTAAAAAAATAGCAGTGGCTTGGTTCGGATACGCCAGGATATACGTAGCAAGAGCAACTTTTCTATGGTGTTGGGATGTTGACGAGCCTATTGTTGAGCTTATGTTGATTACTAATAAGGAGACATCGTTCGTCTCACATCATCTTTTAATTTCATGTACGGAAAGAAAGACGGCCCGGTGATCAGTATAGTAACACGCGGCCACAGTTCTTCACACACACTGCAAATGTGTCCAAGAGTATTGTCCACGAAGTCCGCTTCAAATGTTCGAGCCGCAGATGAACGTTCTGACAGTTGAATGGTATACGATCAGTTAAACGATGTGTCTTTACATTCTTTCCTGTCGCTGTCATCGGTTCCCCTTGATCTTGCGAAGGCTCCATCTGAGCTGCTATGCGCGGCTTGTTTCGTCCTGCATCCTGGCATCTCCGCTTGGCGAGACGTTCTTCTCTCTGTTCATGCGTCTATGCTGCTCGCCTGGCCTTTCGCTATTCATTCTTTCTCTGCGGAATGGTCATTTTCCCGATGACAACTACTAGATTCGAGGAATTGAGCCTCTTCTGTCAATACCGCCGCGTAGCAGTGGCCCGATTCTCATTCGGTAAAAATGAGCGCAGCTATTGTACAACTTTATGTAAATAATGTAGCGATACTTATGCAGTCATTATCATAAAACCATGCTTCTTCACTTGCAAGAATTAATTGCCACCTTGTTCTGCCATCGCAGAGCAGAGCTAAAGTGTCCATTCATTATAATTACATCATTGTTTAAATTCAATCACCCTCATAGGTTTGCCCGAACACAAGACAGGCATGGTGTTCGGACGTTTTCATCTGAAAGGTTTCCTTCAACAAACAATAATAATAAGATCCTGCTGTATTTAGCCTCCCACATAACCCGAAAATGCCGTGCGCAATAGCATGTTGCGATACAATGCTTTTATTGAAAGCTCCTTTCATCGCTAAACCAGATTCTGGTGGAATTTTAGTACTGTCAGCGAATTTTAAGTTATCGGCAAACACTAAAAACTTTTCTGACTGAAAGTTTCACCGAATCGTCGGAGTGCCCAATTTTCCTCAGCAGGGGGACAGAAGTTTAAAGCTGCAAGCATGAGGGAGGCTGCCTTCAGAGCCCGTTTCGGGGATGCTGCGCGACTAGCATTCCTTCGAGGCCGAAAAGCTTGTCCCGAGTAGATGCTTCTTTAACGAGAACTTAAACGAGCCCACACAGCCGTATTCTTTAACCAGGAGCTTAAGGCACGCCGAAGCGCGCCGTAGTTTCTCTATCCTGATCACCTCTGAAGCAATGACGTCTAAACATTGCTGTTTTGTGTTCTCGTTCGTCATTTTGCTGGTCCTATAAACGTGCACATTATTTAAGGGCGAATTTTAGAATAATAAAGAAAATTACCTAAAAAGGGGAGCTTGATTACGCAACACAATTCAAATAGAGGACCGTGCATGAAGGCTGACTCGTTGAGATAAAGTTGTGTGTGTAGAAAGAGATATTTCGCAAAGTGTCTGTTTTACGAGCTTTAACGCTTAAGGACAGCATTATTTGAAGCTTAAATTTCTCGAATCGAGACACTGCGATGCTATACCTCAATTTTCTGGGGCGTCCCCATATTATACATTTTTAATTTCTTTTGTTAGGACAAGAGCAGCGCACACGCAGTCAGCTCATCACCGCAGAACGTCTGAAGTGTTAGTGCATAATACATTACTTCTTATATGAGCCTGGCTTCGTATGCGAGACCACCAGCTTGCTTTGGCGGCATGTTTTAAAAATATGCTTTATTGTCGGCGTCCTAAATGCAATTCTTCCTCTTTGTCGAGTGAGCTTAGCGCGACAGGCTCAATACGGATTTCGTTTGGTTTGATTTATGAGGCTTATTGTCCCAAACAACTCATGCTATAAGAAACGCTGCTCAGCACAGAAGACGACCCAAATGCACCTGCTACTAATTTAAGCCCCAAAAAGAATGCAGTGAAGAATAACTCGCTGTGGCAATCGCAATTTGAGTTATTATTGAAGGCAACGTAGTATGTAAGTAAAGCATTTGTTATTAGGCGGATTTTTGCCCTTAAAATAAACATTATAATTCTACAAAAAAAAAAAAAAGTCATGCCCTGGGAGGGCAAGTGAGCTAATTATTCTGACTATGTGGACACGCTGCGCATATAACATAGCTTGGAACTGAAGGAATGATTCGTTTACATTGCTGTTATCAGCGTAGAACATGGCTATAATCACCGGACTAAACGAATAGCTGGAGGAAAATATCTTTCAGATCATAATTTCTTCAGTTAGAGACAATATGCGTCAGAATGAGGTTGTCTTCCCGAATTCTCTCTCTGTCTCGGTGAAGACTAGCCAGACCGACTAGGAATAATTGTTTTGCCTTCAGTAATTGGAACATATGTTGAAAGTACAATGCATATTCTAACAAATGGTGAAGAGTAAATGCCTAAATACGCGACCGCCAGTATTAACTATAGCAGCAAAAATACTTTACGGGGGAGGGAACACAAATTATGAGCGTTTTGTTCCCGTGCTACAGATGGTATTTGGAGGTACAGACGAAAACCTCGCCTGCATCACTAATGTATCGTGGAAAATTCCTGTGCGAAACTTGCATGTTTCTGCGGCCGCATGAGGAAACATTCATGTTTTCAGAAACTCCAGAGACTTCTATCGAACAACAGCGCGATCTCGCAGCGTACGAATTTATGTCGGGTACCTGGTTAGTGGCTCTGCGAACACGTCTGGCCACCTGCACGCATGAACCTCCCTCGTGTGCTCTTCCTTTGTTCCTGGCTGAGCCAGGATTTTCGGTCTACAAAGCTCACTCGTGCATAATATCGAACCTGTGCTACATAAGTGTATTTAGAGGAGGAGGAAAAGAAATGAAATTGTTAGATAGCACGACTGTCATAATTTGATTACGGCTGATGAAATTTCTCGAATTATTCGATCTCTCGCCAAGGCGCGCTGCTCTGATGTCCGTAGATGTTGGTTTTCTCCATCTGTTTAACTCAATTATGTTTCCGCGCGGATTACTCAAGTGGTAGTTTAAGTCGTACAAACCTGGAATTACAGGAGGACGGCTCCACAATTAGCATGATGTGTCTGGAATCTAATTAGAACGAATAAGAAGGGAGGCACTAAATTCAGCCGTTTTGTTTTGTCATTTTCCTTTCAAAACACCAGCACTGATTCCACCGCGGACGATGTATCAGCCTAAAAGGAAGCCACAGTAGGTTCAGGAAGCTGAACACGCGGAAGAAGGCAGTAATCGCCAAAATCTGTATGAAGCCCTCCAATTTCGAATTTCTTAATCTGGAAGATTTTGTGCAATCATCGTGCATAGGCTAGCACTGGTCTCGTATCCTTTTTTCTTTTTTTTTTCACCACTCTAGTACGCGTAGGAAATTGCACGAACAGTCGTTCTAATTTATCCCAAAAGCGTATTTAGATACAGCTGTTAGTAAAAATCTTGATTTTTTCGACCGGAAGCTCTATTAATGCCCATTGAAAAAATTGTCCTTTAGATTTAGAGGCAATCTAAATTATAGCACTCTACCCACGTCATTGGCTTTCATGGCAGAAGCCTTTTTTTTTTTTAGCTCCCAACATGGTCAACAACAAAGCATCCCATTCGTTAATGCCTTTCAACAAATCTATTAACTTTTGCGGAAAATCTTCAGGAGTAGTCCTCCTGAGGGGCTCGTTTTATTCTGCTAGGGGTGGTACGTGTGTCTTCACCCTCTTGTTCACCCCAGTCGCGCTTTGAGAAGTTTAACAGCCGGAACAAAAAGAAAAAAAAATACGTTTTAGTTAAGCAAGCCAGAAGAACTTCTCGGGGCAACCCTTGCGATCGCATTGGCATTGCTATCGATTCTCAATGCTGCTGATTTCACTTTAGGCGGTTCTAATGAAGGTTGGCCGCCGCGTCCTTTTCCAATCTCTCGGCCTGGCATGACTAAATTTTTGTCATGTAGAATTGTCCTTGTGTGTGATTCTCTCCAACAAAGAGGAAAAGGAAACACCTCAAGAAAAAGAGGAAAAAGCGAAATGGAAGGCGGTTTAGACAAAGGCGTTCGAAATATAACATAGAGGGAAACTTGTATGTACACGATTTAAGTTCGCTGGTCTGTGTTCTCTTGCTCAAAATTACGCGCTGCAGTCTTTTCACTGGATGAAGATTGATAAGAGGCAAGCCGACTTTACGGGTTGCCTCTTCTTCTCGAGCACGTCCTTCGGAGAACAGAGCGTCAAAATCAATTCACTACTGGGCACTAGTTTTGTCAGTTTTTATTGAAACAAAAAAATCCGATCCTTCTTGTACAGAACACCACAGTCTATATTAATATCGAATCAATATAATCGGCGGCGTAACAAGAAACGTTTGTGATGGAATGAATTTCGGCCTTCCGGAGATGAGGTATGGCGACTTCGATGTGCTTGCCTAGGGCACGACAAATTAGGCATCTGAGCAGGTTCCGCATCCTCATGTAATTAGTTTAGTTAAATGCTTTGGTGAAATACCAGGGAAGCCGCTGCTTTGTGATTCAATGGTGATTGATAGCCCTTGGAACGGCAAATTGTGACAGGTAAACTAATAAAATTAGTAACAGCCAACCTTTCAGTAGATCACATAATTCTATTCCGAGCAGCACTAGGGATATTTTTTAGATGGTGGAGAAATAATTTCATCCTGAGTTTCCGAGGAAACGGATGATGCCCTAGCCACATCACCGCAGGCTTCTGCGTACGGTTGTCGCTTAACCCTGGTGGATGCAAGAGGTACAAATATAATTTTTTTTTTTCAGATTTGTATAGCGCCTGATTGAGCAAAACATCTTTTGAAAAATTGATGTTTTGCGAGTTAACGTGTCTACTCAGCGCGTACGCGACCTACAGGCGTGCAATACAACTAGTTCACTGGAGAGGATTCGTTTGATAGACCGTGGGACAATGCTGCAAGAAAAGAAACATAGCAAATTCTGGCTTTGTTGCTGCAGCTGCCGCTATTGCTTCAATGCTTTTCTCCACCCTGTGGTCTGTTATTTTTATCGCTCCTTTTCTTCTCGGCAAACAAAAGCTCAGCTGTAAGGACGACTGGTGATCGGTAGTAATTCTGTGGCGTGCACGTGTGCGCACATTATTTTCAGCAAGCTCCGCGCATGTTTGCCGGACATGGCCGGCCTTCGCAATTTTATATTTGCATCCTTTTTTTGCCCCTAAAAGCACGGTTCCGCAAAGTAAGAGCAAAAAAAGAAGAAATTCTTCGAACTAGTTGTGCGTGTAAGAGATAACAATATTGCAGAATGCATCTAATAGACACAAAGAAAGATGAACGGGGTTAGGGTACAGGCCCGGAAAAGTTGATCTACCGGTTTCAATACCGTATGCATTTCGTAATTACACGGCTGCGCTGTCTTGGCTTCAGGCAGGAATTTATAAGCAGAGATTTTTCAAGCCAAAAATTTACAGGTTAAGAACAACGCATGAGGATGATAATAAGATAACAAAAAGAAATAAGTAATTACTAGAAACGTTGTTTCGGTGCTATTTATGGCATAACAGGCGCATGGAGGTCGTTATCTGAAAGTACACCGTTTTAGAACTTACTGGTGGAGGGGACATAAGCCGCTAATGAAGGAATCTCAGTGATCGCCATTAGTAACTGCCAGCAATTTGCTCGGTGTCAGCCATAGATCGGTCGTGTTTATCATCGAGTCTGCCGCAAAGCTTCCTAGGCAACATCTGTATTATTCGAAGACAGTATATTCTGAGCTAAACTAGGTAGTAGAAGCGAGTGTGCCTGTCATAAGCCACAACTGCGCACGTGCCGTAACCATGGCAACCGGCTGCGCTGTTCCACAGGTGTTCGCCGCTGCGCCGCGCCGCTCGTGACCTCACCTGCCTCGTTATGCAGCCTCACTGCGCGTGTCTAAGCCGTTCGCCGGTTCCCCTTGCTCCGCCGAGTCTCTTTCATCGCGTCTGAGCCAGTATGATCACATGCCTAACTCCGGAGACGAACATATAAGCCAGAACGTGTGCGCCTGCTAGCCAGATACGCGATATATAAACAAGGGACGGTGAGCGCACGTACAGATCGTGGCATCTTCTGAATATTTGAGACTCTATTTCTTTAATACTGTACTTAATAACAAATCTGGAATTCACAAAGAAATATAACTTAATGAACCCAGCTACATTTCCGCCCGCAATGACCACCCACTCAAGGTGCGCGAGTACAATTGCCGCGTAAACACATTCAAATACAGTGTTTTCTTTTTTTTCTGTTTTTTTTTTTGCACAAACAGCGCATGACTGGACCTGTATCGCTGTGATGATCGCTACCGCTTCTGCTACGCCTTTTCTGACCACTTTGTTAAACCACATGTCAATATGAGTGCAATATGTTTGGTCCGAGGTGTTTTTTTAGCTATATCAAAATTTTTTCTAAGTTGATCATTCTCAGAGACTTATTGTTAAAGGAGTACTGTATTGTAAAATGTTCTTATTTTGTGTGTGTGTGTGTGCTTTGGCCATGTTTTTCTGCCTACAATGGTTCTTTTCATTTCTTGATTTTTTTTTTGTCATAGTACCCGCGTTTTCTCGATTTTTCGGAGCACGCTGCAAATCGCATCATTTTACATTCCCTTCGATTCGCAAAAGCTTATTGTGTACTATGTGTCTGTTTTTATTTATGTTGTTTTCCCCTTAAATAATGCCCCAGTGAGTTTCATATCTAGATCGCGATAAACGGGACAAGAGAGAAAACATATAACGACAAACACAGCGCTGACTGACAACTCTCTATATGTTTTCTCTCTTGTCCCGACCACTGACAAGTAACTGTACTTCAGCGACTAAGTTGTTGGCCCTTCCAAGCATAAAGGCCGCTTACATTTGTTTTTGTTTTTTTTTTGAAGTTTAGTTATTTTTCAGTTGAATATCAGGACTATATAATGAACGTTTTGAATGTAAGCTTATAGGAGCATTTTGTTTTCATTTTTGTGGTAATTTGTTCGGTCTCAGCCGATTAGAATCGCAAAAATCACCGTTTTTAGCTATTTAATCTAGTTGTTTGTACGATTCGCGGCTTCAATGCTAGATTTCACCCACTTATACAGGTTCATGAACAAGTTTAGGATGCGTAGGAGATTACTAGCATCGAAGGCAATGTAGGTGTGCTTGCAAAACACTTTCGCTTTTCTCGGATCTTATTAGGAGTTCCTCCCTAACATCGGCAAGGTTTTGGGCTTCTGCCTTGCAGCTGATGGGTAACGACTTCACTTTCATTCAGTTATTCCGCTCCAATTATCGTATCAGGAAGTGTCTCATCTGCTTAGCCTAATTAGGCTAAAATGAATTATCGTTGCCGGCTAATCAATAGCGCTGAACTTTGAGGCCCGTGATGCAGCCATGGCACAAGAGATCGCCTGTAAAGCACAGTGCACATCATTCCCCAATGCACGCTGGCGCGTCCTCTGATGGGCAGAGGGCCCATCACTGCTGACCCTGCAGCGGTGCCCGGAGGTCACCAAAAATGAAATCTACAAAAAAAAAAACATTTACTTAACGATCCAGATCCTGGTTGGTGGACTAAGAAGGCGGGTATAATGACTAGCCGCACGGAGAGGATGTGGGCTGTCAAAAAAGCCACTGTAGAGAGCGTACTAGATAAAACAGGAATTTCTGATGAGGGTTGGAGTAGAGAAGAGCTTGCCTACGTCGGGCAGTTCGCTTGCATAGACACCTCAGATGAACATAGTTTTTTGGCTGAAGCTGTAAGCATGCTTCATAAAGCTTTACTCGGTGAACAGCCCTGTGCTGTAAGAGTATTGAAACTGGGAAATGAAATTGACGCTACTGTGTACTAAATATTTCTGATTACTGTCGAGCGGGTGAAATTTATATTAGTTTTCAGTGAACCGTTTTTGCCGATGTACCATCGTCATCGCGGTCGCTGTTCGTTATTTCCAGCATCGGTCTCCATTAAAACGAGCGCATGCGCTTATCACGGAATATGCGGCAAAATAGTTTGTACAGCGTTGCTAATTAAAGCGTTGTGAAATCAACCAATTGAGGCAGTAGCTATCCGCAGCGCCGGACAAAATTAGATCCTTAATGTTCAATGCTCGGTTCCTTTACATTAGTCGCTGAAAACAAAACAGCATATTTTGCTTCGGAGGCTAAATGCGACACTTGTAGAAATCACAGTAAACAAAATGGGAAGCACTAAAAATAAAAGAGACATCCAGAAAGGGTTAAAAGTATGCGCGGCGTTAAAACAGTGAGTCAATCAGCATGAACACCTGAATTCTTTATGAATGTAGTAAAAGGGTGATACAAGTTTTTCTTAGAGTCTTTGTGCCTTGTGATACTAATTCCGAGAAGTGCACGAAAACGCGAACTCTGGAATTTCCAAACTTCTAAGTGTTAGTATATGCGCACATGAAAGTTGGCTGTTTCATTGGTTTGTGAAGTCATGGTACTAGTTTCTAGAGATTATATTTAGCTATTTAGCTGCACGGCTTTCTATTGAAGGACAAGATTTAGTACTCAATGTATACTTTTTGTTTCTTGTGACAAAACATTGTCCTGTTTTATTTTTTTCCTTTATTTGTTTTTCAGACGGCGTTTAAGAGGAGGCCAACGCGAATGGTTCAAAACAAAAATGCTGGCGGCCCCTTATACTAGTCGTTAGATAAATTAGCAGAAATAACAGGTATGAGTGTTTGATCAGGCGTACAGATATCAAAAACAAATTTCCGAACTATTGAAGACAAACGTGTACCGTTTACAACAACCAGGAATTAATCCAAAACTGAAATAACGCTGAAGAAGTCATGACGTCTAGTCGCACATATAATGGGTGGGACAGAGATAGGTAAGGCAATAATATTCAACAAGCTCGAAATCAAAACCTACAACCGTCAAAACCAAGACCAGTGAGTGCCTCCAGGAGTGCGAAGCTATAGCCTGAAACACAGTTCACTATCGAATGGCAAGCGTTGAGTGCAATGACCTTTCCACAATGCGCGGAAATAGCTCAGACTTGGAGGTTTATCAGATTTGGTGAAGAACCCTACATATAAAATGCATCATAAATTCATGAATTAAGTCAGCGTTATTAACGCAGTAAGCAGCCTCTAGTAGCATAGGCACAAGCCGTATTTTTGGCGGCACCGAATCTTTCTCTGCGTTCGCGTACCTAATAAGAGAA
The DNA here is from genome assembly GCF_055883805.1 of Amblyomma maculatum. Lineage (NCBI taxonomy): Eukaryota > Metazoa > Arthropoda > Arachnida > Ixodida > Ixodidae > Amblyomma > Amblyomma maculatum. The sequence continues at coordinate 195,795,868 of NC_139346.1, read as the reverse complement.
AAATCGTGGCCGGAGATTTTTTTTTTTTTTTTACTTCCAGTTTCTTGAAGAAAGCAGTGACGAACATTTTGCCATAGGCTTTGCATATGTAAAGAAAGGCTCAGGTATGGATCGCAAAAACGAACAAATAAATATCAAATTATTAAATCATCCATCATCAAAGCTCCATTCTTATTTCACTACCCGAGGTCGAGAGAACACGTCTTGGTTAGGGTACCGCCATCTCTGGGATGTTGGCTTAACGGCCTATTCAAATTTTGCTCTGCCGTTTTGAAGATATAGAGGCATAGGCCTTTATAACGCCTGTCAGTGGCAGGGTTAAAGAGTTTGTCTTGTTTTAGACTGTCTCGCATCAGTTTTCCAAAACCGTGAGATAGAACTTATTCCTTCAAGAACTTATTCAAGAGGAACATAGGTTGGCTTGAGTAAAGTACTACGTACCAAACATTTGTTCTTTTTGCTTTCGCTTCGACCATTCTACCAGCAGGCCTTATGCAAGAGGGAAGTAGTGAAAATGGCAACTCTCATTAATGTGAAAGCCGATGGAAAGTTGGAGGGGACGAGGGGGGGGGGGGGGGGGGGACGTTTTAATCCGGGAGCAGGTCGTCGGAGGGTAAAATGAAGATATTGAAATGCCATTGCCGCTTCTGTCGCCCATGGACCGAATGTAGATACACCGAAAATGACGTTTCGTGCGGTTTATAACGCCTGCTTTGGGAATGCAGGCTTGCTTCAGCGCTCAGCCAGCCACAGTCTTTTGGGCAGCGAAGCTGGTCCGGTTGCCGGTAATACCAGTGCATGCGCGTGCGGGAGCGCCTGGACGCAATCTATGCTTTCTCCACGAAAGAGAAGGGGCGAAAAAAATTGACCGTTATACTAATATCGTAAAACAGTTGGAGGCTTTCCTGTGGAGCCCAACAAAGCCTCAATTAAAATCGCATGTTCTTGGTTGTCTGCTAATGCGTCAGTACGCCTAATGCGTCAGAAGGGGTTAATTATAGCCTGCACGTTTTGCATTTCTTGCTTGTGCAAGATTATTATAGAACCATTTTGCAAAATAAAATTAGACCGCCTTGTACATATTTAAGAGGAGTCTTCCGTTGGTGCTACTGAAACATGGTATTGCTTGAAAGATACGCCGTTCATAGTTTTATGCCCAGAACGTGGCGTTGAGATAGAATTCGCCTTGGCGATTCTTTTCCTGCAAAAAATGTGCAGTTTCCTTCTTTGTCACTATCTTCCTATGCAGCTTAACATCGTCAAATTTCTCAGAAATCACATTTTCAGTGACGCTGAGCAGATATTAGTTTAGGGGCTCCAATGAACGCGCAATCGGACACCACAAATAAAAGAAATAGCATGCACCCAGAAGGCGTGTTAGCAGCGATTATAAATAAAGTTGTCAATGGCGACGTGACGTTACTTTGTATTTAGATGTAACGATGTTTGAGCAACAAACTCTGTGCTCTCAGCAGCTCTTCTTGTGTAGTTTCAAAACGCCACCAATGAGTAGGATAGCAAGAACGAAAAGAGGAGTGATTGACAATGATTCCAAATATTGTCATTTTCATTTGAAGCGTCCCTAGAGGCGCAATATTTGAGAACAGACGACATCCGGTGATATATGATATTTATAGGTGATAATTACAGCCCAGCTCCTTTTCCATTTGTATGTCAATATGCTTCTAATAGAATATTCGGCGCCCCTATTCGAAATATGTTTAGAATTCGCTGCAAACTGAATGTTGCGAGATAACTTGGTTCTTTTTCATGTCGGCATCCTCCTTGGAAAGTGTGCATAATTTTTTAAGGCTGGGTAATTAAATGGAGTGTAGCAAGTGAATACGAATCCTTCTACGAGTCCTTTTGGAATGCGCAATAACAATTCCAGGATCCCCACCGCCCATTGACGAGATACGGCACTTGTTCCTCTTGGGCGCAGTCGATTTTAATTAGCGCATCAGCACAGAGGTTACCCGGACGACAGACTGTAGCTGGTTTTTCTTGATGGCTGTAATGGTTCGACACGTCGAATGAAGATAGCGGAGTAAAATTAGCAGGATATATTTCAGAAAATATAGCTGAAGAATGGCATGCAACAAGCCTTTAGTTTTGGCGTATATCTTTATACAATAGGACTTCGCAGCTTCTAAAACGATCATGGGTACAGAAGCGCAAAAAAAAAGAAAGCTGCAATTGCAAGGAAGAGCAAACATTTTGTACCTATATGCTTTCCACACTGAAAGGGAAAGGACAGATATGTTTGAAAGAGATATAAATTGTCAAGTATGCTCTACATTGCTGACTGTTACAAATACTACATCATATTGTCGCTTGAAAGGAGTTGCAGAGTTAGAACAAGTACCTGTCATCTCTGCCCCTTTAAAAATGATCTGTCGACTGTCTACTAGCTTTTTACGTATCTTTGCCATCGTTTAAGCCTGCTGCTGCAGTCTATAGACAATCTATAGAATAATGATTATAGTATTCTTTTGTCTATAAATCATCTAGAGACTATAACAGTGTGTATACTAGCTGTATACACACTGTTATAGTCTGTATCTGTATCTCTGCGCGCACTTTTGGTCCAGCCTCTATGCGAGCTAAAGTGACAGGCCATGGGGAGAGGGGGGGGGGGGGGCGCAGGCGGGCTTGTTTGCTCAGAAAACAAAAGCGTCCAGTGAGTGGCAAATAAAAGCAGCTCTACTTGCTGCCAACTCGGGTTGCGATTAAGTTTGTGGCTTCATCTTATCATCAGTGGTGGCGGCTCTATGCATTTATTGACTTGATAGTGCCACCCGCCTAATACGCAGCCAAAAATGCACATAATATTCTTATAAAAAGAACAGGAGAAAAAAAACGAGACATCTTTGCTGTTGGCTTCACCAATGCATGAGCGAAAATAAATAGACAGGAGTATGTGATAAAGAGCGTGGGATGCTTAAGAAGAACTGCGGTTTGGGGTGTTAACGTTCGGCTTATGTGTGGAGTATTTTAACAAAATATAAAAGAAAGCCAGAAATATTGCCAAGCATTGCATTATTTGTGATTCATTTCATTCTTTGTTAATATAAAAGTGTTGTCTGTGCATAATGACTGGTGTATGAGGGAGCTTGCTGAGGCATTGCACATAATCAGGATGTCGAATGTGTGTCAGCACAACTTCAGTGATATTGTCAGCCTTGTAAATGAGCTTACTAAGTAATTGATAATGGTTCAGCCTACAGACGTGCGACTTTAAAGTGTTTTTTTTTTTCGGTGATAATTAGATCTGGATTTGACGCATGTTGTTGACGAGGCGTGTGCGCAGGTTAGATCGATATATAAATTAATGTAGTTTCCAATAAAAGACAGTTAAGCACTATTCGTATGCCCCTCTTGTTCTCTAATTCGTCCTGTAGCGCTGTTGCATAATAATGTGATGCTTGTTTGCTTTAGAAGGCGGCTGTTCATCCTGCTACCTTCACTTCATTCTCTTTGTGTCTGTCATTATCACAGTGAAAACTCGTCTTTTATTCAAGCAGGGTTTCTTGACAGATGCCAGCGACCTCGTTTCGCGGTTATCGTACGAGCGAACAGGAATCGCCTGCGTCCCCGCCATCATCGGAGCGTGTGAAATAAAACGAGAGGAAGAGCAGAATAACAGTATGACACAAAAACACAGTTAAATAGAACCGAGCGAGAGGGACAACGATCTTTCGAAGCAAGCGAGACATGGAGATTAATCTAACCGCCTCGGCGCGCATTGAGAGCTGTCATCGATCACGCAGGAATGCAGATCATCGAGCGTGTCATGCATAAAGTCGGCGAGAACACTCGTTTCAGATCGAGTGTGTATCTGAATACATAACAACTTGTGCGCATTGGTATCGACACAACATAAACAAAAGATGCAATAAAACGTCGCAACATTCCTAGCTGCTCTTTAATGCTGCAGTGATGTCCGCTTTCATAGATGAACAAATAGCAGTGGATGTGTCTCAATGCAGGGGCGTGTGGATGCATTCGCAAAGAGTAATTTTCCGGACTGAAACTAGCATGCCATAGAGAAAACAACTGAAGCTTGTTCCTGCTTTTTTCTTTTTTTTTTTTTTTTTTTCTAGTGCTGGGAGGGTTGATTTGGGCTTTCTCTGGCCATCTACCTTCGATTTTGATCGCGACAAATATGTGCGATGATGTGAGGCAGCAATGGTGGAGTCAAAGCTCTTCCCGCTTTTCTGGTCGTTACTGGATATAAAAAGTAGAGCGAAAAAATTACGTAGTCCTTACGCGAGTGAATGAGACTAAGGCCTAACTCTGTTTTGTGATCGTCTTTTATCGCAATACTTGTTTGATATTTTTTTATATTTATCTTTATGATATCCCTTCGTCATTTTTCTTATTAACAATCCTCTTCCTTCGTTTTTTAATGAAAGCCAGAAGTAAAAGAGGCCTGCTCAGCTCAAAAACATAGGTTTTGAAAATTGTGACCTCAGCGGTCGCTTTTCGGTGGCCGCGAAAAGCAAGGCGCCCGTTTTTTGTGCGATGTCACTGCATGTTAAAGAGCCCCAAATGGTCGAAATTTGTAGAGTCCTCCCCTATACGGCATGTCTCATAGCCTGAGTCGCTTTGAGATATTAAATCCTACAAACTAAACTAAACCAAACCAATCATTACATCATGCAGTCGAGTTCAGATCCGAGTGGAGAATGTGTTAATCATCAGGAATTGTTTTTTCACAATAGATTACAGCCAGCACGGTTTCATTCTTTGCGTAATACAAGTAGCCTAGCTTGGCTGCATGCAGGTTAAATTACTTGATGATATTACTTATGTCTCTGCCGATGATTTTAAAAACTAATAAAATTCTGTATGAGACCTCTCGCAGTTTCCAAGCGAATAACAGTTGCGTAATACTTTCAGTGTTGCCACTGCACGTCGAATAGACAGTGCACAAAGCATCGTGCCTAATAAAAGTGCTCATAATTTGTCTACTAGCTGCATTTTATATTCGTTATGTCAAAATTCACAGCGACTGTCTACCGCAGAACCAATGGGGTTATGATATGGAAACATTTAGCTTTAAGTCGTTCTGCTCAGTTTCACAGTGCCAGCGCTGGTTATTCAATTATTTGAGCTAGTAGCTTTTGATTGACCTGCTGAAAAGATGCAGAGTAGAAATAGGGGAAATTTGATACACGTTATGAAAGAGAATGAAAGGGCAGTAGAGGGGGAACCTCAGTTCGGACAGTTACCATTTCGACAAGGGGACCAGTGTTTTTTCTGGCCAGCGCTATCATCACTGCCAGGGTTTGCTATGTGCTTTTGCTTGGGAAAAAGGAAAGCGGCGGAGTGTGCTTGTATAATGGTTGGGGGGGAGGGGGGAAGGATCTGGGCAAGAAATGAAGTAATGTTTCCTTGGGCATGTATTTTTGTAAACATGAAACCAGTAATTCCTTGACTAGAAAACAAAAATAAAATGGCAGCAGCATCAGGGGAAAGTACATGCGAGGTACCTTATGAGTAACGGAAGTCAAATACAGGACGAGTCACAAGGTGAGGACTGGCTTTTGGCAGGTGTTTAGTTGAAGGGGAAAGAAATTACAAAAGGACCTAATAAGTAATACAGCCAGCGCAAAATGCCTGTCAAGAGCTCTCTGGAAGCAGTGAAATACCAGCATAGGCTAAGAATGTTAACGAAAAAAGAGAAGTAAGAACGATAGGGAAAAATAAAAAGCAATAAATTACCATTATGGTGTAGTTTGATTGAATATTATTTTACTTTTTTCAATTGCGCTCACCACCTACTTTTTTTGGAAGAGCATTACAAGAGAAGGAAATTAATAGAGGAGGAAAAATGTAAAAGATAAATATTCAAAGATCGTAAGGAAGCAGAACTAATGATACAAATGTGATCATACTTCGTCTCAGAAGTCGTTGCAGCACTGTGAAAAACATGGGCGATGTAGCCCAATCAGGAGCATGAGTATTCTTTAATAGATAATTGTGTTTACACCTGCCTCTCGCCCCTGAACACTATGATAGATATTTGTGCTCCTGCAGTCTCTCGCCAAGTACGGGGGCGAGTGGCGCTCCAGAGCATGTTTACCCTATAGTAGTGTGCATGATCCTGAATCGGTCGCGCCGCCCCTGCCTTCCGCAGTGCTACAAAGAGCTTCTGAGACAGGGTAAAAGTACAATACAGGCAACCGACGGCCAGACGAAAATCAGAGTAAACCATGAAGGCCACACTTTTCTTAGCTGACGTCATAGCCAACGTCCTATTGGTGAAGAGAAATGAATTCGAAGGTGAACAAATGGCGTGGAAGAATTTCAGCGCTGGACAAATCTGTGTACAAGGCTGAGATCTGAAAAATAGTCCCTGCAGGACATTCTGGGCGGAGGAGTAAACAAAAGAGCGAGAATAAGCCAGTCAGACTAGATAAAGACGAATGGCATATTTACGTCAGCACAGCTGGAGGCAAGAAATGAAAGGCATGTTGGCCTCCATCCGGCTAGGGAGCAGGCAGAATGACTGCACAAATGTGATAACTTTGATCGTGAAGAAACTATCTAAACAAAAGAATCAGTTCTAGGAAGCAACGCGGCACAAAGAACGGGAAGGAAAGAAAGTAAATTGGAAAGATTGTAAAGAGAGAGAGAGAGAGAAATAAAGACAAAACCGTTGAAAAAAAAAGAGGCAAGAAATAGATTAGGAAGATAGAAATAAGAGAAAAAAATGACAGAAAATAACTAAATGCAGATAAGGAAATAAGGAAGGAGCAAAGCAAGGCAGAAGCCAGAAGAGAAGAAACAAAAAGCGGAACGACTAAATGGCGATAAGGCGCTTGGACTGAAAGACGGAACTAGCAAATATATTTGTGAAAGCGTTATAACTTGAACCAGATAAAGAAAGCCACTGAGCCTGTCTACCTTTTAAGCAAATACTTCAGTTTGGTAAGAACTACATCCAGTTTTATGCAGCTTTAGCCATCGTCTCATCCGGTTATGTTTGAAGGAAACGGTGGTGCTATAGGACCAGCTTGTTGGGTATTAGTAACCTATAATTTTTTTTTGTGTGTGTGGTCGAAATTCTAAGTCGCAATTCAAAGAAAGAACGTGAAGTCTTCCACAAAGTAAACTCTTCATGAAATCATTTGTAGCCGCCATCATACCTTTTTGCGTAAATATGGAAACAAACAAAAAATAGCTGTCTTAACCTTATTACGGCATTGGCAGTGCGCTGAGAAGTACTTGTTTGGAACATTATTTAGGCAAAATTGAAGAGTTAAAGGTCAAGCCAAGATATCGGCCAAGCCAGGGTCAATCAATGGTCAGTCATGGACTAAGCGATGAATCATTTTCACTGGATCATGTTCAATGATGTGACGCCACGAAAAACTTAGCCAATACCCGATATACGATGGTGTTCGATGCACATCTCACTTTTTCTCCATATGGAAGGAGCTCTCGGAGTTGCAGCTTGATCGCGCCATCTGATTCTGTCAAAGTCACACAAATCGTAAACCAGTCATTGCTTGGTCTACCACCTTCCAGGAGAACGGCGTGATCTTTTAACGCTTTCGCGTTAAATTCCTCGTTCACCAAAAATCCGGTGCTGGCGCCGGCGTGGCGTTGTGAGCAAAAATTCACAAGCATGGCGCTGCAGACCTACAGTTGTGCCTGAAGTTATGTTTGGCAGCAGCTGCGAGCTCGGCCCTCAAATATGCGAAGGCGAGAACAGCATAAACTTGCGGAATTCTCATTACTCTTATGCCACGCAGGCATGTTCATACGGCTGGGTAAATTAATGCCTTCTATGCGGGTTGGTAGCCTACGTTATCATGTTATAACCTTAAAGCAAAGCTTTAGTGTCCCACATAATTTTTGAAACTGCGATCTTCACACGAGAAGTCCTATGGTCTCGATGGTTACTGTGGCAACAAATAAGTACGCCAATCGTATTAATTAACGTCACAAAATAGCTTACCAATCAGAGAAAAGGCACAAACTATCTAGCAGGGGGTTATGACTTCGGGTAATGACACCATCCACACTAATGATGTCACAAAACACCACAGCCAATGAGAGTTGCGAACCGCACAAATTCGATGTTCGCCGTTGGGAGATCCGTTGAGTGCTCCCTCACCTCACTCTAAAGCAACGAACGGTAACCCAGAATATCCAGTTCTTTCATACGGGATTAACTACTTTGCACGATCCATTTTGCAGTGCTTATCTTCGCACACATGTTTTATTTTTTTTTTTGAACGGAGCCAAGTGTCCAGTCATGCCCATCGACTGTATGGCTCCTTCTCGTAGGTGATTCTTGAAACCGGTCAACGGCTCCCAACTTTTGCTACCTCAATGAACGAACTAAACTTCATTGATGATAAAGGATTTGTGCTCTCATGAATGCCTGCGGAGACGGTTGCTTGTCTCGTTCATTGCATCGGTTCTTTCTGGTTCTCCAGACTTAAGCTGGTGAACATTACTTCCCAATTTTCTACTTCAGGGCTTTTGATAAAAAGTAATTCCAGGTTTTTACATTCCCTTATGACATGATATAGGGCCCGCGATTCCTGAGAAAACAATTATGTAATTGAGAATAACGTGATATGTGTCGAATGTACAAAGGCTTTGATGTGGGGTCCGTACAAGTATAGAGTTTGCGTAACAATACCGCTTCCTTGTTGGTAAGTTCGGTTTGAGCATGTGAGTATGTTGTTTTGTTTTTTCCTGCAACGCTGCAGTGGTATGCTGTTATCTTTAGTTTCTCTCCTTAGCATCCTCGAATGTCGCCAAATAAACGAGTGCCTGTCCTGAAGCATGGCCGCTTCGTGCATTGTGCAGTGAGCACATATATTGCAGAAACCATTCTTATTGTTTCGAAATTTCGCTTCAAGCCGCCTTTGTGACAGCTCTCCTTTTGATGGCATTTCTGCTGGAAGGCTTGAAAGCATGTTATCACATTCTGAGCACTTGGATCTGCCATGGCAATCACCATCGCTATCTTCTCAGCTTTCTCTCTAGAGTTCAAGTGCGTCGCTGACGGCCATGGGCTATAATTCACACGCACACATAGGTCGCTTATCTGCCTATATAGAGCGGATGTCACAGATGCTAGTAAGGGAACGCACGAGGACAAGAAAAGATCGGCTTGATAGGCTGAAATGTTTGAATTGTGTACAAAAAAAAAATGATCAAAACTTTTTTTTCTCATAAATGACATTTTGTTTTTGAGCAAGCTATAACATACCCATAACTAATTAGAGGATAATTGTATAAGGAAGTAATTATTAACTGAACTTTTTCTGACTGCCTTTTTAGGTCTCTAACTAAAATATCTGTGAGTTTGTGCCTGATAAGATTAACTACTCAATATAGCATCCAGTGTTGTAGCACATCATTCGGAAATCCAGAGAGCGCAGTCTACATCGCGTCTCTCATAACCTGAGTTGCTGTGGGACATTAAGCCCCACAAGTCAAACCAAACCAGTCTACATCGAATCGAAGATCTTTCCTCCCACTACCCAAGAATGTTCGCTGTGTATCTTGTCTTGTGACCGTGTTTTTGTGCTTATTTTATGCTGTGATCAAACTTGTCACTATCTACGAATGCGGCGCATCTTTTTTGCCCGTGCTGTTACAAAACATCTAATTTTGTGATAAGTGGATGGAAATTAAAATAGTACCAAGAAATATGTATTCAGCTGTTTTTGCTACTCAACATGCGAAATGTTTTGCAATTTTATAAAAGCGTAAAATATCCCGTTATATACCATATTGAGAAAAAGATCTTTATTTATATCAACGCAACAGCATCACTGAGAACTGCATAGAGGCCTTGAGGCAGCAATTGCCTTTCGCTTCTATCCTACATCAAGCCTTGCATTTTTCCTGCTGAAAGTGAAATAAATCAACCTGTGCAGGCCTGCTGGCATGCACGTGTACATTACCACTGAGTAATAATTGTTAGGATCGCTATTACAGGTAATGCTATAACTACAGCGTTTTCTAGGTTGTTTGCGTTAACTACATACGTCGATATCGCGAAGTACGCGACCGGAAACGCACTATTTGGATGAGAACATAACTCGACTCAGACGTAGGAATAACATTAGCTAAAAAAAAAAAAGCACAGCAGGCATTATTGTTGCCCGGTCTTCATGCATATGAAAGCGAGCTGAAAAAACCACCAATGCGGATGTTAATTTGCGACACAGAATTTCCCACAGGAAGAACTGGTCTTACTTTGCATACCTGCTACAAGTTATCAAACAATACACAAGTGCGATGCAATGCTTCTCTGCGACAGCCGGGCCAGGTGAAATATGACGTTTCCTTGACAGCGAAGCGACAGCTGACGTCGTAGATGGCGCTGGTGATGTATGAATGGGCGCGTTCAGAAGTTGGCACACAAATCACCTTTGACAGTCTGCCGTTATTCATGGCGCACATATCAAGGATGTCTCACTCGGTGACTTTTGATGAACAGCTCGTGCTCTTGACGTAGAACTGCCTCTTTTTACTTCCCACGCTCCATCTGTCTTCCTCGTTTCAAATAGCAGCAGCCGAATCTCTGTATTATGTGCTGTATTGCTTTTTTTTTTATTCGAGCTTCATTTTCTTTATCTTTACAGCTGATAGCTTTTCTTCCTGATGACGTATGAATTATCGGTATTGCGGTTTTGAACGAACAAAACGGGGCCATCAGGATGACACTTTTATAAGGGAAGTAATAGAGAGCGAAATTGACACCGATCTTTTTCTACAGGGCGCGGTTGTTATTGACCGTAGCGAATTGTACGCACTCGGCGGTAGAATATTTAGCCTCAACGCTGCACGGCGCAGACAAGAAGTTGATGGAGAAGAAAAAAAGCCGATGAGAAGAAAAATGGCCTATAGCATAGTTATGCAGGAGCGTGTTTGGCGACGTGCCGCTTGACTTCCAGCATCAAAGATCTTGCTTCTATTTACCGGCCGCATTAATCAGCTCACTAGATTGTAAGCGGAGTTCGATGATTGAGAATTAATGAGAGCCAGCGAATGCGGTGCACTCGCGGCATGCCTGTCGTTCATAAAACGAATAAATGATAGATTGAAGAAGAGTAAAACACCCGATAAAATTGCCGCCCACTTTCGCATGACCGACCGCAGAGTGTCGAGGAAATGTGGGATGCGAATTGCTTAGCTACAGCATGATCAGCGTTCGCAACAGTTTTGCTCATCAAAGCGTAGACGCGGTGAGATTGTGTTGTGCGTTGTTGCTTCTTTTTGCGTAGGAAAACGCTCCAGCTCGCGGTGACAGATTTCAAATAGACACGCTTTCGGTGGGTTGAATTGCATACAGGCACGATCTGTAATATAGCACGATAAGGCTAAAGTCAAGTAAGTTGCCTCCAAAGAATTTTTTTCCTAAAACTGAAGACATAATGAAATTCAGCAGCGCGGTTTAAAGAGGATAGTTTCAATAATGTACAGAAGTTCGGCGAGCATACTGCACTTTCAAAGATATGTCATGAAACCTGGCATCTTAACATAGGTCATCGAGAATTGCGAGCAGCGATAAGCAAAGGAGGAGAAGAATAGGCAGCGTATACTCGCAGAGCGGAGGGGCATTTTATGGTCGGGAGGTCACAGGGAAGCCGAGCCGAATGGGGCTATCTGCTAATGGCTGGATTACAAACAGTACAAATGCGCCTCTTCGGTGGTGTGGATGCCAGCACAAAGCCCAAGAGGAAACCTCGAGCTTTTTGAAGCGTGCTATCGTGATCGGGTGTTGTGCTGTTTTCGAGCGCACAGTGCCGGTGAAGTGCGCTTCTCTTACAGAGAATTTCACATGCGGAAAGTTTCTCGAGATTTACAGCCGCTTTAAGCTGCCTGTAATGAATGTACCACTCTATACAGCATGTGTGCTTTTCCCCCCTATTGTTTCTGCAGCGTACCTTAGTATTTGAACCAGCCAACTATGCTGGAAATGGTGTGGCAAAGAAACAATCCAAGATCCAGTTCAAGAAACTAAGAGTAAGGGCAGTTGAAAAGGATTGCCCCTCAAGAGCCTCAAACTTTCAATACGGTTTACAAAAATAGCAAAAGAAACAGAAGAATGAATCCTAGTCGGTATTGTGGATTGGGAATTGCGGTTACCTTGGTTATTTTTGGTGATTACAGTATTCTCAGCGAAGGTAATTTCATTTGCCGAATATGGATGAAAGTCAAGACCTAAAGCAGCTTTCGCATTTGATATTTAGATGACAGATTCAAGAGGATGACCACTGAGGTAAAAGATTTTCTTGATGCAAAGAAGTCATCGTAAACGTGAAGCACAATAATGTTATGAAACATCTAATTGACTGCACTTGAGTGATTAGCATATCAATGACGCTACACTTACGGGAGGGAAACGATTGCTATCTTTACTGCAATGCCCGCCGTGCGTTTGTGGTAAAGTGCTGTAAAATGACCGCATTTAATTTTCGCACGAATCGAAGACGTTTTAAATTATGGACTTTGTCCGTGGTCCAATTTTATTATTAAACATAGTATAGGAGATTTGGGCGCGCATTACAAGACCGAGTCAGTTCGCTATGCTTAGCTTAAATAAACAGAGGAGCCATACACCAACACATTTTCCAGGTCTTCATGTTCGCTGCAGTTTTTAAGCCCTAGGAAGTTGCCGCAGACTTGGGTTTAAGTTAAAATTTTTAGAACATTAACTCCAATGCGTTAACTTGTGAGTTTCGCTTTATTCCACGATATTCTTGGACATTGCACTTCATGCTATCTATAGAAGGAACCACGTATTCGTGCGCTCCATGTTGTTTCACGTTGAGCTGTGCAGCTAACATTGTGGTCTTCAACTTTGTGCTCAGGCACGAGAGGAGTATGCTATCGCCGCAGCCAATCACGCCTAGAGTAAAACTGCAACACACTCTCGTGCTGCGTATTACACATTGTCGCCTTCATCAAGCTGGAACTAAAACATTTTCGAGCTGTGCATTGAACATGATCGTCTTCATGAAGTTCCATCTGCGCGTGTCTTTCATTTTACCTAGGCAAATACACTATATACATAAACCATGTTGTTAAAGACAAAGTCCGCAGTCGTGCCAGACAGTCTTCAGTGACTATAGAATAGCGGCAAATCAGACTAGCCCGTTGCCGAGAAGCTTGCCATTCACGGAGGAGAGCCGAGATCAAAGCAGCAGGAGCTACTGCGGCTGCGGCCGATGGTTAACACTCGTGAACGCTTGTGCTGTATAGGTGTAATCAACTCACAGATCTCGCTTCCCATTGTAGATGTGCACGTCACCACGTCCTGAAAGTTGTGCAATTGGGGGTAACTGTTCCGTGCTCTTCGGAGTTGGGAACCTATGGGACGTCTTGTGATTGCCATCATTGCACTCGCCGCCGCATCGGTGGCGTTCTACGGCTGTTGCGACGAGAGTACTTTTTTATTTCTTTCTTCCTTCATATCTTTCCATTCTCCTCCTGTACAAAGAAGGGTGGTTGTCCATCTATATAGCCAGTTGGCAGGCCCATGCATTTTCTTTTCTTCATTCCTACAGTCGGCATAGTAAAGGACTTTCATTTTAGGTGTTGGGGTTTGATGACATGGCTTCGCATGCCACAGTGCGCCTTACAGTCGTTGCCTAAAATTCCGGCGTCAGATACTTGGGCATCTGTTTTGGGGAGGTTACTTCCTGGAAAGGGGGTCAACCGAATTTATCATTGTTCAGCATGGGCGGCTTTCAACAGTTCTTTTGTCATTTTAATGTAATCTCTTTAAAGGTCCCGTGACCAGAAAATTCGGCTTCGGCGTTGTCAGCGTTGGGTGCGGAAAATCTCTGGCATAGCTCTGGCAGGCAGTCGTTGGCCGATGAAATGGCAGTGCGCTTACTGGTTGTCGTGTTGTGTGGCGTCAATCGACTGCATGACATGGCTCGATTTGACAGGCGCTGTCAACTCGCTCTTGGTCTCTGAAATGGCAGGTGTGATCGGAGCCCCCAGGCCACGTTGGAACGCTCATACAGCTTGGTTAAAGCGAGGAGTTGTATCTCCGTCATGGTAGCAAAAGTCTGCAATAATTAGTGTAAGTTTCAATCATAGAACAAAAAATTACAATATAGGCAATTAGGTGAATATCAAAGTGCTTGTACACGAGCAGGGATCCCCAAAAAGAGCCGGCAGGCCTCCTTGCAGTTCATACTCTTAAAGGCAGCGCTTGCATGTGCTGCCCATATCATTTTTCTTATAAAAGGAGTGGGGTAATGTCGAATAATAATGTGGACCTCCTTTTTAGCAATCAAGAAATGGGAAAGCAGTGTCCGCTGATCATTGATTGTGTAGTCAACCAAAGAATAAGGTTTAAGTGCACATATATGCATGTCTCTCGGAAATTCTTTACTTGAGCAAAGGGCAAAACCGAAATAACTCAGGACCTGCGCACGAATTTCGCAATACCTAATATCGTAATCACCAGGCAATGTTTTTCTGTTTATTTTTACAAACTTCTACGCTTTGCTTAGAAGCGATTGGAAGCATTGTTCTGAAACTAGGTGTCGAGGGACACGTGATTTTGTTTTTTGGAAGTTTAACTAAATCTATAAGCCTAGATCGAAATCAGCATTTTCTAATATACTTTAGTTTAGCGAGCAAATGAACTTAGTGAAAAAGAATGAAAAATAGGAGAAAAATTAAGTCTTTTTTTTTTTTTTTGCAGGCTATAATTCTCATTTAACCTCAGTAATAGCAAACTGCCTCCGAGCACCGTCTATTTCAAAGCTGTACTTCAGGCCATTTTCTGCTAGAAAGATGAATATATGTAAAGACAATAAATGAAGCATAACACGTCTGTAAACAATTTTCTACTTTATTTCAGCACATTCTGTGTGAATCTTCTGTAACACTTCTTGCTAACACTAAAGAATCTCGCTCTCCTCACCCCAAAGTATGGTTTCAGAAACACATATTTTTAACCTTGCTCTGAGTTCCTCACCTCCAGAGGGATAACGCTAAAATTCCCGCCATCTGGATTAAACTATATTTTCATTTCAACCTGACGCGCTTACGTCAAAAAAAAAAAATGACGTAACTTCATATTTTGAAAATGAGACTCGCCACATATTATAGGGATCTTTAAAAGCAGGATGTTATCGTTTATTATGTATTGTATTATTAGCATTTTTGCAAAAAAAAATTCATATCTTGGAGTAATTTTATAATACTGTTCTAATGCAAATCATATTTATAATAAAGTTATTGGTTTAACTGAACGTTGGTTTAAATGAAAAGCTTGCCTTTTGTCTGTCGGAAATGACTTGCTTTCACGTGCAGAGAGGAGGCGGCGCCAGAAACGTAGTCTTGACGACGGTTATATAAACGGAAATCCAGGCTAGAGTTGGCTATGTACATCACGTTTGGCACATGATGTCCTCAGTTGCTTACGCCCCTATAAACCGCATACAGCACAACAATGAAATTCGGGAGAGAGTTAAGACTGGTCTTGTCAGAGAATATGAAAGCATCACTCTTTGTGCGACCCTAACTTCACAGCATTGTATCTAAATTTAATAAAGTTCTTTATAATTTGTTAACATACAAAGCTCTTCTTCATAATGTGTTTGAATATGTGTCGCAAACCATACCGGTGATATTCAGAGCTTGCCGCTACAAAGCGATGAGACTTTGCGAGTTTGCACAGCGGGGTGACAATACGCACAAGATTTGCATTCGAGGGCACTCGAGGCTTCATCTATATTTATTGCACGCAGTGCTTCAGCGCGTCGAGACCTGTCGTTATTAATCCGTACGCGTCCGCAGCCCCCACGATTCCAGGTTGCTTTTGACGGTTATTATTACTGTGAAGTCAGTACGCATCACAAAGGCACGTCACCGAGTCGTGCCCACCACAGGACATTTTCTAGTTTCCCTCAATACGCGTGAGCCATTTACCCCTCGTGTTACATGGGTTGCGTGTCAGCCTGGCGTGGAAAGGGCCTAGCTAGGTCGGGTCCGAAAATGAGAAAGACCTTGGTGGGCACGACACAGCGCATAGCCCGACTCCTCTTTCACGTTTTGTGCACTTTCGTGACGCGCCAATTCGTAAGATGAACCACGTAAATAGCACTTTGCCGCAAGTATAGGTAAATGAAGGAGAAGCAGACTTTACATACCAATGCTTTAGTTTCAGACAGAACAGAACGACGGTTCCAGGCATGCGAAAGAAGTAGCGCTGGTTCTCCAAGGGCTGTAGGATAAACCTATTTGAGGGCCACTTTTATGGATGTCGTTGCTTGATAATTTCATTTGATTTATATAATAGCCCACCACTAAATGAAAACATTTGCAGTTCATCGAATATTAACTGCTCTTCAGTTGCCCTTTAAGTGTGCTCACATTTCCCTTTTCTGAGATATGGCGCCTTTTTCATTTTAAGCAACTCTTCTCTGTACAGTATTCCTACCTTCCACGCATGCATAAAGCATTTATGCTCTATAAAAAAGCAGAAATCCTTTTTTATAAAGCGGATAAAAGTACCTCTTGGATCTTTTTTCTGTTTTTAAGCATTCGCTGACTTTTTTTCTCGGGATACAATCTACGCGCCACTGTTTCCTTTTCTTTCTACTTTCTTCCAGCAATCTTACCAACACGATCTCAGCCTTGCAGTCTTCGATTGGACCGACCCTTAAGGCGCGCCGGTGAGTAGAAAGCCCTTGCCAACAAGAAGAATTTGTCCAAATGATAAGAATTTATTTCCAAATTTTTTATTTCCTTCTAGTATCCTACTTTTGCTTAGGAACGACCACAGTTCTGAACTCTTACTTTTGCTCGTTCAACTTCGCGTTCTGATATTTTACTCCTTTTTATACTCTTTCACTGTTCCTCTCGTTCTGCCTCTATTTTAGCAATAAACCTTGGCACTGCGCGGCATGATCATTTGAATCTGATATTCACAAACGCCATTTCTCGCAGAATACTTTTCGTTTAGAACTAGAATTTTGCGTTTGACGTTTACTTCAGCAGTTTTTACTTTCCACGTTCGAACCCGCTTTTAGTGGCGGCAATTTGGCGCAGGTGCTAGGCAAATCATATACATTTATAGTTTTCGATGCGTGTTATCTATCCTATGATCTCTAAAATTATTAGTAGCCCTCCACTAAAGTATGTTAAAATCATACAGTAATTTAAATGAATTACAGTAAATACAATAATTTGCCATGCAAGAATGTTTCACTCAAAGAAGCTGGTCACGTAGAATAAACACCACCAGGAAAACACTGATGTTGCCGCGAAGTTACGTTCTTTCTATTTTCTGTTCCCGCGTCATGCGGCACGGACACAGCAGTATCACACATTTCTTTGCAGCGCTAAGTGGAAAGGGAAAGGCTCCGAGAGATAGCTGATTCAGAAGGAGCAGAATTTACGGCGGTTGTGCAACGAAGGTACTTTACTATGTCACCGATTTTATTTTATTTCCGTCTGAGGTTATTCTTTCCTCTGCAGCATTCCCTGGACAGGGAACCGAATCTCCCCGCGCTTTTAATGTATTGATCGTGCAAAGCTTATTGTCCAGATCTTTGCCAGATCTCTGAGTAGAAATATATATTAGTAGTTTAATTTGTGATAGAAGGATGGCCCAAGATCGTTTATGCCGCACAGCGTTCTTTTTAGCATTCTTTTTAGCGTTCTTTTTTTGCTTCTTTGGGAAATGCATTTTGCACACTGGCCCATTCGCCGACTGTTATTCTTGGTGGTATAACCTATTCTTTCTGTTATAGCGGATATTAAATAACCAAATAATATATATTAGCGCTTTCTTCCTAAGATGCTTATGTGGCAATTCTTGGCTGGTCGTTCAGGCTTACAGGCGCATTCGTAGTCTCGTTACGTGTACTAAGCGCAGTAATCGTGTCACAAAGGTTCTTTTCTTTGGGTGCGACCACACAAAAGTTGTTGACCGCTGAAATAAAACTACTATATTTTTTTACAAAAACCCTATGCCCATACTGTGGGTGAAAAAAAAAAACAAAAAACTAGAGAAGACAAGTTAGCTAATCGTTAACATTAGCTATCGAAGGATGCAACAATTCAGAACTTCAAAATAGTGTTTGTAAATAACAGGATAAAATCTTTTCAACAATTAAAAGCATTTATAACGCCCTAAAATGAATGTCCGTGAACTGCATGACTACCACGTGACAGGGAAGAATAATAAACTGCCCCAATACGCACCCTGTAAGAGCAAACTCGGTTCATCTCCGGAATACTTTTCCAGACACGAATTTCCGTCTGCAATGAACCAATAAACCTTCTCGCGACTACAAATACGTATGTCGGGCTTGCTTATCACGCCGGCGGTAAAGCTGTCAGTCAAGCGAAGTGCAAATCGTCATAACGGTTTCAATCCGCGTTTCTTCAAGGCGTTTTACAACTTCCGATGTGACACTTTGTATGAAGCCAAAAATAAACGTTTGCAAATGTATATGTGAAATAGGTAATTTTAAAATAAAAAATATCTGGCAAAGAAAGTCACATTATCGTCGGCATCCCTCAGTTGATTTCACCCGCATAATACACTCAAACACATCAGTTACATTGCCTTGGGATGCTTGGCACATAATTTTTCCAGGGGCAGATTTCAATAGAAGTGTTCTGTGAAGTATTAGCACTTTAAGCTCTCCATTTCACGCGCGTACTATTCATTTTTTTTTATTTTCTTTCGAAATAAAAATTACTGTTTTTTATGCAGACATGCGCGAACATCAAGGTGACTGCGTCATCAAACAAATGGGAGTTTTTGAACCTTAGCTGCATCTTATTTGATGCCCTATTTAATCTGAACAAACACATGCGCTTTCTTTTGGAGCAGAAGTTTATTTCTCTAATGCAAATCTTGAGGTCATCTCGCTCTGCACCACTGAACAAGAAAGCCTGCGCTTAGCCGAGTGATCGCTCGCTCCGCAGGGGCGCCTAATCGTGTGACTCGCTTCTCATCGCGGTAGCGCTTAGGGCGTGACTGGCTGTTGTATTGATGCAAGCACGGATGCTTCTCGGTGCTTCGCAGAGCTATCAAAGAACCGGCTCCAGGTACTAGTCTGTTATGTGTCGTTTAATATCTGAACATATAAAAACCGCGGGATGAAAAAATGGTTTAGCATTGACTAAGATGGCTAGCCCCCTTAACTTGACCTAATTATTAAGTGTAGCTGTCTACTCAAACGTGAGACAGATAGTACGCCTTCGCCTCCCCAAAACATAAAGAAAATATATGAAAACAAATTGCAGATTCAAAAGGCGGTGTAGCAATGGCTCTCGCGTCTACACTCAGAGCGAATCTTGAGCGCCCTCTCAATTGAAACCGTTAGACCATGTAGAACCTTGCTAAACAACGCACAACCGTGCTTAATAAAGCTTTCGCTCGTATCACTATGTTAGGTCATGTTTAAACACCCACAATAATTTGGAATTATGGAATTATTTGCCGAGAAATCATAATGCGGGCAAGAAAAAATTATTTATAATATATTCTTGGCTAAATTCTTGAATGACATTGTTTTTTTCAGGACGACCCCTTCTGAGCTTTCATTTTAATCTTCATTGAGGGCTTTTGTTTCTTGAAGCAGAGCAAGAATATCTTGAAAATTTATAAGTGTTTACTTTGTGACGCAGTTAAATTCGAAGTCAGTTTTCTATCAGCCGCTTCATATTTGTGCTCAACTTCTCCTTTCTATACGGCCCGTTAGCTCAATTCGAAAGCTTCAATTTTTCTCTGTGCCAAAGCAATATTTTATCTTGACTTTCACAGCAGACACGAATGAAGCCCAGAAAAACATCGACCTCTATATTTGCCGTCAGTGCGGCGCCGAACACGCCTCGTTAACTCCTAGACCAGTTCGATAATACATTACTTGCACCCAGACGCATTAATATACCCACGTTTTCGCAGCCTATTTATTGGAAAAAGCAACCGTTGGACTTCTTGCAATGCATCGCTGATCTTCTTTGTGCAGAGTACAGGGCTTGTGATTTAACGTCCTTCTTCCTTTTTGCACATTCCATTTTTGCTGTTAAGCCAAATTTTTCTTTCTTCTGCCAGCTTCTCTTCCAACCCACAATGTATGGTTCAAAAGGTCAGACGTGCTTGGATTGTTAGTCGAGGACGATGGTTTGATTCGCTATTTTCTACTTTAATTAGAATAGCACCTCTGTGATAGGTTTTGCGTACTGGGTGATGGAGTTTATACGGAGGGCTATGAAGCACGTTTCGCCACCACGCTTCTTCTGTGTTGAATAGCCCTATAAAGTCAAAGATATAAATAATATTGAAGCTATCCAAAGCAAATCAATTGGTTTCATATATTATAGATATCACCTCGACCTTTGACCTACTTATGCCTTGGATCATTGCAACTAACCACACTTGCCACCTGCAGGCATTTCGAATCAATAAAATTTATGTGTTCCATCGTCCGCTCGCGTTATCGTCTGTCAAGTGACTAGTGTATGAAGTGCGCCAAATCAACGGTAACAAGATGCTATCACTACTTTAATTTCGCTCCATACTTTTCTAGCACTAACACCTTTAAAACTTTTTCTTTTTTCCGCGTACTGTTGAATACTGGAATTAATGACCTGGTTCAGTACTTCTGTTCTCAGTAGATAAATTTATGTTTGCTATTAGGAATATTTCTTACCTTTTTTGAATCCCCAAACATTATTTCGATTTATGGGCTTAACATGTCCTACTATTCAACAGAATGGAACGTTGGGCTAGTTAAAAGCTGTTCATGATGGATAAGAGGGCCCAAACGGAACATGGACACAGAGAAGAATACAAGACGGCGCTTGCCTTGTTGTATTCTTCTCTGTGTCCACGTTCCGTTTGCGCCCTTTTATACATCATGTCCTACCATTCCTTGTATTTATGTGTATTCGTTTTATTTATGCACCACTCATGCAACAGCCCTCTGGTGGGGCTGCAACCTGTCTAAATAGAGATAAAAATAAATTCGCCCTTATCATATGCTGAAGATTGGACACGGACACCGCCATCTACGCATTTTACATCCTACGACTCGCCCTTGCATACATTTTAATCTCAGCGCCATGCGCCACCTACAATAAACCCTTGGCGCACCACTGAAAACCGGCCCTTTTGCTCCGCATCAGACTCTCTGGTCGATTTGCACATCTGCGTAAATTGACCAAAGCTTGCCACACAAGAGAACCCTGAATGATTCCTATGAGACCATTCCTGCAGTGTGCGAAGGATAGATGTGATGCGTGTTTCTCGGTCTTAAAATGTTGTAGCGCTACTCGAGTTTCAAAAATAACTATGGGAACAATATATCACAGCTGTCGACAGCCCACAGGAAGCGCGTGTCTGTCGGCACGAACGAGTAGTTGAAGATAATCACTTATTTCACGGCTTCTTTACAAACAATAATAAAACCAAACACACGAAAATATTCAGTAAATTAGAAAAACTGTTGCGTATAGATTACGGTAAACACAGGTTTTCCCGCGATTCACAAAGCAACACAATTTTCTCGAGATTATGATCATGTATTCAAGTACATGTTTATGTGCTCTTATCAATGAATGATGCGAAGTTTCATATTTATGAGGATCACAAAACTGACCAGTTAAATTTATATATCACATTATCCTTGTTTTCTTTTCTTTTTTTTTTTTTTTTTTTGCTTCAGTGAATTTCTTCTGATGGCAGCGCTCTGGGTGTTACAAAAAAACAACAACAACAAACGGTTTTGCCCCTTTGAAAAATGTTGGAAAGGAGCATCATCAAGAATGCAGGTGATGGTTTTAAAACCAAATGCATCATAAAGGATTGCAAAAATGATTAGATAAATGTAGACTGTACCCTTGGTCATGACTGTTTTATATGCATCAGGCTGTACAACAGACTGCTAGCTTATGCTTATCGTTGCTTGTGATATGAAGGGGAGCACCCCTGGATGTCCTTTCTTTTGCACTAGCTGCGTTGCATGTAGTAGGGCGTCGGATATAAATGTTCCCAGTTCATCCCACACTTCTTTCCGATAGCCATACTTCGTTTTCAGAAATGTCAGCATTCGACTGAAAAAAAAAAAGGAAGAGGAAGAGAGATTACTTCTAGTTCGGCCTCAAACACTGGCTGTTTTTCCGCTCATTCTGTTTCATTTCTTGCTTACTCGAGACGCACGTTAATTCCTCTGTTGAGCTCTACAAGACGTCCATCTACATCTTTGTGTATAGCTTGTATAGAAGGAATGCTTCAAGCAGGGACATTGGAGTTGATCCTGACTGCGCAAAGGCTCGGTGGAGGCCTCCTCTTCTAGACCTGGTAGCCAAGATGGGATGTAACGCGGCGGTCCAACTTTCGCTTCTAACAAAAGGCTGAGCCCTCATTTACTCTGCATGACTAAGAACTTCCACACTCTAGCATCACGATAAAGTGCTTGCTTTCATACGATATTTCCTTTTCGGGGGAGTCGATGGTTTCTTTGCCTACCATGCGAATACCTTATGGGTGCCTGCCTTGCTGCCGGCGATCATACCTTGCATTGGGAGTTCCTGGTTTTATTGGCTGTCATACAAAAGAATATGGAGGCCACAATGCCTTATCTGGCAGTGCTACGCTCTACAGGACACCTATACGTTACGATATCTCCCCGAAACTGAATTCTTCCTCCTGACTTTTATGTCCTCCCGACATTGACTTTTGATGTTTGAGACGCGCTAAACGCATTCATGCGCACTCACCTTTTGATATAACCTGACATGCTTTTTTCTTTTGTTTTTCTGCTTTTGAATTACATCATACATACTTTCTTCAGTAATATACTCCTCAGAGATAGGATGGTGTTCTCCTTTCACAATAGATTTCATATCTTATCGGATGATTTTCTCCCTCGGCAAGTAACCCCCCTGTGTCGTCCGAACGAATACGATCCACGTATTGAGGTTCGGTGCTTCAATGCTGTCTCCTTTCGTTCCTTATCAGTCGGACAGCCACATAAAGTAAAATACCTTTAGTGCGCTGGAACTACCCACCCAGCCGTTTAGCCGTGCCTCTGCTAGCGCCTTTGTTACCTTGAAGCGAAATATCCCCGTGCTTGGGTTTTGATTCCGCAACGGCGCGAACATATCAAGTTCGCTGGGCACTATACAATGGAGAACGGCGCCGTGGTCGCAGCCGAACATTGCGCGTGCTTTACTGCCACTATCTTGTGCTGTGCATTTCACGACGTTGTGTTCATTAACTTGCATACGTGCGCGATGAATCGAGAACACAGAAGCTAAAGCATTGCCCTTCTAAAGGGCGTAAAGCGGGCACAAAGAATTAGAGGGTGCTAGCTTTATGGTCAACATTTGCTAATTTCGCTGATCTATGCATAAACCTAATACTGTAGCCTCTAACCAAAACCGAATTCAAACGCCACATGCTAGCGCACTCAATTCGCCCTTGGTCTAACCAGGCTAAATAGTCCGTCATATAGGTGCGGCGAATAAGAAACTGGCGCGCCATACAGACGTGGCCAATCAGAGAGCGGCGCGTCGCAGAAATATGGCCATCAAGGACAGCCTGTGCTGGGAGGTGGTAGAGATATCGCAGCAGATTCAGCTTGGCCAAATACGAAGTATATGCTTTAGCACATGCCTCGCACAAGTGTTCCCAGATGCGTGGCTCCTTCTTCAGGCGTCTCATGTGAGACACCCGTACGGAAAGAAAGCCATCATCTGGTCAACCATAAATCGCGAAAATTGCTCGAGCTAAAGAGATGCCCGAAACGATGGGAGACAAAGATACCCCTAGAATTGTTAGAATGAATGAAACACTTAGACAAATAGTCACACATTTAAATGCGCAAGTCTCACGATTGTGACATGTGCTAGCCCGCATACTTCACGCTAAGCCAAGTACGCTAAAGCAGCTATAACTTTTTCTACAGCCGTCAGCAGCGGCAGAGTTTGAAATCTATTAGATTTATTTTGCGCCGTATTTCATTGTTATTCCAGGTAGTTTGTCTGTCACCATGAAGAGGAATCTACATGAGTTAGTTTTATTCTATGACGTGATAGGGTATAGAGACCTTACTGCCGAAAAGTTGCCACCGCCGTGTTTGGCGATCAGCAAAACATTATGGCTGGACGACAGAGAAATTATGTCACAGTGACATAACGGTACTTAGTTCACAGGAAAGAAAAGACGCAGTATTCGTCACACATGTTTTGTGGGCACCTGAACCACGCCGTAAAGGATAGGAGAAACATGGGAGTGACACCATAAACAGAGAAAGAGGCGCCATAGTGGAGTGTTGTGGAGTAATTCAGATCACCTGGGGAAAATATGGACCATTTATTTAACCTACACAAGCTACACCAGTGTATCAAAACTTCAGTACTTCCCATGGTGTTTTGCAACAAAGCTGTAACAGGTGGAGGCAAAAAAAATAATGCCGTCGCGGTAATTTCAAAGACCCATATTCAATAAATGCACTGAGTGGGGGAAGATCGAAAGGAATCCGAAATTGTTAAGGCGGTTGCTCTAACGGGGGTAAGTCAGGAAATTGGACTGGGGTATGTCATAAAAATGGGTGAAACGCGACGTAAAGTTTCTGCGCTTAGGTAAAAGGACAAAATATTTAGAGATTCTGCTCTTATTTAGCACCGCTTAGAGGCCATTAAATGCAGGTACTATGCGCGTGGAGCATTGGGTTTAATTAATTTAATTTCGTACTTGTCGCTCATCATATCCGTCTTTACTTTGCATTGAGGGCCTATGAACTGCTTCAATAATTAGGTGCCATAAAAATATGCAGCAATGCACTAAGTAAATGAACTATTAAAGGTTTACTCAGTAACCAATATATTGTTACGGACTCGTTCTAGAACAGAGCACGGAGGAAGAAAGAAGGAAGAGGAAGAAGAAGTGTGCGCGCCCGTTCGACCTTTGTCTGGTGGCACTTGTGTCGTTCCCGCTAGCCGTGTGTACCTAGCGTACTGAACCGACTAGAACGAGTCAGACCTGACCCTCAAAAGACTGCGGCCGTTGCATCGTTTCCAACACCTCAGAACGTGAAGGAACTCCGAAGTTTCCTAGGACTGTGCTCATATTTCCGCCGCTTCATTCCCCGTTTTGCTGACATTGCTAACCCGCTTACGTGCCTTCTCCACAAAGACGCTCCCTTCGAGTGGACATCAGAGTGTGACTCTTCTTTTTGCCAGCTCAAGTTTTTACTAACGTCACATCCGATTCTCCGGCATTTCAACCCTTCTGCTCCAACGGAACTGCACACGGACGCCAGTGGTGTTGGCATTGGTGCTGTGCTGATTCAGCGTTACGGTGACAAGGAACACGTTATTGCTTACGCCAGTCGTTCCTTAAGCAAACCTGAACGAAATTACACAATCACTGAGCAAGAATGCCTCGCGGTAGTTTTCGCCGTTCAGCGATTTCGCTGTTATCTATACGGGCGGCCCTTCACAGTGGTCACTGATCATCATTCCCTGTGCTGGCTGATAAATCTCCGTGACCCATCTGGCCGTCTTGCACGGTGGGCAATTCGTTTACAAGAGTTTGATTATACAGTTTCGTACAAGAGTGGACGCCGGCACGCTGACGCGGACTGTCTCTCACGTTTACCGCTTCCCACAACGGAATGTGACGCCGACAATTTTGATCATTACATCGCTGCGGTTTTACCTCCATTCCCCGATACCCGTACATTCCGCACTGAGCAGAGGAAAGATGAGAATCTCCAACCATTCTTTACCGCTGCAAGGGACCCTACAGCTTCCACTCCCTATTGTATACGGAGTGGTCTTTTGTACAAAAAGGACTATTCTCCCACTGGTCTCCGCTACCTTCTGGTGGTGCCCGTCAGCCTACGCTCCTCTGTTTTGCGCGTTATGCACGACGACCCCACTTCGGGACACCTGGGATCTGCGCGGACGCTCTATCGCATCCAAGAACGTTTCTACTGGCCCCGGATGCGTGAAACCACTGAGAAGTATGTGGCTAGCTGTGCTCAATGTGCGAGTCACAAACGCCCCGCCGGCACTCTTCCTGGTCTTCTTCATCCGGTGACGCCTCCAAGATCCCCTTTTGAGAACGTCGGGGTAGACCTCTTGGGACCTTTTCCCAAGTCTCATTCTTGCAACCGCTGGATCGTCATCTGCACTGATTACCACACTCGTTACTGTGAGACGGCAGCCCTTCCATCGGCTACTGCACACCAAGTCTCCCTCTTCCTGCTGCACTTTGTTATACTGCGCCATGGGCCTCCCCGAGTGTTGATCAGCGACCGAGGGCGTCAGTTCACCGCTGATGTTGTCGAAGAACTCCTTCGTTTGTGCCAAACGCATTTCCGACATTCTACCCCGTATCATCCGCAAACAAATGGGTTGACCGAGCGAACCAACCGGACACTCACCAACATGCTTTCAATGTACGTCGCCGCCGACCACAAGGACTGGGACACTGTGCTACCATTTATAACATACGCATACAACACCGCCCAACAGGAAACAACAAGTTACAGTCCATTCTTTCTCCTCTATGCCCGGTCTCCTCGACACATCCTCGACACCATCCTCCCGTTCTCCACAGATGACGAACCTGAGATTGCTGAGATCCTGTGCCGGGCTGAAGAAGCCCGCCGGATAGCCCGCCTGAGAACTCTCGCCTCACAAAAGCGCTCGAAATCCCGCTACGACGACCACCATCGCCACGTCACCTACCTCCCTGGCGATATGGTCTGGCTTTGGCGTCCACTAAGGAAGCGTGGCTTAAGTCAGAAACTGCTCGCGCATTATATCGGTCCCTATGTTATCCTCGAGGCAATTAGTGAACTCACCTATCGGATTGCGCGCCTTACAAAAAGTGGCCGACGTTCTTCACGGACTGAGCTTGCCCACGTCGCGCGTCTGAAACCCTGTCATCCTCGTGCTGACGATTGACTCGCCCGGAGGGCTTCGCCTGCGACGGGGGAAGTGTTACGGACTCGTTCTAGAACAGAGCACGGAGGAAGAAAGAAGGAAGAGGAAGAAGAAGTGTGCGCGCCCGTTCGACCTTTGTCTGGTGGCACTTGTGTCGTTCCCGCTAGCCGTGTGTACCTAGCGTACTGAACCGACTAGAACGTCTCCGTCGCGACGCTAAGGGCGTAACAATATATTATTTTTCATGTACCTAAACGCGAATAATAGCAATCTAGAAACTTTACGATGATGCGCCGATATTGTTTTAAATGCTTTCTATCGAAATATGAGACAGAAATGACAAGCGATTTGTTAACGCGATGTGAATTCGAACAGAACGATCTAGATTGTATTGCTTGCCGGGCTGAAACGAGTAAATGCAATCTTCAGTGAATTTTTTGTTATAGCTTTTGAACATTTACACAAGGAAAAGCTATCGCTGGAGATACCCTGTAGTTTGTGTCAGAGTGCATTGGCAGCGGAGGTTGTTTATGCAACGATGCAAGCGTCTCGGGAAAACGAATTCATGACGCGAGAACTGCATAGAAGCACACGGCTAGCAGACGACGCGGCCAGCTCCGCTCCCGGATTTACTTTAAACATGGCGGGACTGTCGCTTTGCTTGGGACATATACACAAATACAATAGCACCATAATAATTTCACTAACGCAAACTTCTATTTTTGCAATAATTCTTATGAGTAATTGAATTCGAATAAACTTCAACTGTACGGGTTCATATTTAACCAGCCAAAGGACGAGACACAGGGAAGAAGAGGACAGGACAAGGCTTGTCCTGTCCTCTTCTTCCCTGTCTCTCGTCCTTTGGCTGGTTAAATATGAACCCATACCAACTTGCCCAGTCGTCAACCTTGTTCAACTGTACGGCTTCTAATGATGCTCTCTTTGATTAATTAGAGGAGCCTGAACTGCCTGTCCAGTTACACAGCAATGGTTAGCCTTGACCGCCTAGTAAAGAGCAGAGACATTAGTCTGCCAACCAAGATCCGTATAACCCGTGCTATGGTCTTTCCAGTTGTGATGTATGGATGCGAGAGTTGGACTGTGAAAAAGGCTGACCGCCGAAGAATTGACGCGTTTGAATTGTGGTGCTGGCGAAGACTCTTAAGAGTTCCTTGGACTGCCAGAAGATCAAATCAGTCGATATTGTCGACCATAAACCCTGACTGCTCATTGGAGGGTCAAATTCTAAAGTTAAAGCTCAGCTACTTTGGTCATCTGATGAGAAGAGAGGAGTCGCTGGAGAAAGATTTGATGTTGGGAAAGGTTGAGGGTCGCCGGAGAAGGGGTAGGCAGCGAACGCGATGGTTAGATGGCATTCTCGAGGCATTGCAGATGAAGTTATGTGATGTTAGGAAGATAGTGAGAGACCGGAAAGCGTGGCGTGACATGGTCCATAGGGTCACGAAGAGTCGGACACGACTGAACGCCTGAACTGAACTGAACTGATTTCATTACACAAAGCGCCTTTTTGCCCACTCTATATTAGCGCAGTTTTTACTAAGCAGATTAGTTCAGCATAAAATGTTCTGTAGCCTTATCGTTTTCTACGTTGAAAACTGTAGATCATGGAAGAGGCAGCCTTGCAGCGTTTTATTTTACACGACAGAATATTACTGACGCCGTCAGGAAAACCCTAACGAGTTTTGTAGCGACCAGGTCTGCACTAATGAGATCGGGCAACCTGTTGTCGAGCGCAGCACACTGATGAGTACTCCTAGAGTTATTTTATAAACCAGGAGATTTTCACCCCATTGTTTCGGTTCGGCCAAACAGCCAATCTGCGAGCCTTCTTATGGAAAAGGCAATGAACTTCACTGCCAGCGACGAGAGTAGCGAATGTGTGCAGACCTAAAAGTTAGCACTATTTTAGGGCGACTTTATTTCGCTGGGTGAATATAAACAGTTCTTTACGAAATTTATTTCGAATGTCTAAAGGGTGTGTCTATAACTATTTTTATATAGTCTACACGCTGCCTGTAAATAGTACATATATTTAGGCTCATACACTTCTATTAGAGATTTGTCTTTAGACAGTCATTACAGGACATCCTCTAGAAGAACTATAGAATTAGGGTGTGACATTTGCAGACTTCTCTTCATACATAACCTATAGATGAACTGCGCAGTTCTGATAGATGCAGAAATTTAAATAGTCTGCACACAATGGACAAGTGTTTAAGACACTTTGTCTACGCACAGTCTTTATATACATGCCAACTAAACCTCCAGTATAACCATTGCCCGCAACGAACGCACTGCCTAAGGCATCCGCGACTATCAAAATATCCGGCCGTGTAGCAATAAGTTACTGACTCTTGAGTTCTTGGTTCTTGAGCAATGAGTTCTGATAAACAGAATGACCATGCTAGCAGCTATCAAGATATCGTATACTGAGAGTTTACCTGTGCTCAAAGTAGCTGCGTCGTGGCAGTGTAAACATACAAGTTCCGAGGCTTAAGTGCCAATGTAAAAAAAAAAAAAAAAAAAAGGGACCAGCCAATATATCACGGAAAGAATCAGCCTAAGCAAAGAGAGGATTGCTGCCGTTTTAGGTCGCACTTCGGCATCGGCTGGCTTGACCAGACTGCACTATTAAAGTTTCGAGTTGAGCTGTGGCCTATGCTCAAGGACTTGCCGGAGCCAGAACGGTGCTGAAACTGCGGCCGGATGCAAGCCCTGAGCAGAAAGACAGCGTAGCTGGGCAGTAATATATGGGGACAGACTGGCTCTAAAAAGCCGCCACTTAACCGCGTTCAGAGCTGCAGCAATTCATATCTTATGCATCTTTCTCAAAGCTATCGGCAGCTATCTCGAAAAATGCCCGCTTCTATATAACATGATCAATTCGTGAAAAATTAAGAGAATAAAAAAAGGGGCATTCTATGAGCTTCCTGCCAGCTCTTTTGTTCAGTTTGCTTTTTTCGCCGATTTGATTACCAAAAAAAAAAAAAGAATTCCGTTTAATGCCAAGTTGCTGCAGTGACGCTCCGCGTTATTAGTATTCGTTTGTGGTGATGCTCTTTTAGTCTTCATAAGTCACCGCATTTGAGAGCGCGTATGTAGCAGGCCTTGAGTATTTGAGCGGCATTGACATCACTCCAGGTATTTTTCCTTTCTCTCTCTGAGACAGTTGATACGTCAAGTACACACACCTTGTATGAGGCGCCCATTTGCATTGCGATACCTTACACGATGTTCTTTCGAAAGGGGCGAGGTCAAATACTCCTATACTCCTCTTATACTCCTTGGTCCTCTAATACTCCTTAGTCCAATACTCCTATCTTCTCCAATACTCCTTAGTTCAAGTCCAATACTCCAAATCAAGTGCTTAGGTAGAAACATACAATCGACGGGAATATAAAAGATGCACAAGAAAAAGCTACAAAAAGGTGTTTTAAGGTCTACCCATAGATAGATATTGAGCCTAATTCCGCCCAGTCGACGCCGTTTCTTGAAGGAGCTGGGTTTAAAATGCTAAAAACGTCAGCCTGTAGCATAGACGTTTCTGGTCTCCCCATATGTATTTATTTTTATAGTAGTTTCGTGCAAAAAGGTGATATATAATTTATGATGAGCCTGGCATTGCTAAAACCTACATCGTCTCTGTGCGCTCTGCTCTTTTTAATGCTTGATACGGTTTCGAGTATTGCGTGTTTCCCGCGTACAGCGCTACTGTTCGAGAAAGCTATAACAGCGTTATTCTTTATTTTTTTTCTAGCCTGCTAAATAACTGCGAGGGGTATATTAGAAGACACATGCAGGCCAAATATGACGGGATGAAGGGAGTGGTTTCTGCGGTAAATGAGACCTTGGCTGTTATGTGTGCTCGTATGAAAGAGGAAGGCTGTAGCTGCCTTACACATAAAATAGCCGGCTTGAGAGCTTAATCTTTTTTTATGACTGCTTCATGGCACGCCAGCCGGCTCACGCCAGCTATATAACGACGCAAGGGGCTTAAGTTGACATGCGCAAGGTAGGTAGGACTCTAAAGCAGCGAATAGATGCTAACGAGGTCGGGATCGCTTCTTCCTTGACCGCAGGCGTTTTTTTCTCTGATAATGGTGTGCTTCTTGTAATACGCAAAACGTAACTGATCTCATCTCCTTGCCTCCCAAAGAGACCCGGGACCAGTAGCGG